>NC_068364.1:83326597-83654588 GCF_020536995.1 Dreissena polymorpha
TAATGCCTGTACAGCACTGGCTGGGTCATAATCCACCACTGAGAGCCAATATCACGGCTATGTCACCAGGAGGTTTTAACGAATGAAGTCCGCTCGCGCCGAATGTACCACTGTCAACTAGAAATCAAAGAGACCGCCAATTTATAAACGCAACATAATATTGTCGAGTTTAATTACAGCGCTAATACATTATGATCATGAAAGAATACACTGGCCAATCGATCTTCTCGGCGACTCGATCACTCGTCGTGGATTGGCCGGTTGGCGGGGCTACAGTGAGATATACGCTACTTGTGTTTTGTAAACAGTGGCGGCGAGGCCTTTGATGTCTCATTAAGAATGCGAGTTAAATTGAGCATGTACTCGGCGTATCGCATGGTTTCTGTGAAATCCTCTCAAGCAATCAGCTATCAAAACACTCACATTAAAACGTCACGGCGTTGAAATATCAAAATATATGCGAGTCTTAAAGAGACTTAATGTCAGTTTCAAGCAGCATGAACATAATAGAGCCGTTATCTGAAAGTCCAAAGCACGATGCTATATCCGTCAGTTGGGATTAATGGTTGAATTTCTGTAAGAATGCAAAGATTTAAATACAGTATAATATCTACACGAATAACACATTTAAGAGTAATTTGGCTATGCTTAAGATCCCTAGCCCGTAATAATGGTGCGCACGCAAATTGCGGTTCTTCATGTACGTTACATTAATAACGACGGTACTTACGTACGTTCATTCATAACAACAGTACCACGGTACGTTTCATTCTAACGACATCACTATGGTACGTTTCACTATACGACGGTACTACGGTACGTTTCATTAATAACCGACGGTACTACGTTACGTTTCATTAATAACGACGGTACTACGGTTGCGTTTCATTCATAACGACGGTACTACGGTACGTTTCATTCATAAACGACGGTACCACGGTACGTTTCACTTCATAACGACGTCACTATGGTACCGTTACATTCATAACGACGGTACTACGGTACGTTTGATTAATAACGACGGTACTACGGTACGTTTCATTCTTAACGACGGTACTACGGTACGTTTCATTCATAACGACGTACTACGGTACGTTTCATTCATAACGACGGTACTACGGTTCGTTTCATTCATAACGGCGGTACTACGGTACGTTTCATTTATAACGACGGTAGTACGGATTTTCTCGTGCGCTAACACTTATGAAAATGAATATTTGGGCGTTTCTAAAAATGAATAATTGGTGACTAGCAAACATCAAATAAACATTAATATATATATATATATATATATATATATATATATATAATATATATATATATATATATATATATATATATATATATAAAAGAAATACCGCTTTGATATTTTAAACTCTTTCATCCTTTCTTAAATTGATCTTTCATAACCCGATTCATTCATATTTATATTTAGCATCGTTTTGATATGCGTTGTTGTAACGTTCTTTTAGTGTGTTTGTTAAATATTTTATCAGCTTTAAAGACGAACTCAAACTAGCAACGTATTCGCCAAAGCTACTATCAATCTAGTACGACGAATGTTATTTTCCGTGTCCCATTAAAATAAAAAAGTCGATCCCAAGCAGTTAACATTAATGACGGAATGCTGTCATTTTTTTGGGTCTACAGTTAAGAGACTAAAGTATTCTAAAGATAACAGTGAGGATAAAGATTTAAAGGCTGGTACATCGATTGGGGAATCAAGTTTGACTTGACAGAAGCAAATTGAGTATAATATTAATTTGAATACTTACAATGTAATGTTGCTGTGCTTTCGGACAAACTGTTTGATAAGGATAATAATAATGCAGATAGACATGATTATGGTTATTGTAAGTATGTTGGTGATGATAATGCTGTTAAAGAGGCATTTTCACGTGTGGGTAAATTGACTAAATGACAAAAATGTTTGAAATTCGAAAATTTTCGTTGTAGTTATGATATTTGTGAAAAAAACAGTTAAACTGAACATTAACCATGCTCTAAAATATCCATTATATGCATCTTTTGACGATTTAAAAACCTGAAAATTATAAAGCGTTGCAACGCAAAACGATTGAATGATTTGGAGAGTTCTGTTGTTGTCCTTATATTTTAAAATACTACGAGGATTGCTTATATAAAGTATAAAATTCATCTCTCATTGTATGAGCACGGATGGCAGAGTGGTCTAAGCAATAGACTTTTACTCCAGGGTTCTGTGGTACGAGCCCTGTTGAGGGTTGTGTTTTTCTTTCTTTAATATTATTCTTGTTATTTTTACTGGAGCTTTTTAGATCCAATTTTTACATTTATCAATATAAAGCATTTAATGAAAAAGGATGTTGATAATGATAGTGCCTATAGATGACTATACTGACGATGATAATACGAACTATGCCACCAAAATATCTGTACGTGTTGAAACTTCAGCCAAACTGTATCGGCCGTGCATTTATGCTTTTAAGATGAAAGAAAATGCGCGTCATAATTATTTGTGTTGGCCACCAAAATACCATTCACCCTTTAAGTACTTAATGCGCCCATCAAATAACAAATATGTGATAGAGATTAACTACATATTTTATGAATGAAAAATCGATTGCATTGAATTCATAATTTTCATTTAAGTTCGTTATAAGTGAATACGGTTCGTTTTGTACTTTAAGACACGTATAAATAATCCACTGTTATACAAATTTTAAATAAACAACAGTAGTAAGACGTTGCAATTTACATGTTTGTATGAAAACAATACAATAAATCATATATGCGCGGTGCGTTAATTGTTAAGTTATAAGTGTTTAAACAAGCAACGTTTATTGAACGGTTTGGTCGGTTGTAGAATATATAAATCACACAAGTTTAACATTTCAAGAGTTAATTGGATTGCACTGTACAAATGTGATACGGATACCGAGTGCAATGTTTAACTAAAACTTCGAACACAAGTAACACGAATAAAAGGCTAAATGCACGTGCGTAAAGTGTTTTCCTGCAAGGTCAAATTTGCGACTCTTTCCGCCTTGACTGAATTTTTGTTCAGAAGCGACTTTCTTCAAATGAAAAATGCCATAAAAGGTGGAAAGTGTCGTCCGGGATAATAGTACAATCTAAGACGACACTTTTTGCACATGCATTAATCCCCGTTTTCCTAGATCGTTGCTAAAATAAATTTCAACACGCCTTTCATATGTTGAGCAGCAGTGTCTCAGCGCTACTATGTTACTTTTTTAAATATTTTTTTTTTATCAAATCTTGAATGAAAATTATAAGTATAACTACAGTATCAGCATTTTCCGAAAATAGCAACACGTCCAGTTGTCTTTTACATTTTGTGCCACAGGATGGAAGCCCATATTTCTTTTATATATGCTATAATAAAAATACAAGTACGATCTTTTAATGACACAATGAATTCAAGAACAAATTTAAAATGAAACAAAGGATTCAAGAACGATATCAAAATGGCAAAGTGGTCAATGACAACTATAACATTGCAATGCGGTTTCAATGACAACATTACAATGGAATCAGAGTGGCACACTGTTTTCAATTTCACGGCGTTCGCCATGCAGACTTGAGGTCCCGAGTTAATATGAACAATCTTGGTACACGTACTGATCTTCTTTAAGTCACGAACCCAAATGTGTCGCAATGAACTCACATGCGTCCCAATAAACTCACATGTGTCCCAATAAACTCACATGCGTCCCAATAAACCTAAATATATCCCAATAAAGGCTTCCAAATGAATCCAGAGGTGTTTCAACAAGCTTGATTGATATAGGTTTAAATTTAAACAGAAAAAGGTTAAGTAAAAATTCATAATGAAAATATCACTTAAGAAATCTGAAAACCTAAAATCCCAGGATTATTGGCTGACATCAATAAACGTACGGATCAAAATGCCGACTTTTTAAGTGCGATAATCTTGTGTAACGGACCAAGCCCGATTAAAATCAAGGAAACACACAGGTGGATGTAGATAACATTTCACACACAAATACTTGCTTCTACAACACACTATAGCGTAATTTTTTGTAACTTTCATCTTTGCGCCTGCTGTAAATCCACTCTAAAAGAACTTTCATCTTTGCGCCTGCTGTAAATCCACTCTAAAAGGTATAAGAGGAATGGAATTATTTACGCCGCTAATTTATGCCTACTAACTATTCTATGATCTGGGATCTTTGCCTCTAACCATTCTATGACACTGGGATTTGGCCTCCAACCATTCTATGACACTGGGATCTTGGCCTCTAACCATTCTATGGCAAGAAGATCTTGGCCTTTAACCATTCTATGACACTGGGGTCATGGCCTCTAACCATTCTACGACACTGGGATCGTGGCCTCTAACCATTATATGAACTTGGATCTTGGCCTCTAACCATTCTATGAACTGGGATCATGGCATATAACCATTCTATTTACTGGGATCTTGGCCTCTAATTATTTTATGAACTGGGATTATGGCCTCTTATTATTCCTTGAAATGGGATCTTGGCCTCTTACCACTCTATGACACTAAGCCAGTTGCCTCTAATCATTCTATGAACTGGGATTTGGCCTCTAACTATTCTATGAACTGGTATCTTGGCCTCTAACTATTTATGACACTGGGATCATGGCCTCTAACCATTCTATTTACTGGAATCTTGGCCTCTAACAATTCTATGAACTGGGATCATGGCCTCTAACCATTCTATGAACTGGGATCTTGGCCTCTTACCATTGTATGACACTGGGAATGTGGCCTCTAACCATTCTATTAACTGGAATCTTGGCCCTAACCATTCTATGAACTGGTATCTTGGCCTCTAAGCATTCTATGACACTGGTATAGTGGTGGCCTTTAACAATTCTTTGAACTGGGATCTTGGCCTCTAACCATTCTATGACACTGGACCAGTGGCCTCTAACTATTCTTTCCCCTGGGATCTTGACCTATAACCATTCTATGACACTGGGATAGTGGCCTTTAACCATTCTATGACACTGAGATTTAGCCTCTCATCATTCCATGAACTGAGATTTGGCCTCTGACCATTCTATTTACTTAGATCTTGGCGACTAGCCATTCTGTGACACTGGGCCAGTAACCTCTGACCATTCTATGACACTGGACCAGTGGCCTCTAACTAGTCTATGAACTGGGATATTGGCCTCTAACCATTCTATGACACTGGGATAGTGGCCTCTAACCATTCTATGAACTGGGATAGTGTCATCTAACCATTCGATTACACTAATATATTGGTCTTTTACCAGTCTTTTACACTGGGAGTGTGGTCTATTACCAGTCCATTACATTGGGATTGTGGTCTATTACCAGTTTATTACACTGGGAATGTGGTCTCTTACCAGTCTATTACACTGGGAGTGTGGTCTCCTATCAGTCTTTTACACTGGGATTGTGGTCTCTTACCAGTCTATTACACTGGGATTGTGGTCTTTTACCAGTCTGTTACACTGGGAGTGTGGTCTCTTACCAGTCTTTTACACTGGGATTGTGGTCTCTTACCAGTCTATTACACTGGGATTGTGGTCTCCTACCAGTCTTTTACACTGGGATTGTGGTCTCTTACCAGTCTATGACACCGGGATTGTGGTCTCCTTACCAGTCTTTTACACTGGGATTGTGGTCTCTTACCAGTCTATTACACTGGGATTGTGGTCTCTTACCAGTCTATTACACTGGGATTGTGGTCTCCTACCAGTCTTTTACACTGGGATTGTGGTCTCTTACCAGTCTATTACACTGGGATTGTGGTCTTTTACCAGTCTGTTACACTGGAAGTGTGGTCTCTTACCAGTCTTTTACACTGGGATTGTGGTATCTTACCAGTCTTTTAAACTGGGAGTGTGGTCTCTTACCAGTCTATAAAACTGGGATTGTGATACCTTACCAGTCTTTTACACTGGAAGTGTGGTCTCTTATCATTGTATCGCATTGGGCTCGTAGGATTTGATAATTCGACAACTGGAACCGAACCGTTTGAACATTCTATAACACTGGGATCTTAGCTGATGATAATTATACGACATTGGGGTTGCAATGTCATCTGAACATTCTTTTTTTCACACGGCTATTAGCCTCATGGTATTCAATGTCACATATGACCATACTCAGAAACGTGGATAGTTAGATAAGAACGATCTTATTAAGCGATTTGTAAACTTTACGCCGATAATTTGAGTCTTGTTTTGAGAAAACTGGGTTTAATACATGTGCGTAAAGTGTCGTCCCAGATTAGCCTGTGCAGCTCACACAGGCTAATCAGGGACGACACTTTCCGCTTTTATGGCATTTTTCGTTAAAAGGAAGTCTCTTAGTTTCTACTCGAAAATCCATTTTAGGCGGAAAGTGTCGTCCCTGATATGCCTGTGCGGACTGCACAGGCTAATCTTGGACGACACTTTACGCACATGCATAATGCCCAGTTTTCTCAGAGCGCGACTCATTTTTATAAACGCTTTAACACCTGGAAATGAATCCTAAATAATGCAACGATGGATTATGAGCATACAGAGAATACATGAGAATACAGCTATACAACGCACGTATTTCATCATTTCAATGAAGTAACGGAAACAACCGATACCCGTTATATTTTCAAGATGATTCAGTGATATTTTTTCGGGTTCATATATTGTTCGTATTTTAGTTATTCGCGAGTGAAATAACAAGCTAATTGCGTGCGTGAATGTAGCCGGGCTCCAATCAGCTCTCACAATCTCGATGTAATCAGCGGGAACCAATGGAGCGTGCTTAGGACACAGCCCGGGATCGCCGTCATCAATGAAAGTCCGTAAACCCGTGAAAACGGTTTGTCCGCGCGATACACGGGTCGTGGGGTGAACGAGTGCATCGTGAGGCAAAAACAAACAGGCGCGTTGAGTTCTCACGAACACATCTAATCGATCAACCTCCGCATTGTAAACGCAACACTTTAAGATCAGATATAAAAATCTAAATCAAAGATAATAACGTAAACAAAAAATCGGAAAATTCTGATTATTTAAAGAATTTACAACTTACAGAATTTACAAAAAGGTCACCCGGTACGCTGAAACAGTCACATCACCGAGGGGGTTACAACTAATTCTAGTATTATTGCGCGAAATTTCGTAACTGTCGCAGACGGCCGTCGGGCGGCGCGTCCTGTTCGAGGGGAACTGTACGGAGAGTGATATGTCGCCCGTTTGCCATGGGAAGAGCCCGTGTCGCCGCGAGAGAAACTGCGCTGGTCGCGACTTAAAGCATATGTACTTAAAACATCAAAGGATAAATATATAAATGATAACTTCAATGTACTTAAAGAAACTCGACGTACTAATTAACAGGTGACGCGGTGTGCTTTTGAGCAAATATCCAAAAGGGATTCAGTATTCAGTAAAATCCAATTTAAATTTGATCTTCTTAAAGTTGATGTAATTACTGTTTAAATAAATGAAAACACAATCGTCCAATTTGTCCGCGGCTATAATTACACGTATTAAAGGAGCGCCTACAAGTGAGGATCATAAGGACGAAATGTCGGCGACTCTTGCACGTCGCCACGAAATAACACGGATATTAAAAACACTCTCACGCCAAGGTACTTTGATACACTCTGAAAACAAAACGAGTAAGTGTCCACCGTTATGTCGTAGTTCAGTTTTCAAACCATAGTGCATTAACCCATTTATGCCTAGTGGACTCTCCCATCCTTCTAAATTGGATCAATTTATTTCCAAAATTAGGGATGTCTAGTATATGTATTTCCATATATAGAATATTTCTTACAGAAATTCCTTTAAAGCAAACAGCGCATACACTGATGAGACGCCGCATCATGCGGCGTCTCATCAGGGTCTACGCTGTTTGCCAATGCCTTTTTTCTAGACGCTAGGCATAAATGGGTTAATAAAAATTTACATCAGAATTCGAACGGAGACGAATGGAAACGAATGGAACAGTATACGAAGCACACTTACTCGTTCTTCACTCCTCAACTGAAGGGTTTAAAGCTTTTTACATTTCAGAAAATGCAATTCTTGACAAATATTTATTTGTTAATCGGTCCACAATCGTTAAGTTACATCATTATGTCTCTCCCGTTCGAGCAATCAGTTGTTTATGCGGTGTATTAAACATCGGAATCAAATGCAAAACCAACAGTCTCCCCCGTAGCGGTAATTATTCTCTAATAGGTGTATTGTGCGTGCGCCAACGGGGCGGGAAGGGGCGGAAATGAAGACATTGTCATGATTGTGAATAACTGTAACCGCAAGTTACTGAAACATGAAACATTTAAACACAGCCGTACACCAAGGTACAGCGATCAGAGTTATTCCGATGTGGAAGTCAGCACTGAAGGAGTTAACTAATTTTTCAAACATTATATTTTAAAAAAAAAGTTGTCTAAAATAGGATACCATTCTTTATCTCAGAGACCAGTAATATATATTTTTTTCGCACGCGCATGTTTTGCTACGCAATGGAATTCCCTTATGATCTTTATTCTGTGAAAACTGGTCTAAGTGCACGTGCTTAACGTGTTCAGATTAGCACGTGAGTCCGCACACTCTAATCAGGGGAGACACTTTCCGCTTTATTGATTTTGTTTGTTTCAAGGTCTCTTCAAAGTATATGCGGAAAGTAAGTGTCATTCCTGATTAGTCTGCGTGGACTGCGCAGGCTAATATAGGATGACACTTTACGCACATGCATGAAGCCAGTTTCTCCAGAACATGACTTTCATATATACCTGGTTTTAGGCCTATCGCATTCTTTGCCCCTCGAATATCGCCAATGACATCATTTTTGTTCACACGTAAGTGAATGTTTATGCTCACAGACATCACATTACCTGTTAATTGTTTGTATAGACGGACCAGCAGTTAAAAAGTCGTGGTTTCAATAACAAATAGCTCCAACAGTTAAAACTTAAAGAAACACATAATTCTCTGTAACCGCACACAGTAACCACCAAAATGTGATCTATTAGTTGTGTTAATAGATGGTTCATAAATGTGTTACAAGTGGTAGAGCACTTTATGTGTACATATGTCAATCAGACTAATACAGGAAAAGGCTATATTTTCTATTTAATTATTCAATGAGTTTGTTTTTTTAAATACGAAAATCTAAGAATACGTCCATTTAAGACGAACGGGCGTTTTTTGCGCAACCACAAACCGTAAACGGTTAGCCGGGCCACCTGGCTCAAGCAGCTCAGAAACGTGCGCCCTAACCACCGACCTCGCCTGGTGCTCTGGATCTATCCGCATTCATAGTAGCGTGTAACCTGACCTGTGAGGCTAGAGCACCACACCAGAGTTGTTTCCATTGTGGCGAACAGGCCGTGAATACAGCGATTGAACGCAACTCTAATAACGGAATGAAATTTCAGATGAACAGCGAGCTGTCGATTCATCTACTTATGAATGAAATATCAAATCATTTTGATGAGGCACTTGGTTAGGTATTTAAAGAATGCATAGAATGTCTTAATTACTCGCGCAGGATGGTGATGACAAAAGGCGGCCAGGTGCCGCCATGAGAAAGTGACCGTAGGCAGCTAGCGGTGCACAGCCCTTCACAGCTGGGTACGAGTAGCACACATATGTGCATCGTTCTGGGAAAACGGGGTTTAATGCGTGTTCATGAAGTGGCAGCTCATAATGGCCTGTGCATTACGCACAGCTTTATCAGGGACAGCACTTTCCGCTCCTATTGAATATATCGTTTGATGGACACTTCTTAACGAAAATCCAATTTAGGCGGCCCGTGTCGTCAGTGCTTAGCCTGTTCGGACAGCAGAGGCTAATCTGAGGCGTCACTTTACGCACATGCATTATGCCTCAGTTCCCAGAGCGAGACTCATATACATCTCATAGTTAACGAGGCTTTCATAGTAATACATCTCATAGTTAACGAGGCTTTCATAGTAATAAATCTCATAGTTAACGAGGCTTTCATAGTAATACATCTCATAGTTAACGAGGCTTTCATAGTAATACATCTCATAGTTAACGAGGCTTTCATATACATCTCATAGTTAACGAGGCTTTCATAGTAATACATCTCATAGTTAACGAGGCTTTCATAGTAATACATCTCATAGTTAACGAGGCTTTCATAGTAATACATCTCATAGTTAACGAGGCTTTCATAGTAATACATCTCATAGTTAACGAGGCTTTCATAGTAATACATCTCATAGTTAACGAGGCTTTCATAGTAATACATCTCATAGTTAACGAGGCTTTCATAGCAATACATCTCATAGTTAACGAGGCTTTCATTGTAATACATCTCATAGTTAACGAGGCTTTCATAGTAATACATCTCATAGTTAACGAGGCTTTCATAGTAATACATCTCATAGTTAACGAGGCTTTCATTGTAATACATCTCATAGTTAACGAGGCTTTCATAGTAATACATCTCATAGTTAACGAGGCTTTCATAGTTTTTCACCTATTTCAGGAGTCCCCAATATAAAGATTCTCATAAATGTCATCTGATAATCGAGCAATTCCATTACTTCGTGTAGTTTAGAATTTCTTTTGAACGTGAATATTTCAATAAACTATCAAACCTGCAGTATATATTCGGTAATAATAGTTTTGGAGAATAAGGTAAAATATTTTTTTTGTAAACTATTCCTATAAGTTAAAAAAAATACATGCAATGTCGCTGTTTATGTATAGAACAAGTATCGTGAAATTCTATTTATTGGCTTTATTTATTGGCGTAAAATAATCAACAATGAACATACTAACATTAACGTTACATACAAACAAGCTTTTAACCCTTGTGCTAAAGGTTATAAAAATTGGGTCTCAAATGTAAAGAATATGTAAAATAATTTTGAATTTGATTATGTATTTGAAAATCCAAACGGTGCGCACGTGAAGTTTTATTAGAGAGTTTAAATGTAGACCTGCTGACAACTTTAAACAGGAGTGGTATGCTAAAATGAATAGCAGTTCTGTATTATATAGGCACACAGTTTTCAAACCCTCTTTGGAATAGGAAGAATATTTGAGTCGTGTTCTGAGAAAACTGGGCATAATGCAGGTGTGTAAAGTGTCGTCCCAGATTAGCCCGTGCAGTCTGCACAGGCTGATCAGGGACGACGCTTTCCGCCTAAATTGGATTTTTGCTAAGAAGGGACTTCATTGAAACGAAAAATGTCATAAAAGCGGAAAGTGTCCTTCACGACTAGCTTGTGTGGACTGCACAGGCTAATCTGGGACGACACTTTACCACATGCATTATGCTCAGTTTTCTCAGAACTCGACTCATTTAAATGTAAAAGACGTCTGCGCTTATTGTTTACAAGACGTCGGCGCTTAATGTTACAAGGCGTCTGCGCTTATTGTTTGTAAGATTACGTGTGGGCCCACTCGCTGTGAGTCCAAACGGGCAGATACGCTCAGAATACATACCACGGACGGAACGGTATTGTTTATGTTGTAATGACTCTGATTTAGAAGACGACTGCCATTGTATATGTACATGCCGCTGCTAAACTGATCTAAGAACAAATATATTTGCCGTATATTTCAAATCAACCCGTCTGTAAATAAAGTCCACTAGTCATTCGTTTCATGTGACAAAACAGTAATGTATGTAAATATATCAAAGCAGCATTAGTCATAATACAAAAATGCGATTCTTAAACTGTTTAATAAATTTCAATACCGCATGTATGTGTTCTTGCCATCGAGTGTGTTTATTTGTATTTGCATTCTTAAACGACTACTTAATGTCATGTAATGTTTGTTGTTATACCATTTTACGTGACAGAAAATCATTTGCATATGTGAGTGTAAAGACGATGCATTGTTGTAGAAGTCGGAATAAACTGACTGTTTGTCTGTTTGTCTCTTAAATTAACTACCGGTAATAGTCAAGAAAAAACTAACACTAGTTATGACTTTATTGACACTTATTATATATTTATAAATATTGACAATAATACAAAACAAGGTTATTTACAACTATACATAACTTAAATGCTTCATGTAGTAACAAAGTATACACTTGATACACAGTACACATATTACACTCATACTAATACACACTATTTATTGCACCAATGTCTACATATCGATATGTCCGCTTTACAATGCGAATGGACGAATGTTATAACAGGTTGAAATCCTCGCGTCAAGATGAAATAACTTTCAGGATTACATGCTTTAAAATGACACAAAGTTTGGTCAGTCAAACTCTATGAGTGAGTCTATCTCCCGGGCGGGGTCGCTGGTGGCGGTCCTGCGGGCGTGTTTCTGCTGCAGTAGGCCTATCTGCACCTTCACGTCCAGGCAGATCATGCGCTCCTTGTGGATGTTCGTGCACACCTCAGAGTTCTCACACTGAAACACACCATAACAGGGGAAGTCATTCGACGAAAAATAACACCACGGGAAGTAACTCGACGAAAAATACAATACCAGAGAAGGTAACTTGATGACTAATACCATACCAGGGGAAGGTAACTCGATGACAAATACCATACACGATGGGGACACACAAGATTTACAGAGTGCATAGCTGTGTGCATGACATGTTTATTGTTTGAGCATTATAATTATACGACCGTGATTTGTTGGAAAGTAAAATTATAGTGAAACCTGTAGTTAACCTCCATTTTTTCACACAGGCTACATCCCACCTTCTGGTAACACACCAGCCGCAGTTGTTTACCTCCAGTTTCTCACACAGGCTACAGCCCACCTAGTGGTTACCCCCCCCCCCGTTTTTTACCTCCAGTTTCTCGTTCTCCTTGATGAGCTGCTCCAGGATCTCCTGCAAATCTTCCTCGTCCTCGCTCTCATAGCTGCTGTCTGAAACACAACAACATGGTGAACAGCTCTCATAGCTGCTGTCTGAAACACAACATGATGAACAGCTCTCATAGCTGCTGTCTGAAACACAACAACATGATGAACGGCTCTCCTAGCTGCTGTCTGAAACACAACAACATGATTAACAGCTCTCATAGCTGTTGTCTGAAACACAACAACAGGATGAACAGCTCTCATAGCTGTGTCTGAAACACAACAACATGATTAACAGCTCTCCTAGCTGCTGTCTGAAACACAACAACATGATTAACTGCTCTCATAGTTATTGTCTGAAACACAACAACATGATTAACAGCTCTCATAGCTGCTGTATGAAACACAACAACATGATTAACAGCTCTCCTAGCTGCTGTCTGAAACACAACAACATGATTAACAGCTCTCCTAGCTGCTGTCTGAAACACAACAACATGATGAACAGCTCTCATAGCTGTTGTCTGAAACACAACAACATGATTAACAGCTCTCATAGCTGCTGTATGAAACACAACAACATGGTGAATAGCTCTCATAGCTGCTGTTTGAAACACAACAACATGATAAACAGCTCTCATAGCAGCTGTCTGAAACACAATAACATGATGACAGCAGCTCTCATAGCTGCTGTCTGAAACACAATAACATGATGAACAGCTCTCATAGCTGCTGTCTGATACACAACAACAGGATGAACAGCTCTCATAGCTGCTGTCTGAAACACAACAACATGATGAACAGCTCTCATAGCTGTTGTCTGAAACACAACAACATGATTAACAGCTCTCCTAGCTGCTGTCTGATACACAACAACAGGATGAACAGCTCTCATAGCTGCAGTCTGAAACACAACAACATGATGAACAGCTCTCATAGCTGTTGTCTGAAACACAACAACATGATTAACAGCTCTCCTAGCTGCTGTCTGATACACAACAACAGGATGAACAGCTCTCATAGCTGCAGTCTGAAACACAACAACATGATTAACAGCTCTCATAGCTGCTGTCTGAAACACAACAACATGGTGAACAGCTCTCATAGCTGCTTTCTGAAACACAATAACATGATGAACAGCTCTCATAGCTGCTGCTGAAACACAACAACATGGTGAACAGCTCTTATAGCTGTTGTCTGAAACACAACAACATGATTAACAGCTCTCATAGCTGCTGTATGAAGCACAACAACATGATTAACTGCTCTCATAGTTGTTGTCTGAAACACAACAACATGATTAACAGCTCTCATAGCTGCTGTATGAAACACAACAACATGATTAACAGCTCTCCTAGCTGCTGTCTGAAACACAACAACATGATGAACAGCTCTCATAGCTGTTGTCTGAAACACAACAACATGATTAACTGCTCTCCTAACTGCTGTCTGAAACACAACAACATGATGAACAGCTCTCATAGCAGCTGTCTGAAACACAACAACATGATTAACAGCTCTCCTAGCTGCTGTCTGAAACACAACAACATGATTAACAGCTCTCCTAGCTGCTGTCTGAAACACAACAACATGATGAACAGCTCTCATAGCTGTTGTCTGAAACACAACAACATGATTAACAACTCTCATAGCTGCTGTATGAAACACAACAACATGGTGAATAGCTCTCATAGCTGCTGTCTGAAACACAACAACAGGATGAACAGCTCTCCTAGCTGCTGTCTGAAACACAACAACATGATGAACAGCTCTCATAGCTGCTGTCTGAAACACAACAACATGATGAACAGCTTTCCTAGCTGCTGTCTGAAAAACAACAACATGATTAACTGCTCTCCTAACTGCTGTCTGAAACACAACAACATGATGAACAGCTCTTCTAGCTGCTGTATGATACACAACAACAGGATGAACAGCTCTCATAGCTGCTGTCTGAAACACAACAACATTGCGAACAGCGGACACAACACAATAGAAATAACATGGTGAACATTGGGCAGAATAAGATAGCTAAAACAACAACCATTAAACATACCAGAACTTGTAGCAATTTCCATACACCTCATGCTTATCATTGCTGGTAGAAACAAGACTACCATGGAAAATCTCAATAAAATGAACTTTACTAATGTGCTTAGTTTTAAACAACTGAAAAAAAATCAGTATCATTCGTGGAAAATAAATGTTCGTAAATTGTATGGGTTGACAGATCTATGAATTTGAGATCCCAATGAATAATTATGACCAACCTTCAACTTTTTAAAGAACAAATTACCATTGGTTTGAAAAGCATTACATACCAACGCAATAAAAGCACACATCCTGCGTTTGTTTCAAAATCCAGATACATTCAGATACTACATGAAGGAGAGAACCAACATGTCTACCTGATGAGGAGCTGTTAGATATGACCATGTCTACCTGCTGAGGAGCTGTTAGATATGAACATGTCTACCTGATGAGGAGCTGTTAGATATGAACATGTCTACTTGATGAGGAGCTGTTAGATATGAACACGTCTACCTGATGAGGAGCTGTTAGATATGAACATGTCTACCTGATGAGGAGCTGTTAAATATGAACATGTTTACCTGATGAGGAGCTGTTAGATATGAACATGTCTACTTGATGAGGAGCTGTTAGATATGAACACGTCTACCTGATGAGGAGCTGTTAGATATGAACACGTCTACCAGATGAGGAGCTGTTAGATATGAACACGTCTACCTGATGAGGAGCTGTTAGATATGAACACGTCTACCTGATGAGGAGCTGTTAGATATGAACACGTCTACCTGATGAGGAGCTGTTAGATATGAACACGTCTACCTGATGAGGAGCTGTTAGATATGAACACGTCTACCTGATGAGGAGCTGTTAGATATGAACATGTCTACCTGATGAGGAGCTGTTAGATATGAACATGTCTACCTGATGAGGAGCTGTTAGATATGAACACGTCTACCTGATGAGGAGGTGTTAGATATGAACACGTCTACCTGATGAGGAGCTGTTAGATATGAACATGACTACCTGCTGAGGAGCTGTTAGATATGAACATGTCTACCTGATGAGGAGCTGTTAGATATGAACACGTCTACCTGATGAGGAGCTGTTAGATATGAACATGTCTACCTGATGAGGAGCTGTTAGATATGAACACGTCTACTTGATGAGGAGCTGTTAGATATGACCATGTCTACCTGATGAGGAGCTGTTAGATATGACCATGTCTACCTGATGAAGAGCTGTTAGATATGACCCTGTCTACCTGATGAGGAGCTGTTAGATATGACCCTGTCTACCTGATGATGAGCTGTTAGATATGACCATGTCTACCTGCTGAGAAGCTGTTAGATATGAACA
Source organism: Dreissena polymorpha (assembly GCF_020536995.1). Lineage (NCBI taxonomy): Eukaryota > Metazoa > Mollusca > Bivalvia > Myida > Dreissenidae > Dreissena > Dreissena polymorpha. The sequence continues at coordinate 83,342,768 of NC_068364.1, forward strand.
TGTCTACCTGATGAGGAGCTGTTAGATATGAACATGTCTACCTGATGAGGTGCTGTTAGATATGAACATGTCTACCTGATGAGGAGCTGTTAGATATGAACACGTCTACCTGATGAGGAGCTGTTAGATATGAACACGTCTACCTGATGAGGAGCTGTTAGATATGAACATGTCTACCTGATGAGGAGCTGTTAGATATGAACATGTCTACCTGATGAGGAGCTGTTAGATATGAACATGTCTACCTGATGAGGAGCTGTTAGATATGAACATGTCTACCTGATGAGGAGCTGTTAGATATGACCCTGTCTACCTGATGAGGAGCTGTTAGATATGACCATGTCTACCTGATGAGGAGCTGTTAGATATGAACACGTCTACCTGATGAGGAGCTGTTAGATATGAACACGTCTACCTGATGAGGAGCTGTTAGATATGAACATGTCTACCTGATGAGGAGCTGTTAGATATGAACATGTCTACCTGATGAGGAGCTGTTAGATATGAACACGTCTACCTGATGAGGAGCTGTTAGATATGAACACGTCTACCTGATGAGGAGCTGTTAGATATGAACATGACTACCTGCTGAGGAGCTGTTAGATATGAACATGTCTACCTGATGAGGAGCTGTTAGATATGAACACGTCTACCTGATGAGGAGCTGTTAGATATGAACATGTCTACCTGATGAGGAGCTGTTAGATATGAACACGTCTACTTGATGAGGAGCTGTTAGATATGACCATGTCTACCTGATGAGGAGCTGTTAGATATGAACATGCCAACCTGATGAGGAGCTGTTAGATATGAACATGTCTACTTGATGAGGAGCTGTTAAATATGAACATGTCTACCTGATGAGGAGCTGTTAGATATGAACATGCCTACCTGATGAGGAGCTGTTAGATATGAACACGTCTACCTGATGAGGAGCTGTTAGATATGAACATGTCTACCTGATGAGGAGCTGTTAGATATGAACATGTCTACCTGATGAGGAGCTGTTAGATATGAACATGTCTACCTGATGAGGAGCTGTTAGATATGAATATGCCTACCTGATGAGGTGCTGATGATTTCCTCGTCACTGTCCTGTCTCAGGTACTGTAGCTCATCTATCTCCTGCTGGAGCCTATCAGCCTCACAGCGCTCAGTTTCTATCTTCTTACGCAGCTCACTCTCTGAAATGTCGCACATGTTCATGTCTGTACATGTATATACTGCGTTACAATATATCAGTGTTTATCTTGTCACATGTCTTTAAATCAGCCTGATGACCAGGTATACTAATTTCCCAAAAGATATTAGGCTAGTTGACCACGTGACCTCGAATATCTGTCAGTTGCTCTTCGTGAATGCGCATGCCTTTACTATTTTCTATTAATAAAATATACTTTTTCTATTAAAAATATACCAAGTACATGTTAAGTACACTTTAAGTACCTCAACTGGTTACCAGTTCACATGAGAGTAAATCAAATAATGTTATGTCATGTCTTCAAAATAAGAAATGGCCTTTTTCCAGATTACTTGAGTGAACACTTTGTTTCCCAAGATTCTATGCATAATTACAGCACTAGGCTTAGTAAAAAAGGTGGGTATTGTTTACCCAAGGTCAAATGTCATGTTTCCAAATCCTTTTCTTTTAACAGCATTAAACTCTGGAACTCTTTACCTGAGTCACTCAATGAGGTCACAGGTTAGAAGGTTGCCATTAAAAGTCATTTAATGAATTATATTTAATTTTTTATATATGTGTATCTTTTCACTTTTAATAAACATATATTAACTTCGTCTTAGGTTTTTATTTTTAATAATTATTAGTTCATACTTCATAACATACATTTTAACAATATATTTAATTTACATAATTCATGATACCTCATATCATCAAATTACAACTGTCAAAATATCTATGTGTTGCAATTATTGATAACATTATCAATTGATCTTAGTTTCCAGCTCCTCTCATATTTTCTGAGCACTACTGTGATAATTAGTTTGATCTCTTTTGAATGGTGATATATATTTTTTATTTCATTTAATAATTATTTTACTATGAACATAGTTATGTTTAAGGTCAACATAGTTATGTTTAAGGTCTGCCTCTTTTTGTCATGCCACCAATAATAAGGACCACAATGGAAATAAGGGCTTGCTCTTTTTTGTGTTATCCTTGGTTTGGTGAGCATGTCATAGTTTATTGTACATGATATAGTTTTTAATAATTGCTTATTATTTTATTCTATGTTATGTTGTGAACTGTGTATATGCTTCCTATGCCGAAATAAATCTATCTATCTAAGTACTGTTTGTTTCAACATTATTATTTAAACAGCATAATTTCATTGAATTGATATCCCCCGCCAATATACTTCTGGACACAAAAATTTATAGACTGATGGACAACGCCAATGTGCATCATCCTCTTATCCATATATATACTAATACCAAGTTTCAATGAAATCCGCCAAAGCACTTCCAAGATATGGCTCCGGACACAAAAAAGCATTTTTGAAGAACACAAAGGGCCATAACTCCGTTATTAACAAATGGTGTAAAATGCCATTTGGGGTGCATCATCCTCTTATCCATATATATACTCATACCAAGTTTCAATGAAATCCACCAAAGCACTTCAAAGATATGGCTCCGGACATAAAAGTGCCGGACAGACGGACGGACGGACGGATGGACAACGCCAAAACAATATCCCTCCGCCTATGGTGGGTGATAATTAACTCGATTTCTGTGTTGTTTAACAAGATGAAAGCTAGCCTAAGCGCTTTGCATGACGTGAGGTGACTAGGTCACAATGTTTTTGTATGCGCATGGTTTTTCCCATAAAACACAAAATACTCGAAAACTAGATATTTAAGAAACATTTCAACGAATGTTGTAAATGTGACAGGATAAATAGAAAAATAGGTTGGTGGCTCACCCGATAAAATCCCCCGACTTGCCAGATAACCATTCTCCATCCACGTCACCAACCTATTATTCTCTATCAAACCTTCATTATACATACTGTTTATGAGGCAAATCACAGTTCTTCCTCTTGACATGGTTAAACTAGCGAGCAGATCCTCTATGTATGTTATACCTATAGCCAGTAGTTCCTCCTCCTCCAGTTTCAGTGTATACTCCTCCTTACCTATAGCCAGTAGTTCCTCCTCTTCCAGTTTCAGTGCATACACCTCCTTACCTATAGCCAGTAGTTCCTCCTCTTCAAGTTTCAGTGCATACACCTCCTTACCTATAGCCAGTAGTTCCTCCTCTTCCAGTTTCAGTGCATACACCTCCTTACCTATAGCCAGTAGTTCCTCCTCCAGTTTCAGTGCATACTCCTCCCTACCTATAGCCAGTAGTTCCTTCTCCTCCAGTTTCAGTGTATACTCCTTCTTACCTATAGCCAGTAGTTCCTCATCCTCCAGTTTCAGTGCATACACCTCCTTACCTATAGCCAGTAGTTCCTCCTCCTCCAGTTTCAGTGTATACTCCTTCTTACCTATAGCCAGTAGTTCCTCATCCTCCAGTTTCAGTGCATACTCCTCCTTACCTATAGCCAGTAGTTCCTCCTCCTCCAGTTTCAGTGTATACTCCTCCTTACCTATTGTCAGTAGTTCCTCCTCCTCCAGTTTCAGTGTATACTCCTCCTTACCTATTGTCAGTAGTTCCTCCTCCTCCAGTTTCAGTGCATACTCCTCCTTACCTATAGCCAGTAATTCCTCCTCCTCAAGTTTCAGTGCATACTCCTCTTCCAGAAGGACCTCCCACTCCTCCTCATCGTAGCTATCATCCTCCGATATCTCACTGATCTCCAACTCCAGGCCGGACTCTCCCTGAACGTCACTCGACGTGTTCAGATCTGTCTCTGAAATCAAAATTTACATGTAAGCAAGCAAACTGTAACAACTTTTGTTTCATGCCTTTTGTTTATTTTTTTTTCTTATAGAATAATAATTAGACATTACTTTTTTTAAATATAAGGACGCCATTTGATGATGGCATTAATTTCTGGTCGATCACTTCAAAAATTTGGTGATGGACAAGCAAATTTGTTGAATTGATATCCCCCGGTCAATATAAATTTTGTGATAGAAAGATGGAATGACAGTCAGACAGTCTGACAGACGGATGACGCCAATTCTATATCCCTCCACCTTTGGATGGGGATAATGACACAGTTACAGTCAAGACACGCTTTATCATGCCCAAATGTGACTTTAACTTCAAAGCATTATTAGGGAATGGTGTCTTACACCTGATATGCTGTATCCATATGGTAAACACATCTGGTGTGTTATTTAAGATTCCTGATGAATTAACAGCAATTATTTGACCTTTTTTCTTGTGTCCTTGACCTTTAAGTGAAAAAATCGGGTCTTACGCGTCATCCCAAACAGTGAACATTACTGGCAAGTTCTTTATAAAAATGCACAAACAGTGATGAAATTACAGACAAGACAATCTATAATATGCACATGTACTACCATTGACCTTAAATGATGACCTTAACCTTTTGGCTAGGACAAGGGGAAGCCAAATGGTGAGTATCAACAACAGCATGCCTTCCTAGGCTGCCATCTGTTGAGGTACAGGTGTGGTGACATACCTCAATTGGCTGCAATCTGTTGGGATACAGGTGTTGTGACATACCTTAAGTGGCTTCATCTGTTGAGGTACAGGTGTGGTGACATACCTTAATTGGCTGCCTTCTGTTGAGGTACAGGTGTTGTGACATACCTTAAATGGCTGCCATCTGTTCAGGTACAGGTGTTGTGACATACCTTAATTGGCTGCCATCTGTTGAGATACAGGTGTAGTGACATACCTTAATTGGCTGCCTTCTGTTGAGGTACAGGTGTTGTGACATACCCTAATTGGCTGCCATCTGTTGAGGTACAGGTGTTGTGACATACCTTAATTGGCTTCATCTGTTGAGGTTCAGGTGTGGTGACATACCTTAATTGGCTGCCTTCTGTTGAGGTACAGGTGTTGACATAACTTCAGTTGCTGTCATCTGTTGAGGTACAGGTGTGGTGACATACCTTAATTGGCTGCCATCTGTTGAGGTACAGGTGTTGTGACATACCTTAATTGGCTGCCATCTGTTGAGGTACAGGTGTTGTGACATTCCTTAGTTTGCTTCATCTGTTGAGGTACAGGTGTGGTGACATACCTTAATTTGCTGCCATCTGTTGAGGTACAGGTGTGGTGATATACCTTAATTGGCTGCCATCTGTTGAGGTACAGGTGTTGTGACATACCTAAATTGGCTGCCATCTGTTGAGGTACAGGTGTTGTGACATACCTTAATCGGCTGCCATCTGTTGAGGTACAGGTGTTGTGAGATACCTTAATTGGCTGCCATCTGTTGAGGTACAGGTGTTGATATACCTTAACTGGCTCCATCTGTCGAAGTACAGGTGTGGTAACATAACTTCAGTTGCTGTCATCTTTTGAGGTACAGGTGTTGTGACATACCTTAATTGGCTGCCATCTGTTGAGGTACAGGTGTGGTAACATAACTTCAGTGGCTGCCATCTGTTGAGGTACAGGTGTTGTGACATACCTTAATTTGCTGCCATCTGTTGAGGTACAGGTGTGGTGACATACCTTTAGTGGCTGCCATCTGTTGAGGTATATATGTGGTAACATAACTTTAGTGGCTGCCATGTGTTGAGGTAGAGGCGTTGTGACATACCGTAATTGGCTACCATCTGTTGAGGTACAGGTGTGGTAACATAATTTCAGTGGCTGCCATCTGTTGAGGTACATGTGTTGTGACATACCTTAATTGGCTGCCTTCTGTTGAGGTACAGGTGTTGTGACATACCTTAATTGGCTGCCATCTGTTGAGGTACAGCTGTTTAACATACCTTAATTGGCTGCCATCTGTTGAGGTACAGGTGTGGTGACATACCTTCAGTGGCTGCCATCAGTTGAGGTACAGGTGTGGTGACCTACCTTCAGTGGCTGTCATCAGCTGAGGTACAGGTGTGGCGACCTACCTTCAGTGGCTGCTATCAGTTGAGGTACAGGTGTAGAGACCTACCTTCAGTGACTGCCATCAGTTGAGGTACAGGTGTGGTGACATACCTTCAGTGACTGCCATCAGTTGAGGTACAGGTGTGGTGACCTACCTTCAGTGGCTGCCATCAGTTGAGGTACAGGTGTGGTGACCTACCTTCAGTGGCTGCCATCAGTTGAGGTACAGGTGTGGTGACCTACCTTCAGTGGCTGCCATCAGTTGAGGTACAGGTGTGGTGACCTACCTTCAGTGGCTGCCATCAGTTGAGGTACAGGTGTGGTGACATACCTTCAGTGACTGCCATCAGTTGAGGTACAGGTGTGGTGACCTACCTTCAGTGGCTGCCATCTGTTGAGGTACATGTGTTGTGACATACCTTAATAGGCTGCCTTCAGTTGAGGTACAGGTGTGGTGACCTACCTTCAGTGGCTGCCATCAGTTGAGGTACAGGTGTGGTTACAGGGGGAGACTCAGGTGACTCTGTTGTGAAAGTGGGGCTGTCAGGGGTCTCCACAGGCACAGGGGTCTTCGTCTCCATAGCAACCCTCTCCTCTGGCCCTGCCTCAGTAGATATGATGGCCTCTGCCACACCCTCACACTGCTCATCTACTAGCTGTAAGGGGATTGTAAAAGGCACTCAATTTAAATGGTTTGTTTGTTTATTAGGAATCGTTTGCCATGTTCAGGAATACATGCATTTTATTAACTTTAAGGTTTCAGTTAACCCAGTTTTCTGGGATAAGCTGGTTTATAAGTACTATGCACACAAACTTAAATAGGTTTAGACAACTGCCCCACTTTAAATTGACGAAATAGAGCGGCAATAACATAAATTTCATGACCAAACACGACTTAAATAATGTGAGGTGGAACTCAAACCCACAATCCTCCGATTTTAAGTCTAACGCCCTACCAACTATGCTAAACAAGAGGGCCTGAAAGGCCCAAAGTTGCTCACCTGAGATTACAAGATATTATTGGGACAAATCTCCTGACCAAGTTTCATGAAGAACGAAAAATAAATGTGGCCTCTAGAGTGTTAACAAGGTTTTACTATAGCCATATAGGGAAAAATGCCCCGCCCCCTGGTGGCCATGTTTTTCAACCAACAAGCATCATTTTCGAACTCATCCAAGATATTATTTGGATGAATCTTCTGACCAAGTTTCATGAAGATCGGACAATAAATGTGGCCTCTAGAGAGTTAACAAGATTTTACAATAGCCATATATAGCCATAAGGAAAAATGCCCGGCCCCTTGGCATCCATGTTATTCAAGCAAACGTTACCATTTTCGAACTCATCCAAGATATCATTGAAAACAATCTTCTGACCAAATTTCATGAAGATTGGACTATAAATGTGGCCTCTAGAGTTTTAACAAGGCTTTACAATAGCCATATAAGGAAAAATGCCCCGCCCCCTGGCGGCCATGTTTTTCAACCAACCGGCATCATTTTCGAACTCGTCCAAGATATTATTGGGATGAATCTTCTGACCAAGTTTCATGAAGATCGAACAATAAATGTGGCCTGTAGAGAGTTAACAAGATTTTACTATCCCCATATATAGCCATATAAGAAAAAATGCTCCGCCCCTTGGCAGCCATGTTTTTCAAGCAAACGTTACCATATTCGAACTCATCCAAGATATCATTGAAACCAATCTTCTGACCGAATTTCATGAAGATTGGACAATAAATGAGGCCTCTAGAGTGTAAACAAGGTTTTACTATAGCCATATAAGGAAAATGCCCCGCCCCCTGGCAGCCATGTTATTCAACCAACCGGCATCATTTTCGAAATCTTCCAAGATATTATTGAGATGAATCTTCTGACCAAATTTCATGAAGATGGGACAATAAATGTGGCCTCTAGAGAGTAAGCAAGATTTTACTATAGCCATTTATAGCCATATAAGGAAAAATTCCCCGCCCCTTGGCAGCCATGTTTTTCAAGCTAACTTTACCATTTTCTAACTCATCCAAGATATCATTGAGACCAATCTTCTGACCAAATTTCATGAAGATCGGAAAATAAATTTTGCCTCTAGAGTGTTAACAAGGTTTTACTATAGCTATATAAGGAAAAATGCCCCGCCCCTTGGCAGCCATGTATTTCAAGCAAACGTTACCATTTTCGAACTCATCCAAGATATCATTGAGACCAATCTTCTGTTTAATTTCATGAAGATGTGGCCTCTAGAGAGTGAACAAGGCAAATGTTGATGTCGCACAACGCACAACGGACAACGCACGACGGACAAAAGGCGATCACAAAAGCTCACGATGAGCACGTTGTGCTCAGGTGAGCTAAATAATATATTTAATATTGAAAACAAACATTGTTGGAAAACAAAGAGCTCAGTACCTCATCCTGGGTATCTCCAGACTCACTGGTGACCTCCAGTGCTCCGAGGTCACGCTCCAGTATCTCCTCCAGGGATTGCTCAAACTCGTCTGACTCACTGCCAAGCTTGGGGAGGTCCTCACGTGACTGACCAAGCTGAAGGTAGGCAATAAAAATAACAATGACAATTAGAAGAATGAAACATAGGCAACTGATATAACCATGGGAACCAGATGCAACAGAGATCACCATGGGAACCAGAGGCAACAAAGATCACCATGGGAACCAGAGGACAACAGAGATCACCATGGCAACAAGAGGCAACACAGATCACAATGGCAACTAGAGGCAACATATATCACAATGACAACCAGAGGCAACAAAGATCATCATAGCAACCAGAGGCAACATAGATCATCATAGCAACCAGAGGCAACATAGATCATCATAGCAACCAGAGGAAACAGAGATCACCATGGTAACCAGAGACAACATTAATCACCATGGCAACTAAAGACAACATAGATCAACATGGATACCAGAGGCAACAGAGTCCACCATGCAAAATAGGAGCTAAAAAAATTTACCATAGCAATCAGAGGCAACCGAGATCACCATGACAACCAAATGGCAACATAAATCACCATGGCAATCTGAGGCTAACATATATCACTGTTGTAACATAGATCACTATCACAAACATAGGACACAGAGATAACTGTGGCCACCAGATGTAACATAGATCACCATGGCAGAGACAACCATGGCTACCAGAGGTAACATAGATCACCATGGCAACAGAGACAACCATGGCTTCCAGAGGTTTCATAGATCACCATGGCAACAGAGACAGCATGGCTACCAGAGGTTACATAGATCACCATGGCAACAGAGACAACCATGGCTACCAGAGGTAACATAGATCAACATGGCAACAGAGACAACCATGGCTACCAGAGGTAAAATAGATCACCATGGCAACAGAGACAACCATGGCTACCAGAGGTAACATAGATCACCATGGCAACAGAGACAGCCATGGCTACCAGAGGTTACATAGATCAACATGGAAACAGAGACAACCATGGCTACCAGAGGTTACATAGATCAACATGGCAACCACAGGCAACAGAGATAACCATGGCTACCAGAAGTTACATAGATCAACATAGCAACCACAGGCAACAGAGATAACCATGGCCATCAGTGGGAGCAGAGATAACCATGGCAACCAGAGGTTACATAGATCAACATGGCAACCACAGGCAACAGAGATAACCATGGCCATCAAAGGGAACAGAGATAACCATGGCAACCAGAGATCACCAAGGCAACCACAAATAACTGAGATAACCATGGCAACCAGTGAACAACATAGATCACCATGGCAAACAGAGGCATGAAGATGAGCTCAAGTGGAAAGAGGAACATAGGTCAGCGCAGACCTGAAATAAGGCTTAAGAAATAAATTAGGTAGGAATATTTGAAGATAAATGCAAACTGAAAGTTTCAGTGCTCTGGAACCCTATTGTAAGAGCAATTACCTCCGAGTCTGTGGCTGAGTCATCCTGCAGTAGAGCTTTCATGGCCAATGCTGACTTCACAGCCTCAGCTGACAATCCTCTCTCTTCTGATTCTCTACTTTCATCATCTGCAGCTGTCTGCACACACTCGTCCACTGTCTTCACAGACTCTGTTACCGTCTGTACAGTGTCATCAGTTGCAGCCACAGATTCAACATCTGTCACTTTCTGTCCAGAATCACTTTCTAACACAGTCTGTACAGACACACTTTCCTGTGACATTTTCCCAGTTTCCTTGATATTGTCTTTTGTTTCCTCTAATTTACTGACATGCTCAAGATTCTCTTCAACCTTGACCTCTTGATCTTCCAGCTCTCTCTGACCTTCCACTTTCTCATCCTCAGCATTTTCAGTCACTGCTACCTCTTCATAAACATTTATTCTTCCATCAGACGTCATCTCAACTCCAACTTGTTCAACCCTAGAAATATCCGTTATTTCTGCAGACCTTTTCATGCTTTCTTCGCTCTTTGCTCGACTCTGATTAGCCAGTTCCTTGAGAGTCACCTTCTCTTGACTCCTGGATCGTGAAGCTCTGTTCTCGGTTTCACCCAGAGGTTCAGTCTCGGTCTCTAATTCCTGGCTGTCTTCATCTACCATGGGTGGCTGCGGTGCGTCTGGTGGTGGGGTACGTAACTCTAACTTCAATACCTGCATACAACAAAACTGGGTTTTATACTTGACAACCATTTATCAGAGGATGTTTTTAATGTAAGACTAAAATAATAATAGAGGTAACTAAATTAAACAAGAAACCGTCGGAGACGGGTGATGCTCCCCAAAGGTTTTTTATGTCACAATATTGCACTATATATTCAGATAAAAGGAAACATCTTGAGGGCACAGTAGTTGGGGGGACAATAATTTTTTTATAGGAAATTTCAAAGGGCCATAACTCTGTGAAAAATCATCCGACCAGAACTGCTGATAATAGGCACATCTCCTCTTGGTAGTGAAGCTTCCCATAAAGTTTCATTGAATTCCGGTCATACGTTGCTGAGAAATAGCCCAGACAAGAATTGCACTATATGTACGGTTAATGGAAAATTAAAACAATTTCAAAGGCCATAACTCTGTGAAAAATCATCCAAACAAAACCCGCTGATAATATGCACATCTCCTCTTGGTAGTGAAGCTTCCCATAAAGTTTCATTGAATTCCGGTCATTAGTTGCTGAGAAATAGCCAGAACAAAAATTGTGCACGGATGGACACACGGACGGACAGACGAAGCGGCGACTATATGCTCCCCCCAAATAAATTTTGGGGGAGCATAAAAATGAAATGTCTGTCATGAAGCCTAAAAAATACAGGTAAAATACAATAAATGCTAAATGCTTGAACCAGAAAAATAAAGAGATTTACAGAGATGATATAACTATAAAAGTCTAGCTCTGGGAAAAAGGGAATGTATGCATGAGTGTTAAGTGTTGTCACTGATTAGCCCGTGCAATATGGGATGACACTTGTCGCATTTATTGTATTTTTCGTTAATTTCTCCTTAGCAACAAGAAACCGTCGGAGACGGGTGATGCTCCCAAAAGTTTTTTTTTGTCACAATATTGCACTATATATTCAGATAAAAGGAAACGTCTTGAGGGGCATAACTTTGGACAAAATAATACGATGGATGGTTTAGCAACTTGAAAATTTCAAATGGCCATAACTCTCTAGATAAATCATCTAACCAGAACCCACAAATAACATGCGCATCTCCTCAAGGTAGTTAAGCTTCCCATAAAGCTTTATTGAATTCCAGTCAGTAGTTGGGGAGAAATAGCCCGAAGAACACTACATGTATATGTACAGTTAATGGAAAATTTCAAAGGGCCATAAGTCTGTGAAAAATCATCAGACCATAACTGGCTGAAAATATGCACATGTCCTTTTGGTAGTGAAGCTTCCCATAAAGTTTCATTGAATTCCGGTCATTAGTTGCTGAGAAATAGCCCGGACAAGAATTGCACTATATGTACAGTTAAAGGAAAATTTCAAAGGGCCATAACTCTGTGAAAAATCATCTGACCAGAACCCGCTGATAATATGCACATGTCCTCTTGGTAGTGAAGTTTCTAATAAAGTTTAATTGAATTCCGGTCATTAGTTGCTGAGAAAAAGCCCGGACAAGAATTGCGCTATATGTACAGTAAATGGAAAATTTCAAAGGGCCATAACTCTGTGAACAAGAGCACCGCCTTGCGGGTGCAGACCGCCCATCTATTTCCTTTTTTAAAGGTGAAGGGACTCTCATTTTCAATCACAAAGGAGGGAGGGGTGGAGTGAAGAGGGGTGTATAGTGTGGGGGTGTGGACATTGATTACATTATCTTCCAAAAATGCGAAAAAAATGCAAAAATGCAACAAAAATATTCGAGGGGGGGGGGGATTCTTGGGTGCGATGGTTGGACTGTATTTCAAACATAAAATAATATAAATAAATATTTGTGTTTTTTAACTGTTTCAAAAAAAAATTGGGGGGTGGGGGGGGGGGGGGTATAGTGTGAGGGTGTGGTGGTAATTTGTGAGATGATCTTAAAAAAAAAAAAAAAAAAAAAAATTAGGGGGGGGGGGGATTCGGGAGGGGGGAGGGGGGGGTGGGGGGGATTCTTGGGTGCGATGGTTGGACGGTATTTAAAAAAATTGAATATTAAAAAAAATAATTGTGTTTTTTAACCGTTTCAAAAAAAAAATTTGGGGGTGGGTGGGTTGGGGGGGGTATAGTGTGAGGGTGTGGTGGTCATTTGTGAGATGATCTTAAAAAAAACAAGATGTGTTTGTGAAACACAATGTCCCCCAATATGATGTTTGACCTTGTAGGATGACCTTGACCTTGTGAAGGATGACCTTGACCTTTCACCACTCAAAATGTGCAGCTCCATGAGATACACATGCATGCCAAATATCAAGTTGCTATCTTCAATATTGCAAAAGTATTCATAAAATAAGCGATTTGGGCCACATATATTTGACCTCTGACCTTGAAGGATGACCTTGACCTTTCACCACTCAAAATGTGCAGCTCCATGAGATGCACATGCATGCCAAATATCAAGTTGCTATCTTCAATATTGCAAAAGTATTTATAAAATATGCGATTTGGGCCACATATATTTGACCTCTGACCTTGAAGGATGACCTTGACCTTGACCTTAAACTTCCACCACTCAAAATGTGCAGCTCCATGAGATACACATGCATGCCAAATATCAAGTTGCTATCTTCAATATTGCAAAAGTATTCATAAAATGAGCGATTTTGGCCACATATATTTGACCTCTGACCTTGAAGGGTGACCTTGACCTTTCACCACTCAAAATGTGCAGCTTCATGAGATACACATGCATTCCAAATATGAAGTTGCTATCTTCAATATAGCAAAATTTATTGCAAAATGTTAAAGTTGGCGCAAACAGACAGACCAACAGACAGGGCAAAAACAATATGTCCCCCACTACTATAGTGGGGGACATAAAAAAAAAAAAATGGGCGGGGGGAGGGGTTCGGGGGGGGGGAGGGCACGGGGGATGGTTTGGATGGAGTCTATTGTGGTATGTCAGGTAAGAGTAGTTTTGTCAAAGTATCAATCAAATCTAATCACAACTAAAGAAGTTATGGCAATTTTAGCAAAATTTGATAATTTGACCTTGAGAGTCAAGGTCATTCAAAGGTCAAGGTAAAATTCAACTTGCCAGGTACAGTAACCAATTGATAGCATGAAAGTATTTGAAGTTTGAAAGCAATAGCCTTGATACTTAAGAAGTAAAGTGGATCGAAACACAAAATTTAACCATAAATTCAAAGTTACTTAGTCAAAAAAGGGCCATAATTCTGTAAAAATGACAACCAGAGTTATGCATATTGTCCTTTGACTGTACCCTTATGATAGTTTGCGAGTGTTCCATGTATGAAAGCAATATCTATGATACTTTAGGGGTAAAGTGGACCAAAACACAAAACTTAACCAAATTTTCAATTTTCTGAGTATAAAGGGCCCATAATTCCGTCCAAATGCCAGTCAGAGTTACATAACTTTGCCTGCACAGTCCCCTTATGATAGTTAATAAGTGTTGCAAGTATGAAAGCAATAGCTTTGATACTGTAGGAATAAAGTGGACCTAAACACAAAACTTAACCACATTTTCAATTTTCTAAGTATAAAAAGGGCACATAATTCTGTCAAAATGCATGCCAGAGTTATCTAACTTTGCCTGCCCAGTCCCCTCATGATAGCAAGTAAGTGTACCAAGTTTGAATGCAATAGCATTGATACTTTCTGAGAAAAGTGGACCTAAACGCAAAACTTAACCAAAATTTTCAATTTTCTAAGTATAAAAAGGGCACATAATTCTGTCAAAATGCACGCCAGAGTTATCTAACTTTGCCTGCCCAGTCCCCTCATGATAGTAAGTAAGTGTACCAAGTTTGAATGCAATAGCATTGATACTTTCTGAGAAAAGTGGACCTAAATGCAAAACTTAACCGGACGCCGACACCGACGCAGACGCCGACGCCAAGGTGATGACAATAGCTCATAATTTTTTTTCAAAAAATAGATGAGCTAAAAATCATCCGACCAGAACCTGCTGATAATACGCACATGTCCTCTTGGTAGTGAAGCTTCCCCATTTAGTTTCATTGAATTCCGGTCATTAATTGCTGAGAAATAGCCCAGACAAAAATTGTGCACGGACGAACGCACGGACAGACGAAGCGGCGTCTATATGCTCCCCCCAAAAATTTTGGGGAAGCATAAAAATCAAGTTATGGCGGTAAGTGACATCCCTGATTAAGCATTGCGTACTACACAGGCTAATCTGGGACGACACTTCACGCATATTCATTACACTTTGTGTTCCCAGAGCGAGGGTAATGTCCTTTACAGAGCAAAATTGTCCAGCATGCATGATCTGTACCTCTCCCTCCGGCAGCTCCAGCGCTGCTGTCTCCTCATGCTCTTCATGTACCACGTTCCTCTTGCTGGTCTCGTCTCTGTCTCTCTTCCTCTTCTCCATCACCTCTGCGCCTTTCTTGGCCACCTTGATCTGAAACAAGCAGCATCACTAGCATATCATCTGAAACAAGCAGCATCACTAGCATATCATCTGAAACAAGCAGCATCACTAGCATATCATCTGAAACAAGCAGCATCACTAGCATATCATCTGAAACAAGCAGCATCACTAGCATATCATCTTAAACAAGCAGCATCACCAGCATATCATCTGAAACAAGCAGCATCACTAGCATATCATCTGAAACAAGCAGCATTACTAGCATATCATCTGAAACAAGCAGCATCACCAGCATATCATCTGAAACAAGCAGCATCACTGGCATATCATCTGAAACAAGCAGCATCACTTGCATATCATCTGAAACAAGCAGCATCACCAGCATATCATCTGAAACAAACAGTATCACTAGCATATCATCTGAAACAAGCAGCATCACTGGCATATCATCTGAAACAAGCATCATCACTAGCATATCATCTGAAACAAGCAGCATCACTGGCATATCATCTGAAATAAGCAGCATCACCAGCATATCATCTGAAACAAGCAGCATCACTAGCATATCATCTGAAACAAGCAGCATCACCAGCATATCATCTGAAACAAGCAGCATCACTAGCATATCATCTGAAACAAGCAGCATCACTGGCATATCATCTGAAACAAGCATCATCACTAGCATATCATCTGAAACAAGCAGCATCACTGGCATATCATCTGAAACAAGCAGCATCAACAGCATATCATCTGAAACAAGCAGCATCACTAGCATATCATCTGAAACAAGCAGCATCACCAGCATATCATCTGAAACAAGCAGCATCACTGGCATATCATCTGAAACAAGCAGCATCACTAGCATATCATCTGAAACAAGCAGTATCACTAGCATATCATCTAAAACAAGCAGCATCACTAGCATATCATCTGAAACAAGCAGCATCACTAGCATATCATCTGAAACAAGAAGTATCACTAGCATATCATCTGAAACAAGCAGCATCACTGGCATATCATCTGAAACAAGCAGCATCACTAGCATATCATCTGAAACAAGCAGCATCACTGGCATATCATCTGAAACAAGCAGCATCACTAGCATATCATCTGAAACAAGCA
The DNA here is from genome assembly GCF_020536995.1 of Dreissena polymorpha. Taxonomy (NCBI): domain Eukaryota; kingdom Metazoa; phylum Mollusca; class Bivalvia; order Myida; family Dreissenidae; genus Dreissena; species Dreissena polymorpha. The sequence continues at coordinate 83,358,868 of NC_068364.1, forward strand.
GCATCACTGGCATATCATCTGAAACAAGCAGCATCACCAGCATATCATCTGAAACAAGCAGCATCACCAGCATATCATCTGAAACAAGCAGCTTCACTAGCATATCATCTGAAACAAGCAGCATCACTAGCATATCATCTGAAACAAGCAGCATCACTAGCATATCATCTGAAACAAGCAGCATCACTAGCATATCATCTGAAACAAGCAGCATCACCAGCATATCATCTGAAACAAGCAGCATCACTAGCATATCATCTGAAACAACATCACCAGCATATCATCTGAAACAAGCAGCATCACTTGCATACCATCTGAAACAAGCAGCATCACTAGCATATCATCTGAAACAAGCAGCATCACTAGCATATCATCTGAAACAAGCAGCATCACTAGCATATCATCTGAAACAAGCAGCATCACTAGCATATCATCTGAAACAAGCACAGGCACTATGGTATCGTCTGATAAAAGCAGCATTACTAGGCAATCGTCTGAAACAAGCAATATCACGAGGAAAACATCTGAAACAATAAGCAGCGCTAGAGCTTATCTGAAACAAGAAAATTTGATGAAAATAATATCAACTGACAGGCCGACGGATGGACATGTCCAATTGTTGTATATCCCTCTGCGTTAGGCATGGGATAACAAGAGAGGCATGGGATAACAAGAGGGCCTTAAAGATCAAGGTAGCTAACCTGAGTCATGTACAAACTAATTTGTGAGGCTTGTGTAATAACTGTTATTTGTTACTCTGTATGACAGAGACTCAATTAGGTCTTAGAATGTATTTCAACAAATTAAAGGTTGCACTTTACACATATTAAAATGAATAATTAACCCCTTCGGTGGGACCAATTGTGATTCCATTTTGTACCTTGCGTTTGAGCTGTGTACAGATACGCTGAACCTCCCAGATCTGCTCCTCCTTCTCCGTGCTGGCGGTGCCGGACGCGAGCTCGGCATGCAGCTGTGCCAGCAGGGACTCCTGCTTGTTGAGTTCCTCCTCCAGGGGGCCAGGCTGGTCGGGCAGCTCCAGGGACCAACGGGACGTGGCGGGCTTCAACGGGGGCACGTACCTGCATAAGGGAACAGCCATTCGCTACAGTGAAAGGACATTAGATGGCACAGCAAAAGACTAAAGTGAAGTGACATTAGATGGCACAGCAAAATACTTAAGTGAAGTGACATTAGATGGCACAGAAAAAGACTAAAGTGAAGTGACATTACATGGCACAGCAAAATACTAAAGTGAGATGACATAAGATGGCACAGCAAAATACTAAAAAGAGGTGACATTAGATAGAAAAGCCATACACTACAACGAAGTGACACATGTATTACCCTATGGGTTGCATAAATACAATTTGCTTTAAGAAAATATGCAAAAACTGAATTCAATATTCCGTTAACTTTAATAACTCCTAGCTTTCAGTATGATAATGATGTACATAACTTTGCATACTTCTTACTAAACAAACTTCAGGACAGCAGCTGCTAACACTGCCAACAGTAACAACATTAACAACATTTAAAGTGGTATCATCCGACCGAGATTCTTTTGAACCCGAAGTGGTGAACATCACTCTGAGTCAGCGTGAATTACATGACTTCTGAACATCTGAATACTACTTACTGTTCATGAAAATGGAGTCCCAAACTGTTGACCTTAAGATAGAAGTACTTTGCGTTTAAGCTTTGAACTGATACCTGGCAGGAACAAGTAAAGGTTCTAACTTTTGACCTTAAGATAGAAGTAGTTTGCTATAGTTGTACTTTGCGTTTGAGCTTTGAACTGATTTCTGACACAAACAAATAATGGCCAAAACTGTTGACCTACTTTGCGTTTGAGCTTTCAATAGATACAAAACACGAACAAATAAAGGCTTAAACTTTTGACCTGCAGATAGAAGTACTTTGCGTTTAAGCTTTAAACAGATACCAGACATGAACAAATAAAGGCTTGAACTATTGACCTTGCAGTATAACCTTGACATTGGACCAGCGTGACTGACTCATGCCTTTTACACATTGTCTTAAAGCACTTGACATTTTAACCAAGTTTCATGAAAACCCCTCAAGGGTGCATAGAGCAGAAGCAGAAACAAAGTATAACTGACAGACTGACGGGCAGAGGTACTGACAGACAGACAAAAGGCATTCCTTTCAATGACCCTACTCTTTAGTGGCAGTTAAAGACAGGTGAAATATACATAGGAAAAAAAAGAAAACATTTTACATATAATTTTATCAATTGCTCTATCTATGCTACATTCAATTCAACAGCATTCCAGCTGACATTTAATTGACATTAAAACAAATAATATTTTTGGATTTCATTGACAGTGCCTGTTGTTAACCAGAGACAATACTGTCGACCAAACTTTGAAATGAGGCTATAAGTATTTGCTGAGAAAACGCCCTGTTATCTTGAGGAAAGTCAATATTTATTTCAGTACAGATTAACTCAGAAGCAAAACATTTCGACAAAGCAGAAAACAAACACAAATTTCTTTCTGACAAATCTACCTGGCAGTCTACCTGACTAAGTCTACCTGACAAAGTCTGCCTGGCAAAGTCTACCTGGCAAAGTCTACCTGACAAAGTCTGTCTGACAAAGTCTGTCTGACAAAGTCTACCTGACAAAGTCAGCCTGACAAAGTCTACCTGACAAAGTCTGCCTGACAAATTCTACCTGACAAAGTCTGCCTGGCAAAATCTACCTGGCAAAGTCTACCTGACAAAGTCTGCCTGACAAAAGTCTACCTAGCAAAGTCTACCTCACAAGTCTGGGTGACAAATTATACCTGACAAAGTCTGCCTGGCAAAGTCTACCTGACAAAGTCTTCCTGACAAAGTCTACCTGGCAAAGTCTGCATGGCAATGTCAACCTGACAAAGTCTGCCTGACAAAGTCTACCTGGCAAAGTTTACATGACAAAGTGTACCTGACAAAGCCTACATGGCAAAGTATACCTGGCAAAGTATACCTCACAAGTCTGGGTGACAAAGCATACCTGATAAAGTCTGTCTGGCAAAGTCTACCTGACAAAGTCTGCCTGACGAAGTCTACCTGGCAAAGTCTGCATGACAATGTCAACCTGACAAAGTCTGCCTGGCAAAGTCTACCTGGCAGAGTGTGTCTGACAAAGTCTACATGACAAAATGTACCTGACAAAGTGTACCTAACAAAGTCTACCTGATGAATTCTATTTGACAAAGTCTACCTGACAAAGTCTGCCTGACACAGTCTACCTGGCAAAGTCTACCTCACAAAGTCTGCCTGACAAAGTCTACCTGGCAGTCTACCTGACAAAGTCTGTCTGACAAAGTCTACCTGACAAAGTCTGCCTGACAAAGTTTACCTGGCAAAGTCTGCTTGATGAATTCTATTTGACAAAGTCTACCTGACTAAGTCTACCTGACAAATTCTACCTGGCAAAGTCTAGCTGAAAAAGTCTGCCTGACAAAGTCTACCTGCCAAAGTCTACCTGACAAAGTTTACATGATAAAGTTTACCTGATGATTCTTTATGACAAAGTGTACCTGACAAAGTGTGCCTGACACAGTCTACTTGACAAAGTGTGCCTGACAAAGTGTGCCTGACAAAGTGTTCAAGACAAATCTACATGTATCTGAACAAGAGATGTGTTCATCAGAAACACAATGCCCCCTATTGCGCGTTGTTTTTTTTACCTTTGATCTTGAAGGATGACCTTGACCTTGAACTTCCACCACTCAAAATGTGCAGCTTCATGAGAACGCCGCTTTGATTTTTTTGGGTGATCTTCGACCTTGAAGGATGACCTTGACCTTGAAGCATGACCTTGACCTTGAACTTCCACCACTCAAAATGTGCAGCTTTGTGATAACACCGCTTTGAATTATTTTTTTTACCTTTGACCTTGAAGGATGACATGACCTTGAAGGATGACCATGACCTTGAACTTCCACCACTCAAAATGTGCAGCTTCATGAGAACGCCGCTTTGAAAAAATTATTTATTTATTTTTTGACCTTTGACCTTGAAGGATGACCTTGACCTTGAAGAATAACCTTGACCTTGAACTTCCACCACTCAAAAATGTGCAGCTTCATGAGAACGCCACTTTGATTTTTTTAATATATTTTTTTTATCTTTGACCTTGAAGGATGACCTTGACCTTGAAGGATGACCTTGACCTTGAACTTCCACCACTCAAAATGTGCAGCTTCATGAGAACGCAGCTTTGAATTTATTTATTTTTGACCTTTGACATGGAAGGATGACCTTGACCTTGAACTTCCACCACTCAAAATGTGAAGCTTCATGAGATACACATGCATGCCAAATATCAAGTTGCTATCTTCAATATTGACAAAGTTATGGCCAATGTTAAAGTTTTCGGACAGACAGACGCCATATATTTTACATTTGACCTTGAAGGATGACCTTGACCTTCACCTTTCACCACTCAAAATGTTCAGCTACATGAGATACACATGCATGCCAAATATCAAGTTGCTATCTTCAATAGTGAAAAAGTTATGGCCAATGTTAAAGTTTTTTCGGACGGACGGACAGACTGACATACACACATACTGACATACTGACATACACACATACTGACATGCTGACTGACGGACAGTTCAACTACTATATGCCACCCTACCGGGGGAATATAAAGTCTGCCTGACAAAATATTCCTGACAAAGTCTACCTGACAAAGTGTGCCTTACAAAGTGTTCAAGACAAAATCTACCTGAACAAGCGATGTGTTTGTGAAACACTATGTCCCCATATATATGACCTTTGACCTTAAAGGATGACCTTGACCTTTCACCACTCAAAATGTGCAGCTTCATGAGATACACATGCATGCCACATATCAAGTTGCTATCTTCAATATTGCAAAAGTTATGGCAAATGTTAAAGTTGGGGCAAACAAACAAACCAACAAACAAACCAACAGACAGGGCAAAAACAATATGTCCCCCACTATAGTGGTGGGGGACATAAAAAGTCTGCCTGAAAAAGTATGCAAAAGCTAACATAGCAGATGAAACTGTATGGAAACTGTATGGATATCAAATGAATGAATGATGCAGTACATGCATAATAAAGACAAATGAAGAAATAAGGGATAATTTAAGGATTCAACAAAATATTTCTATACTTCATTACGAATCATCACTAGAGTGTACCTTTTGATGGCTGTGTCAGTGAATAACTGACTGGTGTGCATGAAGAGGATGTTGAGGACTCGGTGGCTGATCTGCATGGTCGGACTCAGGACGATGGACACGTTCTGCAGGGTCATCTTGTTTTCCTTTTGCTGTAGTTAGAATGATCAACATGGTGCAAGACACAATTGGCAGTGTAAAATGCAAATGTGTTGAATTTATATCCCGCGGAATGAACTACGTGATGTGTTTGTGGTACCTGTGATGTGTTTGTGACAGACGCTTAAATTCAGATTACATCATTTTAATGAATCAATTAACATTGAAAATGAAGGAAGCATTTGTTTCATGAATCAATTAACTTTGAACAGTGCGACAAAAGGATACATTTCTTGTTATCTATATACAATATAAAGGGCAATGACAATTCTTTAAGAAAGTGTAGAGTTATGGTTCTTCTGCATGTCACTCCTCCTCAATTCAATCTATACACCCATGAAGTTCATGTTGTGTCACTCCTCCTCAATTCAATCTATACACCCATGAAGTTCATGTTGTGTCACTCCTCCTCAATTCAATCTATACACCCATGAAGTTCATGTTGTGTCACTCCTCCTCAATTCAATCTATACACCCATGAAGTTCATGCTGTGTCACTCCTCCTCAATTCAATCTATACACCCATGAAGTTCATGTTGTGTCACTCCTCCTCAATTCAATCTATACACCCATGAAGTTCATGTTGTGTCACTCCTCCTCAATGCAATCTATACACCCATGAAGTTCATGTTGAAATGTTGTTAAGTATCTGAGATATAGCCCTGTAAAGTTTGTGAGGGACAGACAGACTAAAAACCTAAAAATTATATCCCTCCTACTTTGGAGGGGGATAACAATAGGGCAAAATGTACTGCTAATGTTTGTTAGCAAAGTTTCAAAAGATCTGATTTCATTAATTTCATTATAAGTGTTGTTGCAATATGTTTTAAAATCTAATCTAAAGTGTTCTTTCATAGAAAGCTCTAGATTTGTATAAACATTAAGAAATATAACAATTAGCCTCACTCTGGGAAGACAAACTTAATTATCCTTAATAGATGTGCCTTAATTATCCTCAAATATTACCTTGTGCAATTGGCACAGGCAAATCAGGACATACACTTTTTGCGTTTAAGGGTCACCGGAAAAGAATGCCAAATTGAAATATCTCAAATTTGAGTACTTTTCCTTTTGAATTTACCTATTTAAGATAAAGTATGCGGTAAAATGCATTTTTGTTATCAGTTATTGATGGTATTTATATTAAATTTCCATTTCTTTTATAAATTGTTTTTATTAAAGTTGGCTCTCCCTAGGGATGGTTCCTTTTTACATTGTATTTTTTCTGATGGGATTTTTTTCTCCTATTTTTTTAGATGGGAAATTTTTCCTGGGAATTCGGAATTTTCAAAAGCATCGTTTTGCATATTTAAGTATTTAAAGGTCATTTAAAGACTATATAATTGTTTAAGTTAGAAGAAAACAACACTTCTTTAAAAAGGCAAACAATTCCAATACAATCATCAAAGAGAAGAGTAGACAGTAACATTCTACCCTCTCAATTACGTGTGTCATGTGCACAATCATCCCGGACAGCAGCAGACGGTTACATTCTGATAGAGGTTACACTACACCTACCCTCTCAATGACGTGTGTCATGTGCACAATCCCGGACAGCAGCAGACGGTTACATTCTGATAAAGGTTACACTACACCTACCCTCTCAATGACTTGTGTCATGTGTACAATCATCCATGAGTGCAGCAGACGGCTACATTCTCATAGAGGTTACACTACATCTACTCTCTCAATGACGTGTGTCATGTGTACAATCATCCCGGACAGCAGCAGACGGTTACATTCTGATAGAGGTTACACTACACCTACCCTCTCAATGACGTGTGTCATGTGTACAATCATCACGGAGAGCAGCAGATGGTTACATTCTGATAGAGGTTACACAACACCTACCCTCTCAATGACGTATGACATGTGTACAATCATCCCGGAGAGCAGCAGACGGTTACATTCTGATAGAGGTTACACTACACCTACCCTCTCAATGACGTGTGTCATTTGTACAATCATCCCGGACAGCAGCAGACTGTTACATTCTGATGGAGGTTACACTACACCTTCCCTCTCAATGACGTGTGTCATGTGTACAATCATCCAGGAGAGCAGCAGACGGTTACATTCTGATAGAGGTTACACTACACCTACCCTCTCAATGACGTGTGTCATGTGTACAATCATCCCGGACAGCAGCAGACGGTTACATTCTGATAGAGGTTACACTACACCTACCCTCTCAATGACGTGTGTCATTTGTACAATCATCCAGGAGAGCAGCAGACGGTTACATTCTAATAGAGGTTACACTACACATACCCTCTCAATGACGTGTGTCATTTGTACAATCATCCAGGACAGCAGCAGACTGTTACATTCTGATAGAGGTTACACTAAACCTATCTCTCAATGATGTGTGTCATTTGTACAATCATCCAGGACAGCAGCAGACGGTTACATTCTGATAGAGGTTACACTACACCTACCCTCTCAATGACGTGTGTCATGTGTACAATCATCCAGGACAGCAGCAGACGGTTACATTCTGGGAGCTCTCTGATTAGCTTTAAAAAGGCCTCCACACGGCGTCGCTCGTTGCGTATCGCTGAAAGAAACACACAGTAATAGTTATATTATGGAAATCTTAGATTTTAATCTGGTTGTAACCATGTTACTATTGTGACTGACCTTGAACCAATGACCTCATGCAATACAGCATGTTACTGTTTTGACAACCTTGAACCAATGACCTCATTCAATACAGCTTGTTACTGATATGACTGACCTTGAACCAATGACCTCATGCAATACAGCTTGTTACTGTTTTGACCGACCTTGAACCAATGACCTCATTCAATACAGCTTGTTACTGATATGACTGACCTTGAACCAATGACCTCATGCAATACAGCTTGTTACTGTTGTGACTGACCTTGAACCAATGACCTCATGCAATACAGAATGTTACTGTTGTGACTGACCTTGAACCAATGACCTCATGCAATACAGAATGTTACTGTTGTGACTGACCTTGAACCAATGACCTTATGCAATACAGCATGTTACTGTTGTGACTGGCCTTGAACCAATGACCTCATGCAATACAGCTTGTTACTGTTGTGACTGACCTTGAACCAATGACCTTATGCAATACAGCATGTTACTGTTGTGACTGACCTTGAACCAATGACCTCATGCAATACAGCTTGTTACTGTTGTGACTGGCCTTGAACCAATGACCTCATACAATACAGCTTGTTACTGTTGTGACTGACCTTGAACCAATGACCTTATGCAATACAGCATGTTACTGTTGTGACTGACCTTGAACCAATGACCTTATGCAATACAGAATGTTACTGTTGTGACTGACCTTGAACCAATGATCTCATGCAATACAGAATGTTACTGTTGTGACTGACCTTGAACCAATGACCTTATGCAATACAGCATGTTACTGTTGTGACTGACCTTGAACCAATGACCTTATGCAATACAGCATGTTACTGTTGTGACTGACCTTGAACCAATGATCTCATGCAATACAGAATGTTACTGTTGTGACTGACCTTGAACCAATGACCTCATGCAATACAGAATGTTACTGTTGTGACTGACCTTGAACCAATGACCTTATGCAATACAGCTTGTTACTGTTGTGACTGACCTTGAACCAATGACCTTATGCAATACAGCTTGTTACTGTTGTGACTGACCTTGAACCAATGACCTCATGCAATACAGAATGTTACTGTTGTGACTGACCTTGAACCAATGACCTCATGCAATACAGCATGTTAATGTTGTGACTGTCCTGGAACCAATGACCTCATGCAATACAGAATGTTACTGTTGTGACTGACCTTGAACCAATGACCTCATGCAATACAGAATGTTATTGTTGTGACTGACCTTGAACCAATGACCTCATGCAATACAGCTTGTTACTGTTGTGACTGACCTTGAACCAATGACCTCATGCAATACAGAATGTTACTGTTGTGACTGACCTTGAACCAATGACCTCACGCAATACAGCATGTTACTGTTTTAATAGATATTGAACCAATGACCCTATGCAAAACAGCATGTCATTGTTTTAATGGATATTGGACCAATCACCTCATGCAATAAATCATGTCATTGTTTTAATGGATATTGAACCAATGACCTCATGAAACAAGAAACCGTCGGGAGACGGGTGATGCTCCCCAAAGGTTTTTTGTCACAATATTGCACTATATATTCAGATAAAAGGAAACGTCTTGAGAGGCATAACTTTAGACAAAATAGTACGATGGATGGTTTAGCCACTAAAAAAATAAAAGGGCCATAACACTCTAAATAAATCATCTTACCAGAACCCACAAATAACATGCGCATCTCCTCAAGGTAGTTAAGCTTCCCATAAAGCTTCATTGAATTCCAGTCAGTAGTTGTGGAGAAATAGCCAGGACAAGAATTGCACTATATTTACAGTTAATAAAAAATTTCAAAGGGCCATAACTCTGTGAAAAATTATCCGACCAGAACCAGCTGATAATATGCACATCTCCTCTTGGTAGTGAAGCTTCCCATAAAGTTTCATTGAATTCTGGTCATTAGTTGCTGAGAAATAGCGCGGACAAAAATTGTGCACTGACGGACAGATGGTCGCACACACAGACGAAGCGGCGACTATATGCTCTCCCCAAAATAAATTTTGGGGGAGTATAAAAAACAGCATGTCATTGACTTAATGGATATTGAACCAATGACCTCATGTAAAACAGCATGTCATTGTTTTAATGGATATTGAACCAATTACCTTACGCAATAAGCATGTCATTGTTTTAATAGGTATTGAACCAATGACCTCATGCAAAACAGCATGTCATTGATTTAATGTATATTGAACCAATGAGCTTTTAAACTTGACCTGTAGATTTGCTTTTGGTTCAGGTATGACCTAGATTTGAATTTGGCCAAGATATTGTCAAGATAAACATTTTTATCAAGTTTAATCAAGAATGAGTCATAAAAGTTGCCTCAACAGTGGTCAAAATATTTTTCTAGTTTTGACCATGTGACCTAGTTTTGTAAGCATGTAACCCAGAGTTCCATCAAGATTTAGTTATAAATATGGCCTCAATAGTGGTTGCAATACCTTTTGTAAGATTTGACCATTTGACCTAGATTTTTTATGCATGTGCCCCAGATTAGAAATCCGTCAAGATATTCTCAAGTCAAACATTCTGGCCAAGTTTCATTAAGCCTGGATGAAAAAATATGGTTCAAAGTTGATATTGCACTCGGCTATAGGGAGATCATAATAGCTCACTTGTGCACTTAGTGCTCTGCTGAGCTAAAAATAAATATAAGCGTTTATGAAGAAGAGATAAAACTATATGGGTATGGGTAAATTTCAAAGCTATCTGACGGCAGTAGCTCTTTTTTGTCAATTTAGCTAAAAGCATAAATTTTCCTACCAACAAATATTTATAAAACTATGTGTCAGGCAAGAATTTAATACATTCTTTTCTAACATAATCCTATTTTATTAAAAACTGTATAAGCCATCTATATGCCGTTTTATACTGATATAATTTCAAGGGTAACTTTATTCTGCACTATTTGTATTTTTATGTAAACAGTTCATGGAAATGTTTGCAAAAAACTAAGTATTGGAAGACTTGAGGCCTCCTCAAACTTGGGTATCAGTATATACTAGAGGCCTCCTCAAACTTGGGTATCAGTATTTACTAGAGGCCTCCTCAAACTTGGGTATCAGTATGTACTAGAGGCCTCCTCAAACTTGGGTATCAGTACGTACTAGAGGCCTCCTCAAACTTTGGTATCAGTATATACTAGAGGCCTCCTCAAACTTTGGTATCAGTACGTACTTGAGGCCTCCTCAAACTTTGGTATCAGTACCTACTTGAGGCCTCCTCAAACTTGGGTATCAGTATATACTAGAGGCCTCCTCAAACTTGGTTATCAGTACCTACTTGAGGCCTCCTCAAACTTGGGTATCAGTACGTACTAGAGGCCTCCACAAACTTTGGTATCAGTACATACTTGAGGCCTCCTCAAACTTAGGTATCAGTACGTACTTGAGGCCTCCTCAAACTTAGGTATCAGTACGTACTTGAGGCCTCCTTAAACTTGGGTATCAGTACGTACTAGAGGCCTCCTCAAACTTGGGTATCAGTACGTACTTGAGGCCTCCTCAAACTTGGGTATCAGTGTGTGGGTAAGGACAGGCTCTGGCAGCTCTCTCAGGAACTGTTTGAGGACCCCGGCCACAATGTTGGGTTCATGTTCCTCCAAGTACACCTGAAGTCAACATCAACATGGAAATATTGAAGTCACAGCAATATTGAAACATTAAGGTCAACAGCAATATTGAAACATTGAAGTGAACTGCAACATTGAAGCATTGAAGTGAATAGCAACATTGAAACATTAAAATACACTAAAATTAAAACATTGAAGTCAGCAGCACAATTGAAACATTGAAGTCAACAGCAAAATTGACACATTAAAGTCAACAGCTAAATTAAATCATTGAAGTCAAAAGCAACATTGAAGTCTACAGCAACATTTAAACACCGAAGTCAACATCAACATTGAAGTCAACATCAACATTGAAACATTCTAGTCAACAGCAACATTGAAACATTGAAGTCAACATCAACATTGAACCATTGAAGTCAACAGCAACATTGACACATTGAAGTCAAAATCAACATTGAAACATTCAAGTCAACAGCAACATTGAAACATTTAAGTCAATATCAACATTGAAAAATTGAAGTCAACATCAACATGGAAATATTGAAGTCAACAGCAATATTGAAATCAACAGCAACAATGAAGTAAACAGCAACATTGAAACATTGAAGCCAACAGAAACATTGAAACAGTGCTATTGGAACCTATCACCTTTGCTCTGGAAAAATGGGCCTAAATGCATGTGTTTGTAAAGTGTTGTCTCAAATAAGCCTGTGCAGTCTGCACAAGCTAATCTGGGACTACATTTTCCGTCTAAACTGGATTTTAGATCAGCTACTGACTTTACCAAAAATACAAAAATGGGTCGGCTCTTCCCTGATTAGCCTGTGTGGACTGCACAGGCTAATTTGGCACAAAACTTTTCCCCATTTTCCTAGAGCCATTCTCCTATCTATATATGCTTGATTGCTCTCTATAGTCTGATTCTCCTATCTATGTATGCTTGATTGTTCTCTATAGTCTGATTTCTGACAACAAACAGTGTTTGGGGTCTTTGGGATTTACATGTTAACAATAATTAGAGGAAATTTGTTTGGATTCGGTATGGCAACACAATGTCTTGAAACAGAAATATAATTTATGACTGCTTTTGCTAATGAAGATTTTTTATTTCTATTGCTAAAACTTATCGTTTTCACATTAAAAGAAAGTACAGGTTCTTTGCATTTCATGATTTATTTTTTTACATTAAAAAAGTACTCAAGTACATTGACACATTTAAAGTATTCAAGCCCAGTGATATATACAAGTATTCAAACATAGTAACATATCTACATATTCAAGCACAGTGACAGAAATAAGGCTTTATCTCATTGCTATTTAGCTGAATTTTACTTCAAATCAGACATTCCACATCAGTTAATTGTACATGGCTATTATACCAGTTTACTTATATACCATTAGTAAATGAAGAAAATATAGTTTTTTCTGAACTTTAATTAAAATGTAATTGTGTTATTATTGCAAACATACATGCACTGTAAACAGCACCCTATGTGTTCTACCCAGTGCAACATTTCAGTGTTGGTTATTTACCTCCTGTCCTCGGTTGTAAAGATCCTTCAAATGCTGTACCTTGGACTTCACTCCAGATATCCGGTATATACCTTCACAGTGAAGACCTGAAATAGTATCTGAATGATAAACATGGTTTATATTGGACCTCACTCCAGATATCCGGTATATACCTTCACAGTGAAGACCTGAAATAGTATCTGAATCATAAACATGTTTTATATTGGACCTCACTCCAGATGTGTGATATATACCGTCAGGGTGGAATCATGCATTTGTATCCCATTATTACTATCAAGTAAGTGGTTGATTCATACGGAATATAACGCTAGTCAATTGATCAATGTGTTTGTATCAGTCGAGTGGCTTGTGTGATGATGTATCTCACAAGAGGTTGAGCCTCGAGTGTGATACGAAATAGCGCAAGCCACGAAACTGATACAAACACTTGTAACAATTGCCTTGCATAATATGCCTTTCATTTTATCATACCACCGCATTGATATCTGTCTGATATAACGTTGCCTGATATATTTTTTTATATTATGGTCAACAGGAGGTTCTTATATCAGTCAATGTTTGGAGTTACGTGGGATTTGCAATAAAGTCGACAATTTCTATCAACATGAATCAGATTCAGCAAAACAAACAATTTGATACCAAGAACGTACATATTTTATTTCAGTTTAAAGTCATAAATCACAAAAACGATTATTTTTTAAAATCAAAACAGCCCGCACTACAGAAGTTAAATGACGTCATCAATTGGACAATACATCTTAAATATCGATATAATCATTGCACTCGAAAGTGTTGCACAGGAAGTCAAGACAAATTATAACTGTATGCTAATCCTCAACTATTTAAACAAACGAATTTGACACGCTTATGTCAATATTCAAACCATCATCAAAATGTCAATTTTAATACACATTTCCAAAATGGCGTCTCCAAACTATTCAGTGAAGTGTGTTCTTCAATTAAATTTGTCCATGCAGTCCATTCCTGATCTCCAATTCAAGACGTTTCTAATTAAAGAGGGTTTACTCCTCCCATTTGTAGTGCAAACAACTTTTTATCTTTATACGATGTATAAAATACGCTATTATTCGTGTCGTCTTTTCGAACGCCGTTGCTAGTGTATGTTAATGTGTAAAAGCCGGATAAGCAAAATCAGCGGGGATCCGTACATTTTAAATAAAAAAAAATGGATTGTTTTGCAGATGTTTATGAAAATGTGGTATGATAAACAGAAAAACAGGTTACTGTCCCATCGTTTTGTAATATATCAGACTCTGCACGAATAAAATAACGGCATGGCAAGCCTCGCCGTTATATTATTCTAAGCCTCGCCTGATATATTACAAAACGATGGGACAGTTACCTGTTATTCTCTATATATCAACACATACTAAGACTCAAGAATACAGTACACATACTACCAAAGAAAAGTAATTTGGCTTTATGCGTGATTCAATTGTTGCTAAGTTCATTAAAAAATTCGCAAAACGTTGGCAATTTAAAGTGGTGCTATTGAAGGCTATATATGACAGGTTAATTTCAAATTTTAGCACTTTTTGAACATAACAACTTCAAATCATTTAAGTTAAACAAGAGCACGGTGCCACGCTGGGCTACGGGTGCAGTTTTGAATAAATGAAAGCTTGTCAGATTTTTTCTTATATTTTTTTTTAGAGGTCACAGTGACCTTGACCTTTGACCTAGTAACCCCAAAATGGGTGTGGCGTGTAGAACTCATCAAGGTGCATCTACATATGACGTTTCAAAGTTGTAGGTGGAAGCACTTGGATTTTAGAGCCAATGTTAAGGTTTTAGAACGACACGGACGGCGGACACAGACGGCAGACAGCACGACGAGCTGGCTATGACAATACCTCGGGTATTCTCTGAAAACGCCGAGCTAAAAAATGAGTTCATGCGTTTAAAATTAACCAAGAATGCTCTTATCATTTTCTGCATTCAAAGTGACGTCATTAAACATAGTCTGGCTAGTATGGTATATTACAGAACTGGAAAACTAGTGAGTAGCATAATACGGGAATTATTTCTGTGCAGTTGTATTTTACCGATTAATACAACTTATATTTTTTGGGAGCATAAAGCAGGTATATAATAAAAGCTAATACTTATACCCCCTCCCCGCCCCTCTACACACACTTTAACAAGTATATCATACTTTCTCCAAGCAACAAGCCATATTAGACAAAATAGCAGCCTATCATACATGTACAAGTACTGTTCACATTTCTTTATACAGCAAAGAATTGCAAGGTGTACTATTGATCAATTGCTGTTTGTATGTTTTTAAAAATGGTAAAATCAATAACACATTTAAGAATTCAAAAAAAAACAAGGGACAAAATTGTCACAAAACCAGGTTTTCATTGTGAAAAAACATCTGATAAAGGGAGAAAACTCAAACTGAACTTTTGAAATGAACAAACAAAATAAACCCCCTTTGTAAGTTTGTTTTAAAAAAAAATCTATTTTTAGTCGTGGCGACCTTGACATTGGAGATATTGACGTGATTCTTTCGTGCGACACACCGTCCCATGATGGTGAACAAATGTGCCAAATGATTTTAAAATCTCACAATGAATGACATAGTTATGGCCAGGACAAGCTCATTTATGGCCATTTTTGACCTTTGAACTCAAAGTGTGACCTTGACCTTGGAGATATCGACGTAATTATTTCGCGCGACACACCGTCCAATGATGGTGACCAAATGTGCCAAATGATTTTAAAATCTGACAATGAACGACATAGTTATGGCCCGGACAAGCTTGTTCCGCCCGCCCGCCAGCCAGCCCGCCAGCCCGCCAGCCAGCCAGCCAGCCAGCCAGCCCGCCCGCATTCGCCAATCTAATAACCAGTTTTTTCCTTCGGAAAACCTGGTTAATTATCACATATTTATAAATGAGCACTAAAATGTTCATGCCAAATAATAGAAAATGAAATAATAAAATTACAATGAAATGAAATAATTTTCTTACATGAACTTGAAAGAGCTTGGTGCAAACAGAATATACCTTTTCCTTCTCAAAGTAAAATTATGTTAATTCCTTGAAAACAATTTTGTTTGCAAGAAATGCACTTAATTTATTCCCATCCAACATGTACATGAAAGAGCTGGGTGCTCATAGAATATCTTATGTTACCGATGCTTGGTTCAAACACACACAACTGGTTTTTCAGAGCATGAATTTATCTTGAACACTAAAATTTGTGAATTTTTTATTATGGAAAAAATTGAGGACTTTGCCTCAGCCATTTTCCGATGAGTTCGTGTTAAAAGTTGCGGATTGGTAAACCCAAGAAATGAATGACAATACATTTCTTATAAATAATAATGATTTTACAGTACTCCAGAGGCTTTGCAAGCTATTACATGTACAGACACTCTACAATTGTAAATTATCATAGTGTAATTATGGTACCAATGCCATGTTTTTGTGTGTGTATTTTCGTCTGTAAAATGTCCATTACAAATAATTTCTGCAAAGTCATATTTGTTGAAGCAATAAGGGTTGAGGCATTACTGTTGCAATGTTACCGTGTTCCTCTATGTAGTCAATGCACTCCCTGAAGAGTGCAGGCAGCTGTACCCCGTCATGACTCTTGCACCGGTCTATGGCCACCATGAGTGGTACCCCAAACACTGGCTTCTCTATCACCTCCGGGACTGAATAGTGGACAAGGGAAACATGCGAGCCGAGCTCTGGGAAACCAGGTCTTAATGCATGTGCGTAAAGTGTTGGATCAGAAAAGGCGGTGCAGTACACCTGGCTTACAGGCACAAAACAGTATGCTTGTATTAAATTATTTGTTTAAAGAAAGTTGCATTTATAAAAAAATCCAGTGAAGACAGACAGTGTGGTAACTAGCCTTACTGCACAGGCTAATCTGGGACGACACTTTATGGACATGCTTTAAGTCCACATTTTCCAGAGCGCTGTTCATATTTTGATTCAATCTGAGGACAGTGTTGAAAGTTAATTCTACCATAAAATTGGTTTAAATTGGGATTAAAAGTGTGCTCAAAATTCATACAAATAGTATTGCATGAACGTGTGAAATATTGCATAATGTTAAAAAAAAATGTTTCTGTTGAGAAGTGGCAGTTAGTTATAATTGTCCACAAATAAAATCTGTGGATGGTAAGTATATCAGATGCATTATGCATAACTTTACATTGAAACTGAACAATATTAAAATGTAATACAAAAATGTCTGCTTTAGGAATACTTGTTAAAACCCTTTGTTTTACTTCCATACTAAAACCTTTTGTGTTACTTCCAAACTGAAACCACGTGTGTTACTTCCAAAATGAAACCCTTTGTGTTACTTCCATACTAAAACCCTTTATTTTACTTCCAAACTGAAACCATGTGCGCTACTTCCATAGTAAAACTTTTTTTGTTACTTCCATACTAAAACCCTTTTTGTAACGTCCATACCAAAACCCTTTTTGTTACTTCCACACTGAAACCCTTTTTGTTACTTCCATACAAAACCCTTTTTGTTACTTCCATACTAAAACCCTTGTTGTAATCTCCATACTGAATAACCCTACATGCAAAGTGACATCATCTAGATAATTTTTTGTAGTAAAATGACCCTGACAAATTATGACACTCCCAAAAATATATAAGGGATTTCCAATGCAAATCTTAAACTAAAAATGTGTTGAATACACTGATGAATACCAGTAAAAAAAATGTGAATCATGCAGGAGACAACATAACATCAGTGCCATACTGTCACTATCAGCAACCTTCTCTGAGAGACAACATAACATCAGTGCCATACTGTCACTATCAGCAACCTTCTCTGAGAGACAACATAACATCAGTGCCATACTGTCACTATCAGCAACCTTCTCTGAGAGACAACATAACATCAGTGCCATACTGTCACTATCAGCAACCTTCTCTGAGAGACAACATAACATCAGTGCCATACTGTCACTATCAGCAACCTTCTCTGAGAGACAACATAACATCAGTGCCATACTGTCACTATCAGCAACCTTCTCTGAGAGACAACATAACATCAGTGCCATACTGTCACTATCAGCAACCTTCTCTGAGAGACAACATAACATCAGTGCCATACTGTCACTATCAGCAACCTTCTCTGAGAGACAACATAACATCAGTGCCATACTGTCACTATCAGCAACCTTCTCTGAGAGACAAGATAACATCAGTGCCATACTGTCACTATCAGCAACCTTCTCTGAGAGACAACA
The DNA here is from genome assembly GCF_020536995.1 of Dreissena polymorpha. NCBI lineage: Eukaryota > Metazoa > Mollusca > Bivalvia > Myida > Dreissenidae > Dreissena > Dreissena polymorpha. The sequence goes on from NC_068364.1 coordinate 83,377,207, forward strand.
TAACATCAGTGCCATACTGTCACTATCAGCAACCTTCTCTGAGAGACAACATAACATCAGTGCCATACTGTCACTATCAGCAACCTTCTCTGAGAGACAACATAACACCAGTGCCATACTGTCACTATCAGCAACCTTCTCTGAGAGACAACATAACATCAGTGACATACTGTCACTATCAGCAACCTTCTCTGAGAGACAACATAACATCAGTGCCATACTGTCACTATCAGCAACCTTCTCTGAGAGACAACATAACATCAGTGCCATACTGTCACTATCAGCAACCTTCTCTGAGAGACAACATAACATCAGTGCCATACTGTCACTATCAGCAACCTTCTCTGAGAGACAACATAACATCAGTGCCATACTGTCACTATCAGCAACCTTCTCTGAGAGACAACATAACATCAGTGCCATACTGTCACTATCAGCAACCTTCTCTGAAATCTGAATTGCACTGCATTGGCTAATTTGGGATGACACGTTATGCACATGCATTAAGCCCAGTTTTCCTATAATGAGGCTAGCTATCCTGAATGTGCAATAATATTTGTGAACATGCCAAATTACGTTGACGGATTTACAGGGTTTTGGAAGCTTACACTTAAGTAAAAGTGCTGACATAAATATACCTCCAAAACAATCATGCACATCAGCATTCAAAGTCAACAAATGTATGTTGCAGACTGAATTCAGTTTATATTGAATTTGTTTGTTGCTATTAGAACTGGTGTCTTTAACACAGGTTAACACTTAAAAAAAACAGAAGTTTGTATGATTAAGGCACTTCTGTACTCATATTTCACACTATTTACCCCTATTGGAATTTCATCATGAACATTGCACACTTTTTTTACCCCTTTAGGAATTTCACCACTTATATTTCACACTTTTCACCCCTTTGATCACTTCAGCCCTCACACTTCTTTTTACCCATTTAATTCCCCTTATTATTTTACCTTAGCAAATAAGTTGAAATTTACCCAAATATTCCAAGCAAATGCTCAATGAATATCACTTAATGTATGTGAACATCTCTGATAACAGGTTAAATACTGTTTTAATGTAGCAGAATACAATCAAAACGTGGCAAATTAATCCACTGCACCACTAGTGTAATTTAACTGGAAGCTAAAAAATGGTTTCCAACTGGAATATATTTCCATCAATTTTATACAACATCTGCAAGTTGTTTCATGTGTACAATATTTTTCTTTGGAAGTGAATACATGCATACCCGAATAAAAAAAACATAACAAAAAGCCAAACAGCAAAAAACTAACCTGCAGGGACATCATGCTTTGGGTTTTTCTTGCCTTTAATTTTATGTTTCTTTTCACCCTTTCTTTTCTCTTTCTCCTCCTTTTTGCCATCTTTGTCTTTGTCCTCCTGAGCAAGAAAGAAAGACTCTTAGTATTGACTTGATACAAAATGACATGATTTTGGTAAATCTTGCAAAATTAAATTATTGTTTTATACTTATTGTTGGCTGTTTGCAGTGTTGTATACATTACCTGTGCCTTTGACGACCTAAACACAACAATTCCTGTTCTGAAGTTATTCATTTTCTTAAAGATTCTTGCTTTGAATTACATTAAAGTAAAAGTAAAAAATTAAAGTATCACAAACTTTAAAAACATAAAAAATTATCAGCCCTCAGGCTGCTAAATATATGCCATGCAGAGGTTGCTGGTGGCGTAAGACAAAAGTCCCTTAATACAACATCAAAACAGAGTGAAAATGATCTGGTGAATTCAAAGTGTTGGCATAAGACAAAGGTCGCTTAATTTAAGTGGTCGGATCCACAAGATTGATCGGAGGTGTTTTTTTAATTTAGAGAAAGTTTTGTCCTATTTAGTAACAAGAGATGAGTTTGTCAGAAACACAATGCCCCCTACTGCGCCGCTTTGAAGCCATATATTTGACCTTTGACCTTGAAGGATGACTTTGACCTTTCACCACTCAAAATGTGCAGCTCCATGAGATGCACATGCATGCCTAATATCAAGTTGCTATCTTCAATATTGCAAAAGTTATGACCAAGGTTAAAGTTTTGGGACAGGCAGACACATACAATGACAGACAGGCCAAAAACAATATACCCCTGATCATTCGATCAGAGGGCATAAAAACTCGCTATTAAATGCACTGTGATGCTGTATACTCACTGCACTGTGTCCTTTCACCTTGGAGATGATGTCCTTCCTGGATCCAAACCTGAACGCCTTGCCTTTCTTCATCTTAAATGGTGACCTGCAACAAATACATACATAGCATACTAGTGGTATCATAGTTAACTAATCTACACACCGTTACTAATGGTACTATATTAAACTAATCTACATACTATTGGTATCATATTTAACTAATCAACATACTAATGGTGTCATATTTAACTAATCAACATACTAATGGTGTCATATTTAACTAATCAACATACTAATGGTGTCATATTTAACTAATCAACATACTTGTTCTACTGGTGGCTTATGTATAAATATATGTAGATTAGTTAACTATGACAACATTAGTATGTAGATTTGTTACATTGGACCACCATTATGATGTTGATTAGTTAAATATGACACCATTGGTATAAAGTACTACTGGTGGCATATGTACATACTAATGGCACAATATCAAACTGATCTATCTACTAGCAGAACCATATTTAACTAATCTACACACAAATGGTAAAATATTTAACAACAGGTTAATAAGGGACGTAAACAGATGCCTGAATTCTTTTCCAGATATAAATATGTGATATTCTGATACTATTCTGGTTTACCGCATAGATTGGCAATATGGACCAAATTGGCAGTCATATTCATATATTATTTTAGCAAAGTTCATTAGTAAACAATAAGTAATAGTAACTAAATCTGGAATAAGGGTGCTTTTACCAAAAAACTGGTAACATTTTAGCAACATTACAATATGCAACATAAGCTGAATACTAATACAGGGTCATACCAATATTCATACTTACCAATACAGGGTCATACCAATATTCATACTAACCAAAACAGGGTCATACCAATATTCATACTAACCAATACAGGGTCATACCAATATTCATACTAACCAATACAGGGTCATACCAATATTCATACTAACCAAAACAGGGTCATACCAATATTCAAACTAACCAATACAGGGTCATACCAATATTCATAACAGTGTCATACCAATATTCAGACTAACCAATACACGGTCATACCAATATTCACACTAACCAATACAGGGTCATACCAATATTCATACTAACCAAAACAGGGTCATACCAATATTCATACTAACCAATACAGGGTCATACCAATATTCATAATAACCAATACAGGGTCATACCAATATTCATACTTACCAATACAGGGTCATACCAATATCCATACTAACCAACACAGGGTCATACCAATATTCATAACAGTGTCATACCAATATTCAGACTAACCAATACACGGTCATACCAATATTCACACTAACCAATACTGGGTCATACCAATATTCATACTAACCAATACACGGTCATACCAATATTCATACTAACCAATACAGGGTCATACCGATATTCATACTAACTAATACAGGGTCATATCAACATTCATACTTACCAATACAGGGTCATACCTATAGTCATACTAACCAACACAGGGTCATACCAATATTCATACTAAATGCCAATACAGGGTCATACCAATATTCATACTACCGGTAAATGCACACAAAAACCACCAAACTTCACATGTATATGACAACAATTTTTCGATAATCTCATTCAGCTTAGTGTCAAATCAAACAAGGACAGGCTGCGTTGACAGAAGAATACAAAATTAAGTGTTTCAGTGTTTTATATAATAGTAAAAACAAGACTATTGCCAAGCCATGATGTCCCCTACCGGTGAAACTCCACTATTTTCAGATTTTTTTATATACCGTATATTTGTTGCCATAGCAACAAGAATTCTTGAAGTAGGAACAAAATAAAATGACGTGCGTTAGTCCCCTCTGGTTTCACCGATACGGGACAATTCAATGTGTTTGGAAAATATGGAAAAACTAAATCCTGTGTAATTTATTGTATTTTAATGTACAGAACATAGTGGCACTAAATCAAATTATTTGGATGCAGTCTTTGTCACAAATTGTAAAGTTGTACTTTTCAAAGAAACGTATGGACACTGTAAAGATTATTTCTGAGGTGAATTAGTTTCTTTGTTGGCAGATAAAGAAAGTAAATTCCCAATCAATGACCCAGTTTTTGACCCAGAAAGGCCCATGTTTTAACTTGGCCTTCAGATCATCTCCATAAAACTTCTGACCAAGTTTGCAAACTTGGTCAGAAGTTTTATGGAGATGATCTTGGTGAAGATCGGATTGAAACTACTTGAATTAGAGAGTGGACACCATGCTGAATGTTAAAAAACGCACTGAGTGACCCCGTGACCTAGTTTTAGGCCTGGAATGGCCCATTTTCAAACTTGTCCTAGAGATCATTTAGATAAAACTTGTGACCAAGTATGGTGAGGATCGGATGAAAACTACTTGAATTAGAGAGCGGACAACATGTTGAGGTTTAAAACGCACTAAGATACTCCGTGACCTAGTTTTTGACCCGGCATGACCCATATTCAAACTTGATCTAGACATCATCTAGATACAACTTCTGACCAAGTTTGGTGAAGATTGGATGAAAACTACTTGAATTAGAGAGCGGACAACATTGTGATGTTTAAAATGCACTAAGTGACCCCGTGACCTTGTTTTTGACCCGGCATGACCCATATTCAAACTTGCCCTAGACATTATCAAGATACAACTTCTGACAAAGTGTGGTGAAGATTGGATAGAAACTACTTGAATTAGAGAGCTGACAACATGGTGAGGTTTAAAACACACGAAGAGACCCCGTGACCTAGTTTTTGACCCAGGATGGCCCATGTTCTAACTTGACCTACACATCATCTAGTTACAACTTCTGACCAAGTGTGGTGTAGATCGGATTTAAACTTCTTGAATAACAGAGAGGACACCATGCTGAATGTTAAAAAACGCACTTAGTGACCCAGTGACCTAGTTTTTGACCCGGCAAGACCCATGTTCGAACTTGGCCTTAAGATCATCTAGATACAACTTCTGACCAAGTTTGGTGAAGATCGGATGAAAACTACTTGAATTAGAGAGCGGACAACAGGCTGAATGTTTAAAACGCACTAAGTGACCCCGTGACCTAGTTTTTGACCTGGCAAGGCCCATGTTTGAACTTGGCCTAGACATCATGTAGATACAACTTCTTACCAAGTTTGGTGAAGATCGGATGAAAACTACTTGAATTAGAGAGCGGACACTTAATACGGACCGACAGACAGACTGACCTACCGACCGACAGACAAGTTCAGTCCTATATACCCACTTACACTTCGTTTGTGGGGGTATAAAAATACATAATTTGAACTATGTGATACAATAAATAGAACATAGGTTAAGTGTCTTTGTGCACTTATTTTGATCAAACTTGTTACAGAAAGGCTTAAACAGTTATGCAATGCTTTCTTAAATCAACTCGTCCGAGAAATTCAAGTACACAGTGCAACATGTACTAAACTTATAATCTCTATATCCTGTATACATTCAATTTGCATTTTATTTGCAACTTAGACCAACTGAGACAAAGTCTTTGAATTTTTACGATGTTTCTTCATACTTTTTTGGAGGGGACATAATTCAGTTATTGTTTAAAAAATGCTTTTTTTCACAAATAAAATCAGTCTGTTTTGGCAATACGCTTTTTCCTAATCATTCTATAACTTGGTAAGCAGCTCATCTACTTATTCAATTACAGTGAATTCCATAAATCAAGTCATGATAAATAACCATTTATCACCTATTATTAAAAGTTCCTAATACATAATTATATATCTACAAGCTTACTAAATGAACAAAGTGTACCTTTATCAAAGAAAGTACAAGTGAATCTCCTTATAACATAAATCTCTGAACATGTTTATCAACCACATTTGTATAACAAGAGGGACATCATGGCCCTGAAACGCTCTCCTGTTTTCACGGTACACCAGCTGTTGAAGACTTGACACAGTGATATATGGACTCCACTTTACCCAGACTTACACATGGCCTTGGTATTGTCAAGACTCGACACAGTGATATATCCACTTTACCCAGACTTACACATGGCCTTGGTATTGTCAAGACTTGACACAGTGATATATCCACTTTACCCAGACTTACACATGGCCTTGGTATTGTCAAGACTCGATACAGTGATATATCCACTTTACCCAGACTTACACATGGCCTTGGTATTGTCAAGATAAACATTTCTGACCAAGTTTAATCAGAATTCAGTCAAAAAGATAGTAGCTAGAGCGGATACATTTGAAAGGTTTTTGTATGATTTGACATCATTTTTGGAGACATCTGAACCTGATTCTTCCTCAACATAGATATCGTCCAGATACACATTTTGACCCAGTTTCATCAAGCTTGGATGAAACATGTGGCCTCTAGAGTTGAAATGACGTAAAAGTATGTCAGACAACACACAACGAACACTGGACATAGAGTGACAACAACAGCACACCATCTGAGTGACAACAACAGCACACCATCTGAGTGACAACAACAGCACACCATCTTAGTGACAACAACAGCACACCATCTTAGTGACAACAACAGCACACCATCTGAGTGACAACAACAGAACACCATCTGAGTGACAACAACAGAACACCATCTGAGTGACAACAACAGCACACCATCTGAGTGACAACAACAGCACACCATCTGAGTGACAACAACAGCACACCATCTGAGTGACAACAACAGCACACCTCTGAGTGACAACAACAGCACACCATCTGAGTGATAACAACAGCACACCTCTGAGTGACAACAACAGCACACCATCTGAGTGACATCAACAGCACACTATCTGAGTGATAACAACAGCACACCATCTGAGTGACAACAACAGCACACCATCTGAGTGACAACAACAGCACACCATCTGAGTGACAACAACAGCACACCATCTGAGTGACAACAACAGCACACCATCTGAGTGACAACAACAGCACACCATCTGAGTGACAACAACAGTACACTATCTGAGTGACAACAACAGCACACCATCTGAGTGACAACAACAGCACACCATCTGAGTGACAACAACAGCACACCATCTGAGTGACAACAACAGCACACCATCTGAGTGACAACAACAGCACACCATCTGAGTGACATCAACAGCACACCATCTGAGTGACAACAACAGCACACCTTTGAGTGACAACAACAGCACACCATCTGAGTGACAACAACAGCACACCTCTGAGTGACAACAACAGCACACCATCTGTGTGACAACAACAGCACACCATCTGAGTGACAACACCAGCACACCATCTGAGTGACAACAACAGTACACCATCTGAGTGACAACAACAGCACACCATCTGAGTGACAACAACAGCACACCATCTGAGTGACAACAACAGCACACCATCTGAGTGACAACAACAGCACACCATCTGAGTGACAACAACAGCACACCATCTGAGTGACAACAACAGCACACCATCTGAGTGACAACAACAGCACACCATCTGAGTGACAACAACAGCACACCATCTGAGTGACAACAACAGCACACCATCTGAGTGACAACAACAGCACACCATCTGAGTGACAACAACAGAACACCTCTGAGTGACAACAACAGCACACCATCTGAGTGACAACAACAGCACACCATCTGAGTGACAACAACAGCACACCATCTGAGTGACAACAACAGCACACCATCTGAGTGACAACAACAGCACACCATCTGAGTGACAACAACTGCACACCATCTGAGTGACAACAACAGAACACCTCTGAGTGACAACAACAGCACACCATCTGAGTGACAACAACAGCACACCATCTGAGTGACAACAACAGCACACCATCTGAGTGATAACAACAGCACACCATCTGAGTGACAACAACAGAACACCTCTGAGTGACAACAACAGCACACCATCTGAGTGACAACAACTGCACACCATCTGAGTGACAACAACAGCACACCTCTGAGTGACAACAACAGCACACCATCTGAGTGACAACAACAGCACACCTCTGAGTGACAACAACAGCACACCATCTGTGTGACAACAACAGCACATCATCTGAGTGACAACAACAGCACACCATCTGTGTGACAACAACAGCACAACATCAGCACTTTGTGATCAGGCGAGCTCATAATCATCAATCAATGTCAACTTTAAAAACCTGCTACACTGAAGTGGACATTTATCAACCCTATGATCATATCAGCTTAATCGTTGTTACAGATACAGTATTATAATACATGTATATATAGATATAGTACAGACCTAAGAGCTTCACTGTTTCCTGTTTGATCTATGTATGTATGTGAAGTACTGGTAGCGCGGATGGTATTGGGGAACATAAGAGCCTCATTATGCGAAAACAGGGCTTAATGCATGTGCACACATTTTCATTTCTGATGAGCCTCTGCAGTCTGCACAGGCTAATCAGGGACAAAACTTTCTGACTGGGATATCGCTAAGGAGATACTTTTTTCAAAAAAAATAATACCATAATTGAAAGTGTGCTCACTGATTAGCCGTTGCAGACTGCACAGGCTAATCTGGGACGACTCTACGCACATGCATTCAGCCACTTCTTTCTAAGAACCTCATAAGTGTTTTAAAGATCAATGCCAACATCTGCATAGCAAACATGCTCTTTGCAGTGTCAAAACTATTTACAGCTAGGTATTGTTCATTTAAGTTACAGGATTTTGCAATATGTTGTACATAAAGCAAGTGTCATATCAAAATAATGTCACAGGTTCATTTTCTCATCTAACAAAATACAATTATACTTAACCAACCAGATTTTGATATTTAATAGTATTGTTTTTGTAAATGTGTCTTTATGGATGTGCTTTTGTTTATACATTATAAAATGTATACATGCATTGTGCATTAAAAAGTAATTGCTTCATTTCCTGCATTTCCTGGACATTAATACCGCCACAACAACCTTTGACCACAACAACCTTTGACCACTTCAACCCTTGGCTACTACAACCTTTGGCCACAACAACCCTTGGCCACTACAACCCTTGGCCACTACAACCCTTGGCCACTACAGCCCTTGGCCACTACAGCCCTTGGCCACTACAACCTTTGGCCACTACAACCCTTGGCCACAACAACCCTTGGCCACAACAACCCTTGGCCACTACAACCCTTGGCCACAACAACCCTTGGCCACAACCCTTGGCCACTACAACTTTTGGCCACTACAACCCTTGGCCCCAACAACCCTTGGCCACTACAACCCTTGGCCACTACAACCCTTGGCCCCAACAGCCCTTGGCCACTACAACCCTTGGCTATATTGCGGGTAAATCATCTGATAAAATGTATTTCCTGTGATAGTTCTATGACCGAAAGTCATGATTGAACTGAAAACAACAATCATGCGTCAGTCATTTCGAGACGCAATTATCGGCTGCATTCATAATGACGAAGCATGTGCGCGTGACGAAGTCAATAAATCTTTATAGCTGATAAGATGTTAAAAACAACACTTAGCTGGCAAGTGTTGTTATAAGAAGGCAATAAAAGGATTAGTGATTGTCTATTCAGGAAAAATGTACACTGAATTGCAACTTTTATAACAAGCTAAATATTTTTAACAAGATTTTGGCTTCTTTTTCTTTGAATTAGAAAGATACAGTTATACCCTACTGTCTGTTTATGACAGCGAATACGCTTTTATAATTGTTCGAACGTGACGTCAATGACACGCGACAATCATTATTTAAAAGTTCAAATAAATGAAATACGAACTGAAGGTTTTACTAAATGAACGTACTATCGGTTTAAACAGCAAATCCGCTTTTTAGACTTGTTATGAATGAACTAGATGCATGAGTAAATAATGATACTAGCATTGATAAAGTCATTGATGTAGTTTAACAATATGAAATTAAACCATTTTAGAAGATATTATTCTGTATTATTCAATGTAAGTTAATTATATTAAAATGCATAGTAATCGGCCATGAGCTTTTGTTTCACACTGTATGCAAATGACTGGGTGATGTAACGACGTAGCAATACTACCAACTGACCAACCATCTAAAAATTGTGGGCCGAAAACAACGGTCACCTGTGAACAATGGTCACTTTGGTCATTTCCCTTGACTGACCGCTGTTTTTAGGTTTGACTGTAGATACAAATATATCCAAAAAACAATGTGGTTCAAATAAAAGTAGGATAAAGTGATTGAAGAACAGAAAATGAAAGTGCATATCATAATATAATTGTCATAAGCATTGGATAAAAGTTTTCATTGAGGAAAGCTTGTTGTTAATTATTTTGTATGATGACCCCTATTTAATTTTAAATAGCATCATCAATATAATCTACACTTTCAGGTTAAAGCAATATTTTGATTACTTGAATAGCGAGCATCATTTAATTATGTTTATTTTAGTTTATTTATTTATTTCTGGCTCAATTTTATTTATCAACTTTGAGATTTAGTATGGACAACATCATGTTCAGTTGAAGTCGCCCGATTTGATTCTTTTCTGATATGACAAATTGGCCTGTTGCAGATATGATCATGTTGGCCTGGTAGATATGATCAAGTAGGCCTGGTGAATATGAATAGCAGTTTGGAGGTGACCTCAATGTGTTCGTATTTATAGTAACGATATGACATACACTGAAGGTGCTTACTTGTTGTCCTCTGCCAGGACAGGTTCCTCATCGGAGGCATTGGCATCAAACATCACATATCCCTTGCCCTTGTCCTTCTTGCCATCCTTCTTTTTGCCCGCCTCCTTGCCCGACAGACCTGGAAGAAACATGACAGACATAGGAAAAAATGGGACAGGAACAGAGGAGACATGAAGAGTTGGGAAAACATGGGACAGAAATAGAGGAGACATGACAGACTGGGGAAAATATGGGACTGGAATGGTGGAGACATGACAGACTGGGGACAAAAATAGAGGAGACATTTCAGAGTTGGGAAAACATGGGACAGGAATAGAGGAGACATGACAGACTGGGAAAAATATGGGACTGGAATGGTGAAGACATGACAGACTTGGAAAAACATGGGACAGAAATGGAGGGAACATAATAGACTTGGGAAAATATGGGACAGGAATGAAGTAGACAAAACAGACTTGGGAAAACATAGGGACAGAAATGGAGTAGACAAGACAAATTTGGGTAAACATGGGACAGGAATAGAGGAGACATGACAAACTTGGGAAAACATGGGACAGGAATAGAGGAGACATGACAAACTTGGGAACACATGGGGCAGAAATGGAGGGAACATAATAGACTTGGGAAAACATTAGACAGGGATGGAGTAGACAAGACAAACTTTGGAAAACATGGGACAGGAATAGAGGAGACATGACAAACTTGGGAAAACATGGGACAGAAATGGAGGGAACATAATAGTCTTGGGTAAACATAGGGACAGGAATGAAGTAGACAAAACAGACTTGGGAAAACATGGGACAGAAATGGAGGAGACATGACAGACTTGGGAAAACATGGGACAGGAAATGGACTACACTTGACAAACATGGGAAAACATGGGACATGAAAGTGTCACTGATATCACAACAGTGAGCAAATGTCTATTTTAATTTTGAACCTATTTATTTCAGATTGATTGCATCAAAGTCCCAGGGCTTATTGATGTTGCACTTTTGAGTCTACACTACACCCTCACATCTCTCTTGTGTAGAACTAGAACTTGATGTTATTCAAGACCTTCTGAACTCTGCTAGTCAGTATCAATCCCTGGCCGTCCTGAGGCGTCATGTTGACACCATAAACTTACAACTGCACCATTGTTGCCTTTTTATTTGAGAAGCAATTAAGTAGTGATAAAAATGTCTATGATGTGGTTTAATATTAAACAAATTATAAATAAGAAAAGCAGAATTAAAAGCAAAATAGAGTAAAGTTTGAATGGACATGATCAAAGTTAGCAATACTTTAACAAATGTACTTGTTTACAAAATTTAATCGAAAAAAAGGATTAAACATATTGGTTGTTTATCTATATAAAATAAACTAGCATTTACAAATAATTTCATGAAATCATGCAGATCTTTACATGTCTGTATTGGGGCAAAAGATGTGCCTTGCAATAGGCCCATGTCAACAATGAGGGACACATCATGTCAACTGTAATGCTAGGTCAGCAGTTCAAACTAGTGCTCACTTCCAAGTGATTTCCCCAGCGTACCCTGGAAGTGATTTCCCCAGCTTACCCTGGAAGTTTTTCTCAGTGTCACTCATTGCCTGGACTGGTCAGGTGGCTGGTGCTGCTCACATGGACAGAGAGAACCAGACAGGAAAGGGTCACAGCCCTGAAGGGACCACAATCTGGGAATGAAAAATACATCACACAAAAAAATCAGTGAAAGAAATAACTGACTGAACAGATTTATTAGTCTTAACCCTTTCCCACTCAAACACAAAAGTGAAAATGGTGATGTGCAAACTGCATAAAACCACAAAAGCCTGCACGTAACTTGCAGTCTCTTCAGGTTTTATGCTGTTTGCTGCTCATCAGTATCTAAGGGTTGGAATTGGAGCCTTTAAAACTTGGATCTAGTAAGAAAAGCCTTTAACTAAATTTAACTTTCTGAGTGACGTCAAATGCATGAAAACACGTATCTGAGTGGTAAAGGGTTAAAGCACCATTCAAATGTCGTAAGATGATCTATAAACTTGTGTTTGTTTATAATGATATGAAAGCCTTTTATAAAGGATTAAATATTAACAGTAATGTATAATGAGCACTGGATGAAGAATGAAACTGGTTTTAATCTCACATAAAAATATTTCCAATCTTGTGTATCATGTAATTTATCTCCTATCAAATATTCCAAACCTTGTGCTGGATGTAGTAGACCTCATAGAAAAATATAGCAAATCTTATGAAGGATGTGGTAAAATCATATCAAACAAGGGACAAAATTGTCACAAAACAAGGTTTTCAATTTAAAAAAAAAGTCTGATAAAGAGAGACAATTCAAAATGTGCATTGTTACCCCCCTTGTTTCAAATTAAATCTATTTTTACTCGTGGCGACCTTGATTGCAATTTGAAAAAAAAATCTGATAAAGGGACACAACTCAAATTGTGCATTGTTACTGATTGTTCATCATAGTTACCCTCTTGTTTCAAAATTAATCTATTTTTAGTCGTGGCAACCTTGACCTTGGAGGTATCGACGTAATTCTTTAGCGCAACGCACCGTCCAATAATGGTGAACAAATGTGCCAAATAATTTTAAAATCTGACAATTAATGACATAGTTATGGCCTGGACAAGCTCATTTATGGCCATTTTTTACCTTTGAACTCAAAGTATGACCTTTACCTTGGAGATATAGACGTAATTCTTTCCCGCGACATACCATCCAATGATGGTGAACAAATGTGCCAAATGATTTTAAAATCTGACAATGAACGACATAGTTATGGCCCGGACAACCTTGTTCCGCCCGCCCGCATTCGCCAATCTATTAACCAGTTTTTTCGTTCGGAAAACCTGGTTAAATATTTCCAATCTTGTGCAAGATGCAGTAAATCCCATATCACAATATTCGTTATCTCATGGGGTAAATCTCATATCAAAGTTTTGCCCACATTGTTTAGGATATGGTAAATTTTATATCAAAGTATTGACAATCTCGTGTATTATGTGGTAATTCTCATATCCAAGTATTCCCAATCTTGTGTAGAATGTAAATTTTGTGGTAAATTTCATATCCAAGGCTTTTTTTGACAGCAATTGAGAATTTTTTAGTTTTTTTTCCAAATTGGGAAAGTGGCGTTTTCTGGTTCTTTATAAAGGAGGCAAAATTTCATTGACATATATGCAGAAAACACACGTATGCCCGGCAATTTTCCTCTCCACTTTAGGAATGGTGCCGATACCATCCACATTGGAAAAATTAGTGGTGTTTTCATCCAAATAAAACATGTACAAATAATCAGGACAGTTGCATATGACAAAGTGGTGAATGAATTCCTGCAAAATCCTGTTTCATCAATACCATGGGGTTTTCCAGCCATTTTGGGAAAAGGAGTCTGGTCAACTTGGGATTTTTTAATTGATGAAAGTGGCAAATTTGGGAAATTTTTATCGACAAAAAGGACCAAATTGGGATTTTTTTATCAGCAAATATTGGCACAACAGGGGTTTTCCTGGCCATTTTGGATAAAAATCATATAAATTAGGGTTATATATTTTTTAGGTTGCTTAAAAAATAAAAATGAGATATAGAGTCTAATAGTCATAGTTAATAAGACACTATTTTTTTTGGAAATTGGGAATTTTTTCATAATTTTGGTTTGGGATAGGGTCCGTTTTCTTTGGGATCGAGTCCGTTTTACGGCCTTTTTTACATAGCAGAAAACCCCCTGAATACTTAACAAAGGGTTTATTTAACCAAGCACTCTTTTAACTGAAGCCGTGCTTGAAAGTATCAAATATCTACATCAGGGCTCTTGAGCCTCATGTTCTGCAGGATAACCTGCCTCTGAATGAACCGTAGGATAACCTGCTTCTGAATGAACCGTAGGATAACCTGCCTCTGAATAAACCGTAGGATAACCTGCCTCTGAATGAACCGTAGCATAACCTGCTTCTGAATGAACCGTAGGATAACCTGCTTCTGAATGAACCGTAGGATAACCTGCTTCTGAATGAACCGTAGGATAACCTGCCTCTGAATGAACCGTAGGATAACCTGCTTCTGAATGAACCGTAGGATAACCTGCTTCTGAATGAACCGTAGGATAACCTGCTTCTGAATGAACCGTAGGATAACCTGCTTCTGAATGAACCGTAGGATAACCTGCCTCTGAATGAACCGTAGGATAACCTGCTTCTGAATGAACCGTAGGATAACCTGCTTCTGAATGAACCGTAGGATAACCTGCCTCTGAATGAACCGTAGGATAACCTGCCTCTGAATGAACCGTAGGATAACCTGCCTCTGAATGAACCGTTAGTCAATATAAATTGCCGCCTTAAAGTCTTTTGATTATTTTTGCTTTGGCAGACTCTTGGCGTCAATAGTCCACTCTATCTTTTTAATAGTGAGAGTTCCGACACGAATTTCGGTCGCATCACTCCTGAATTTAAATACACACATATTTGTGACTATTATGAAAGAACGTTGCCTAAATAGTATATATTGAGCAAAATATATCGAAATTTACCTGTCAATAAACTATATTTCGAGTTTGTTTCATCCAATATAAATCCTTGTACATGTGTATAGTAGAGGTTCATGTTATCTCCCTTGGTGGAGGTTAAATTCAACTATGTTTGTAACTGAGTTCAAACAAAACAGTGTGCAATATGCACAAAACAGTAAGAAATGAAATTGGAAATAATAGTCATAAGAAGAAGAAGAAGCAAAAGAATAATTATAACTATTATAACTCAAAATATATGAATCGACGGTAACGAAATACCCCAAAAGTAAAAGGTACGAAATAGCTATGGTACGAAATAGGAACAACAACAACAATGCCAAAATGGTTGCCTTTGAGAAAATGGTCGTTCAATGTCTATGATTTCAAATGATATTCAGGTAATTTTTGTGATCTTAGTTCATATTTGTCAAACAACGGGTATATTTTAGATATATACACTTGTAAATACTGTAATTCCCACAATAGTATTGTATTTATTTTTCGTTATGGTTTTTACAGACCGGAGTTTCAGCGTTCAGATTTATTCTGAACGCGAATTATTTCAGTTAAATGAACCGTAGGATAACCTGCCTCTGAATAAACCGTAGGATAACCTGCCTCTGAATAAACCGGAGGATAACCTGCCTCTGAATGAACCGTAGGATAACCTGCCTCTGAATAAACCGGAGGATAACCTGCCTCTGAATGAACCGTGTTTGCATCAGTAGACACAACCATATTGATAACCTGCCTCTGAATGAACCATGTTTGCATCAGTAGACACAACCATATTGATAACCTGCCACTGAATGAACCGTGTTTGCATCAGTAGACACAACCATATTGATAACCTGCCACTGAATGAACCGTGTTTGCATCAGTAGACACAACCATATTGATAACCTGCCTCTCAATGAACCATGTTTGCATCAGTAGACTCAACCATATTGATAACCTGCCTCTGAATGAACCATGTTTGCATCAGTAGACTCAACCATATTGATAACCTGCCTCTGAATGAACCATGTTTGCATCAGTAGACTCAACCATATTGATAACCTGCCTCTGAATGAACCATGTTTGCATAAGTAGACTCAACCATATTGATAACCTGCCTCTGAATGAACCATGTCTGCATCAGTAGACTCAACCATATTGATAACCTGCCTCTGAATGAACCATGTTTGCATCAGTAGACTCAACCATATTGATAACCTGTCTCTGAATGAATCATGTTTGCATCAGTAGACTCAACCATATTGATAACCTGCCTCTGAATGAACCGTGTTTGCATCAGTAGACTCAACCATATTGATAACCTGCCTCTGAATGAACCGTGTTTGCATCAGTAGACTCAACCATATTGATAACCTGCCTCTGAATGAACCATGTTTGCATCAGTAGATTCAACCATATTGATAACCTGCCTCTGAATGAACCATGTTTGCATCAGTAGACTCAACCATATTGATAACCTGCCTCTGAATGAACCATGGCTGCATCAGTAGACTCAACCATATTGATAACCTGCCTCTGAATGAACCATGTTTGCATCAGTAGACTCAACCATATTGATAACCTGCCTCTGAATGAACCATGTTTGCATCAGTACACTCAACCATATTGATAACCTGCCTTTGAATGAACCATGTTTGCATCAGTAGACTCAACCATATTGATAAAACTTTGCTATAAACAACATCTGACAACTACCCACTGGACTCAATATTTGATTCATAATCCCCAATTTTAGAAGTCAGAATTGTAGAAATATGCAATTGATAATCAGTACCCAAAATTTGTTTGGCTGCTTTCATTTTACACTGAAATTGGTGACATACTACTGAATGAGTCCTATAAGAGTATTTTATATGGCTCCATGGCACTGAAGATGCGAACGATTGGGAATCAGTTATGCATGAATAATCCAGTGTCACTTTCAATGGATAGTTTCAGTGGTTTTGTGGCGTTGCTATACCTACCACACTAATCAGTCCTCCAAGAAATAAACATGGCCAATTACTAAGGAGACTGATGATGTCAACCCGATGTAAAACTCTTGGAAATTGTGCAGTTCATGCTTAATATTGTCAAAACATTAATTTTGACAAGTAAAGCCAATTAACAAATAATTATTTATTTAATTCCCAAAACCTGTAATAGTTTTGTTGCATTCTCTAATGACCATAACTAAATTTGTAATCCCAAACACGCTTTTAAATGTTAATTGTAACACCATGTTACATGTATCTAATTCTAGCTTCAAATAAAAAGTGCACAAGTAATGTATATTTTGGGTTTTTCTGTTAATTCTTTTTTCCGATAAAAAGAGAACGAAAAATATGCTGCTTATGTAAAACGTCACGCTACCGCATGGAAGTGTGGGCGTATTGATTTTTGTATAAAAACTAAGTAGCGTATAGACAAATGAAATATTTTAATTTTGGTTAAAACTTTCAATGTTTGTTGTAACTAAACTATTATGATTTTGACTAAACATTTGCTTAAAACTAATTTAAAATCAATCATGTTGTATCTTAATTGTTAAGGTTTTTTCGATGATTCAGTTATTGTACTGTACCGGTATACATTTCTGAGTAAACAGAAAATCTGACAAAACTGTTGGGTGTTGTAAAAACACACATAGCAGATGTATACTGACCTATTGTGTACACTGTGATGTTTTGACAAAAGGGATTCACATGTGGGTTTGCAACTTTTCGCCAATTTTTTCTGGTCTGGTGATATTTTTGTAAATTGGAAATTTGTTATTTTTTAATTGGGAAAAATGGTCTCCTTTGGGAATGGTGCCATTTTATGGTACATGTGTACCAGCTTTATGTAGAGGAAAAGAACGCTGATGCCATTATAGTGAGCAGACTTAAAACAAGAATATCAGTGAAACTGTTGGATGCTCCCCGATGATGCACTTTGTCAATCTATGTGTTAATAACCACCTAAAAAATCTTTTATTAGCCTCGGTGACCTTGACCCCAGTGACCTCAAACCTCATCAAAAGGTAGAGGCCCATTCAAGGTACCTACATGCCAAATATGAAAGAGATCGGTAAAGTATTGAAGGTGCTATGAGAAACTGTTACAAAAGCGTGACGGAAAATATATTAATAGCCTCAGTGACATTGAGCCCAGTGACCTCACACCTCATCAAAAGGTAGAGGTTCATGCAAGGTACATGTACCTACATGGCAAATATGTAAGAGATCGGTAAAGTTTTGAAGGCCCTATGAGAAACTGTATGAAAGGCGTGATGGAAAATCTATTATTAGCCTTGGTGACCTTGAGCCCAGCGACCTCAAACCTCATAAAAAGGTAGAGGTCCATGGAAGATACCTACATGCCAAATATGAAAGAGATCGGTAAAGTAACAAAAGCATGACAGAAAATCTATTATTAGCCTCGGTGACCTTGACCCCAGTGACCTCAAACCTCATCAAAAGGTAGAGGTTCATGCAAGGTGCCAAATATGAAAGAGATCGATAAAGTATTGAAGGTGCTATGAGAAACTGTAACAAAAGCATGACGGAAAAATCTATTATTAGCCTCAGTGACCTTGACCCAAGTGACCTCAAACCTATTCAAAAGGTAGAGGTCCATGCAAGGTACCTACCCGGTACATGTACATGCCGAATATGAAAGAGATCTGTAAAGTATTGAAGGTGGTATGAGAAACTGTAATAAAAGTGTGACGGAAAAATCTATTATTTGCCTCCGTGACCTTGACCCCAGTGACCTCAAACCTCATCAAAAGGTAGAGGTCCATGCAAGGTACCTACCCGGTACATGTACATGCCGAATATGAAAGAGATCTGTAAAGTATTGAAGGTGGTATGAGAAACTGTAATAAAAGTGTGACGGAAAAATCTATTATTTGCCTCCGTGACCTTGACCCCAGTGACCTCAAACCTCATCAAAAGGTAGAGGTCCATGCAAGGTACCTACCCGGTACATGTACATGCCAAATATGAAAGAGATCTGTAAAGTATTGAAGGTGGTATGAGAAACTGTAATAAAAGTGTGACGGAAAAATCTATTATTTGCCTCCATGACCTTGACCCCAGTGACCTCAAACCTCATCAAAAGGTAGAGGTCCATGCAAGGTACCTACATGCCAAATATGAAAGAGATCAGTAAAGTATTGAAGGTACTATGAGAAACTAACAAAAGTGTGACGGAAAAATCTATTATTAGCCTCAATGACCTTGACCATGACCCCAGTGACCTCAAACCTCATCAAAAGGTAGAGGTCCATGCAAGGTACCTACATGCCAAATATGAAAGAGATCGGTAAAGTATTGAAGGTGCTATGAGAAACTGTACCAAAAAAGTGACGGCAGTAAGGAAGTTAGGAAGTATGGAAGAAAGGACAAACTGGCAACTATATGCTCCCCGAAAATTTTCGGGGAGCATAAAAAGAAATTCCTCTTCTTTCAACAAAATAAAAGTGCAATTTCATATAACTTTATGAAGAAAGAATTACTTGCACTACAATTAAGTCAGAAACACTACATTGTATGATGAGCAATATATATCTGGAACATTTGGCAACAAGAGGCTGCAGCTTACATGTATGCAATTATGAATATCTGACAAAATAGACCAGTGACAATTGTAAAGTGGCAGATGATAATTGGCATTGTCTGTTAAGGGGTAATATCACCAGGTAAAAAAAGTTGTTGCCACTGATAATTAGTAAGAGCAAATGTTTGTCCATAGCGATACAATTAATACCTCAATAATGACAATAACTTATATGCATATATTACATTGTAAAATATATACCGGTAATAATCATCATGGTCTACATAAAGTAGCAGAAACTCAATTCTTGTGAGACAAATGTAACAATATAACTTACGTAAGTGTTTATAATAGGAAATATTTATTGTTCAACACTACATTTTTTTTTGTAAATTTCAACCAATTAACTAATGTCAACATTGTTGACATTGTTGACAGTTTGGGTCAGCAAAAATATATGACAATACCAGATACATGCTGAATGCTTCAACCTCCTTACAAAACAAGATCTTAAATTATTGAAATTACAACTGTTAACTGTACAAAAAAAGATATGATGCATGTATATAAACCATAACACACAGCAGAGCTGGGCCGGAGGTCTATAATGCTGGCCCGGAGGTCTGTAATGTTGGGCTGGAGGTGTATAATGCTGGTTGTTATGACAGCAGCAGCAGGTCAATTATAGATGTCGGGCTCAGCTCTGCTGTCTGTTATTGTCTAAATCAAAGGTGCTATGGCAATCAGGTTTTTCACATGTTCAAAAGACACACAATAGATGCCAGGATTTCAGAGCTCCATAAAAACAAATTATGCAAGGTGACCGCTTTGTCATGTTTTACTGTATTTTCAAACAGTAGAATATGACAGATGAACATTAGAATGTTCATAATTATCAATAATGGGACAGATACACATGTAATAAGATGCTGGCAGGACAAAAACTGAATGACACTCAAAAGATTGTGTATGATTTTAACTTTTTTAAATCACTTTAGTTAGTAATAAATGTGAGATAATCATGTTCATTTATTGTACATGAATATCAGGTAAATGATTTGAGTTGACAAACTCATTGTTCCTACTTCAGTCTCCACCTATTCAAAAGATCAACTTTTAGTTTTTGTTTGCAAGTCGCCATGGCAAGAGCTTATTTATTACCATGACATGCTTTTTGATTTTCTGATTTAAATTTCAATTAAGAAAATGGTTGATTAGCAACCTTACATAAAAAAAAGTAAAATAAGGCTAAATAATGTATTAATTATTTAACAAGAGGGCAAGGATGACCCTAGTTCGCTCACCTGAGAGGAGTCGGTTGATTCAATCTTTACCAAACGTCAAACTTGACCTAGATATTGTCCAGACAAACATCCTGGTCAAGTTTCATCATTATTGAACCAAAACTCTGGCGTATGGAGTGTTCTTGTTTTTGTAAGATTTGACCTGGTGACCTATATTTTGAGTTGATTCCCCTTACCAAACATCAAACTTTGCTTATAATAATAAATATTATGACCAAGATTTATAAAATCTGAAACAAAATTGTGACCTCTAATTTGTGTTTACAAGGATTTTGTGTAATATAATGAAAATTTGGACAATCAAGGGCAATAATTATGGCATTAATTATGTGAATGTGCTCATTATCAAACTTGACTGAGATCTTTCAGCAACTTTGATAAAGAATGCTTGAGAAATGTGAATGCTAGAGTGTTTACAAACCAAATGTGGACTGGCTGAGGGCGGACAAAGACCAATCCTAAAACAGGTGAGCTAAAAAGTGTGTTTCACAGATCTGAGCCATTTTCCAATTTTTCAGAGAAATCAATAAAACCAATGTATTTACTAAGTTTCACGATGATTAGGCAAAAAATGTGACTTCTATAGTGTTCGATCACAAGGTTTCTCTCAAGTCACATAAGAAAAACTGACCCACCCACATTGGCAGCCATGTTTTTTGACCAATCGGTACCATTTGAGAACTCATCTGAGATATATATAAAACCAATATTTTCACCAAGTTTCATGACGATTAAGCAAAAAATGTGACTTCTAGAGTGTTCACAAGCTTTTTTACTATATAAATATCAGAAAACTGCCCCCCTGGCAGCCATGTTATTCAACTGACCAGAACCATTTTCAAACTCAACTCTCATATCAAGGAAACAATATTTTAATGTTCTGAACAAATTTCATGAAAATTGGGCTAAAAATGTGACTTCACATCTTTTCACTATATACATATAGAGAAAAATGCCCCGCCCACTGGCGGCCATGTTTTTTCACCGATCTGGACCATTTTCAAACTCGTCCGAGATATCAATAAAACCAATGTTTGGACCAATTTTCATGATGATTGGGCTAAATTGTGACTTATAGAGTGTTTACAAGGTTTCTCCTTAGCCAAATAAGGAAAACTGCCCCTCCCACTGGCGGCCATGTTTTTCAACGGACCGGAACCACTTTTGAACTCAACCAACATATCATTAAGACAAACATTTTATCAAAGTTACACGAAGATTGGGCATGTAATGTGACTTCTACAGTGTTTACAAGTTTTTTCTTTTTTTGACCTAGTTTACGAACAAATGTGAACGGACGGACGGCTCAGGTGAGCTAAAAATGCACATTATACATGTAGTTAAAACAAGGAACTTATTTATTTAAGTACAATGTGTTTCAAACACAAGAATTTTCCGGTAATAACCATGATTGTTATAGACAATATTCCATGTCAAAAATTAAATCTCCAGTTTGTCTATAAAATCGAATTCAATCAACCTACATTTGTAAAACATTGTACATGTAACAAGCTCAATATCTGTTACTAAATTACCATCAACATCAATTTGTGTATTGTTTGTGGATAACTGCTCAAAACAAAAAGCTGAAAAAAAACGTAATCAAACTGAAAGCCGAAGTTTGGAATTGATGATTCAATCTATCTTACAGAGGTTCCTGAGATAGTTGGTGAGGCACAATTGGTTGATTTAAATTAGACACAAGATCTATCTTGCAGTTTTCCATTGCAAAAACTTATATGGTGTGCTCCCAGATTAATGATATGAATCCAAGTTTCTAACACGTCAACAGCTCACGAAATTGTGTTTTATATCAAGTAAGTTGTTTTAATGTGTGCATTAGTTATATATACGTATTTATTATCTTATTTAATAATGTATGCTAGAAAATATTTAATGTTGCTCATTTTACTTATTTCGGCTAGATTGCACTTTACTGGTACGCACTTGTTTACCACTATCAACAAACAGGGGGTTTTAGGGCGGTAGCCCCCAATACTAAGGAAATATATAGGATAAAAAGGATTATTAGGTGTATCGTTAGGTGTTAGGTGTGAGATGTTAGGTATTAGGTGTTGCAGTGATTCATTTTGTTGTACGTCCTGCGTACCTGACGCACGTTTTTTCTGGGGCACATCATTCTCAAACATGTGCGTCCTCGGGACGCATTGTTTAAAAACTCCAATTGTCAACATCGCCCAAGTTTCCATACCGAGTTCGATTCGTGGAGATAAGCGAAACACATGTCAACACCATTTTGAAAAGTAGAAAGGAAGTCACATTACTACATTCAGAATGTAGTACGCGTATTTTGATTGGTTGAAATACATATATAAATTATCCAATCAGTTATGGCGTTTTATTAAGTTTGTTGGAGGGTTAATTGGCTGTCCCGGATGAGAAACAAAGAAAATGCCACCCAAAAAGGTTTTCAAAATTGATCATAAACAATTTAAATTAACATCTTTCTTAAAAAACACCACTTACAGTGATTTTTTTCCTACTTTGGACGGGTCCGGTAAACGGACCTGTTCCCAATGACCTACAGACCCGTTCCCAAAACGAACCGGACCCATCCCAATTTCCGGAAAAAACACACAAAATATCCCAATCAAAATCAAGTAAACAATCCCCGAAAACGCCAACTTGACGTATTTCGAGACTGTTTTTAACTTGCAGCCGATTTGACTTCTCAATCATTGACTGGTTTAAACATCTAATGTTACATTCGTACATTAAATATGTGTATGTTATTGCGAAATATAAACCAGTCTGAATTTTGTTTACGCTTCATGAGCTACAATAAAAGTATTACAGAAAGAAATCAAAGCCTAGTGAAGTCAAAAGCAAATCATTTTGCCTTTGAAAAACTTTCGGCGTCTGTTTCGTCCACCCATTCCCCACAGTACACTGCAACAAAAATTGTCGAAGATGACAGTAGCCAAATACAGATTGACGACGAACATGACAAAGCTATTCGTACATTCTTGATATATTTATAGCAGATAAAAACAGAGAACTCTGCATGTAACCATTCTGTGTTCCGCTAGCATGTTGTTGTTTGTGCAAGACTGTGAATATTAGTTTATGTTGCTTTCCTGTGTCATTTAAAGCTGACAAAAGTTAAACAAGTCAATAAAATACCATTCTTCAATTGGCACAATTCATCACTTGATTTTTCCCAATTGGAAGACTTCACGACTCATTTTTTCCCAATTTGGTGATTTCACGACGCAAAAAATTCCCAATGGCATAGGTACCGGACCCCTTCCTAATTGGGTGAAAAAAATTACTGCCACTTCCTTGGCCGAAGAACCCAAAACTGACACTCCCAGCGTAGACTACAATGACAATGAATGATGTTTCCAAAGAAATTTCCGATAAAAAAATATTGAAAATTTCAGACGAAGTGGCATGGGCTCTACTCTTGGCTGCGCTATGTTCCCAGTGAGAAAAACGCGGAAGGTCACATGTTTTGTTCAGTGTGTATGAGAGTGAAGTTGTGCAATTTAACCCGAAATGAATTTGTGGAAAAAGCTCTCCCTGTTTGGAGAAAAAACAAGGCGAGAAGGCTATTCACCTTAAATACAGTATGAGTGTTGTTGCACTTAATCTGTATTGAAGGTGTGAATCTTTTAACCAAACGAGAACTTTTCTTTTGTCACACTGTTTGAAAGGGCTAATTTTGACAAAAAATTATAAACATTTGTCATCTAATTTATTAAAACTGTTAAAGTGTTACTAGCCGAACAGGTGATTGGTTAGTTGTGTAAACACGTTGCTTTTACTGTCTTTTAACGAATCCAGTTGCATTTTGTCGGCAACTGCATGGGAACATGTGTGTTCTCAATGAAAACGGTCACGTCCCATGTTCCACAATCTTTCAGCAATAGGCATATAGTGCGTTTAATACCTTGTGTATATATAATACCCATAGAAGGGTTATTTTTTCAAACTGTGTATTTTTGTCCATATTCGTTGTTGAAAAGTCCAACCATTCACTATCGGGAACCTCTGGGGTAAGCTCAGGGGGGGGGGGGTTAAATTTATGATACTGCCTGTGGTTTTACTGTTCGTAAATTAAAAAATTATGATACTGCCTGTGGTTTTACTGTTTGTAAATTAAAAGTAAAACGAATACAGATTTTACTTGCTATAAAACTATTTCTGTTTTAGCTGTAAAATTGAATAAAAGAGCCCCTGGCTAAGGCGTATCATGTTAAGAAGTTTATTTGTAATCTGGGACCGGACCCATTGTTTTCAGTTTGGATGTTTCAAAATATGCGAGTCCCAGGGACTCATTGATGTAGATTTCAAAATGAATCACTGTGTTGTGTACCGGTAAAGTGCAATTATTGTCCCCCATATTGCAGTACCTATTTCAAACTTAGCATGAAAGATGCTGATACCAGTTGCAAATCTCAGCGACAATACGTCCGAATTCCATACAGACCGGACACTATGCTGTTTAATTAAATGAAAATATGCAATAAAGAAGATAATTAAAACAATTATGCATCGTTCAAAATATAATCTAAACATAAAACATATATTAGATTGTACCAACGATATCGTATGAATCCAAATGGAGTTTAATTTTTGTATTAATTGTGGTTGTTGTTGTTTTGTAACTTCTTGGGCTACACTCTACCAAACTCCTGGCGGAGTTGTCGTTCCATGATCAGACATACACAGATCATGACACAGAGCCGTCGCATAATACTCATGTGTGATTGCAGCGACGTACGATTTAGATGTAGAACATACATGTAAGGTAACCTTCCAAAGGAACATGCATATTATTGACGATTTTACTCTCCACAATAATATGACCAGTTATATTATTAAAGGCACTACATTTTTAAAGGATGTTTTAAAGCTATGGGTGATAATTAAAACTCCTGTTTCGGTGTCATACCAAGACAGTGGCATTTTCAACGTGCGTGTTTACATATTGAACCTATTCACATATTTTGGCAGATTTTGAAGTTTGTAATTAAATGCTTTATATTAATAAATGTAAACATTGGATCTAAACAGCTCCAGTAAAAACAAGAATAAAATTAAAGAAAGAAAAAAGTAACCCTCAACTGGGCTCGAACATCTGACCCCTGGAGTAAAAGTCTTACACTTGCACCACTCGGCCATCCATGCTCATTCAATAAGTGATGTATTTTATACTTTACATAAGCAATTCGTGTAGTGTCACAAAATATAACGACTACAACAGAACTCTCCAAATTATTCAATCGTTTCGCGTTGCAACGCTTTATAATTTTCAGGTTTTTGAATCGTCAAAAGATGCATACATATCATGGATATTTTAGGAGCATGGTAAATGTTCAGTATTACTCTTTCCTCACAGATATCATAACTACAACGAACATTTGCGAATCTCAAAATAATATTTTTTAAATTTTGTTAATTTACCAAAACAAGAAAAGGTCCCTTTTAGTATTTGATAGCGCCAGTACTCAGATCAAAGAGCCGCGTCGTCTATGAACACCATGATCAACCCGGAAAACGCTCAGGACTGCGTGGCTCGGTAAAATCCCTAAGGAGCGCTTCTGCGTTCAATTTGAAAACTCACAAAATCATAGTACCGATATGTTTTTCATTGACATTCTTGTTTTCATTAATTACGAAAAATCTAAGACATCTGACTTCCATTTGATTTAAGAACATGCATACAAAGCTATATACTTTTTTCCTGACCTATGGTCGATCGAAAACTAGACCAGTGGGTCTGGAAAAAGTAGTAAACTTATTCAAAACAGGAATTTTTTAAACCTATTTTACCGTGGAAAAGCTGGTGGCCGCGGGGATATTCACCTGCGGTGTGCAAGTCTTAAATGAACAATGAAATTAGGAGATTGGCTGATAATAAACTAGATTTTTTTTAAAGATATACGGCGTTGATTGTGGTTGGTGTTGACGAAAGATAAAGAGTTATATCAATGAAATCAAACATAGCGAGTGCCTTTTCTGCGCAGTTCTTGGCTGCATCACACGCAAATCAATTACGGGGTCTTGCGCCAGATTTCGTGGCTTATTTCGTTGCATTTTTTGCTTCATTATATATTATTGATCATATATCGATACACAGTAGAAAAACACATGGCGATTGATAATAAATAAAAACATATAAGTAAACCCAACATATTGAATCATCCGTATATATTTGAAATATTTATACGCGCGTTCTTCGAACGGACCTGTTTTAGTGGTTGGTCGGACATTGTTATTTTTAATAATAATTTTTTTTTTAATAATATCGTGAATCATCCGTTTATATAATGATTCGTTACTGACCGCGAACTGACTTTGCTACCTTGCGGGTTGGAATGGAATACATTAACGCGAGATCAAGATTCCAATGCTGGAAAGACGGCTTGTTTGAAACCGAATTCATCTACATGTTAAACGATCAATGTCGATAACAATTTGAAGTATTATCTACAAAGCGTATATCAGGATAGGGAACAACAATTCTTATAAGAGCCGTGTTCTGAGAAAAGTGGGCTTCCGCTTTTATGACATTTTTCGTTTACATGAAGTCTCTTCTTAGTAAAAATCCAATTTATGCGGAAAGTGTCGTCCCTGATTAGCATGTGCGGACTGCACAGGCTAATCTGGGATGACACTTTACGCCCATGCATTATGCCCAGTTTTCTCAGAACGCGACTCAATATATACGAGTGCACATAATGCAATACGGTAATAATTACTAAATATAAGAACACAGCCTTTAAGTGCAAACGCTCTGGTGCTGAAATTCCTCTTTATATAAAGGGACACAAACAAACGGTATTAATGTCAGGAATTGAGTGAGAAACTGTTTTATCTCTCAAGCCTTTTCGTTTGAGATAAAATTATTTAATGCTGAAAACTCATTTAACATCGTTGCAAAACGCACTGCAGTACCCCTTTTCATATCATATTTTCCCCAAAATTAGAAAGCCAATTGAATTACATATTAATGCAAATGTGAAAACTGTTTGTAGATTGCAAGTTTTCTATTTCGAAAAGTTTCAGGCCTACAGGCGGAAAAAAATCCATTTTTTGAACGCTTACAAAGGTCAGCTAACGTTTAAAGATGGGTTAAACAGCTATGCCGAAAAATCATAGGCAGAAGTGCCGTATAGGGAAGCAGGGCAGTTGCCTATCGGACATATGCCTTGAAAATATTTTAGCAGACGGGCAGATACTTAACGGGCATACGCCCTCCTGATATTTTAGCAGACGGACAGATACTTAACGGACATATGCCCCCCGATATGTTAGCGGACGGACAGATACTTAAAGGACATATATGCTATCCAGAAATTTTAGCTGACGGACAGAAACTTTACGGACACATGCCCACCCGATATTTCAGCAGACGGACATATACTTAACGGACATATATGCTATCCCGATATTTTAGCGGACGGACAGATACTCTACAGACATATATGCTATCCCGATATTTAGCAGACAAATAGATACTTTACGAAAATATGCCCTCCCGATATTTTAGCAGACGGACATATTTTTATTTGCACATGCCCTTCACATTATGTTTTCTAAGTTTGATTGGTATAACACACTTATTGACAATTAGGAACTCCCTTTCAACCATATATTCCATAAAAAGTAAACTGGACTATAAAAGATGCAAAATCTTAAACTTTTCCAAATTTGTTGATACATTTCTCTCTTTAAAAAAGTGGCACTGTTTAGCAATAAACAAAGTATCAATTTTCCATACTGGCATTTTTGACACTTTTTTTAAGCGAAAACATACATTCTAAGGCTGCCAGAATTTCGAGCTTTGTTTATTTACATTTTAAACGCCTCATCAGTACTACTTTGGAAATCCGCAAATAAATCATTTGGCAAATATTCTGTGAAAGTTTCATGATGATTGTGCAAACATTATTCACAACCTTCTCCTAAAATGACCTAGTGACGCAGTTTTGACCCCATATGACCAATTTCGAGCTCGGGCGAGATTTTATTGGGATAAATATTCGGACTATACAGACTGATATTGGACGTCACTTTAAGCCCCTTTTCCAAAATCGAGGCTCATATAATAATAACATTAATTCTTCAAGACATGTAAACAATACTGAGTGGATAACTGAAATGATTTTTGACATTGAATTGTGACTTTTGAACGAGGAGCATGAGAGTTCTACCCAACACTTCGTCAGATCATGGACAATAGTTATAAGAGCATGAGAGTTCTACCCAACACTTCGTCAGATCATGGACAATAATTATAAGAGCATGAGATTTCTACCCAACACTTCGTCAGATCATGAACAATAGTTATAAGAGCATGACAGTTCTACCCAATGCTTCGTCAGATCATGGACAATGGTTACAAGAGCACGAGAGTTCTACCCAATACTTCGTCAGATCATGGACAATAGTTACACGAGCACGAGCAATCTCCACGCAGAGTTGTCGTTCCTTGTTCTCACATACAACTCTGCGAAAGGCTCAGCCCTCCATTTTGTCTATAAAATAGATAAAACCGAACAAACGCATTCAACGTATTGGATATTTAAGATCGCATGCATTAAATTAAGAAATATGACTTTTTAATGTACGATAAATCGTGCAAAAAACTTGAGAGTTTTAATGCAACTCTTTGGAACTAATTTATTGTCCATCTACGCAGATGGAATCATTCCACGCACTTCACAAATGTAAACAATTGAACATATTTTTTTTTTGAGTGACGTAAGGAATTGCTTCGACGTGTGTATGTATGTTGGTTTCTTAACATAAAAAAAACCATATCAATTTTATAATAATGAATTTAGATTGATATAAGATATCATGGTATGAGATGGTTTTCTTTAATGCAGTGAATGCAATGTAACCGTCGTGCGAGAGATTGTTTAGTATTCTGTAACCTCAATGATGAACGCTTGGAATGATCGTGACATAAATGAGACGCTTTCATAACAATAGTCCGTTCTGAGCCCAACACAGAGGTGAATGTAATGTAACCGTCGTGCAAGAGATTGGAGCATGAGAGGTCTACACAATACTTCGTCAGATCATGGACAATAGTTACACGAGCATGAGAGGTCTACCCAATACTTTGTCAGATCATGGACAATAGTTATAAGAGCATGAGAGTTCTACCCAATACTTCGTCAGATCATGAACAATAGTTATACGAGCATGACAGTTCTACCCAATACTTCGTCATATCATGAACAATAGTTATAAGAGCATGATAGTTCTACCCAATACTTCGTCAGATCATGAACAATAGTAATACGAGCATGACAGTTCTACCCAATACTTCGTCAGAGCATGAACAATAGTTATAAAAGCATGAGAGTTCTACCCAATACTTCGTCAGATCATGGACAATAGTAACAAGAGCATGAGAGTTCTACCCAACACGTTGTCAGATCATGGAAAATAGTTATAAGAGCATGAGCGTTCTACCCAACACTTCGTCATGTCATGGACAATAGTTATAAAAGCATGGAAGTTCTACCCAATACTTCGTCAGATCATGGACAATAGTTATAAGAGTATGAGAGTTCTACCCAATACTTCGTCAGATCATGGACAATAGTTATAAGAGCATGATAGTTCTACCCAATACTTCGTCAGATCATGGACACTAGTTATATGAGCATGAGAGTTCTACCCAATACTTCGTCAGATCATGAACAATAGTAATAAAAGCATGGGAGTTCTACCCAATAATTCGTCAGATCATGGACAATAGTTATAAGAGCATGATAGTTCTACCCAATACTGCGTCAGATCATGGACAATAGTAACACGAGCATGAGAGTTCTACCCAACACGTTGTCAGATTATGGAAAATAGTTATAAGAGCATGAGCGTTCTACCCAACACTTCGTCAGGTCATGGACAATAGTTATAAAAGCATGGGAGTTCTACCCAATACTTCGTCAGATCATGGACAATAGTTATAAGAGTATGAGAGTTCTACCCAATACTTTGTCAGATCATGGACAATAGTTACACGCACGAGCATGAGAGGTCTACCCAATACTTCATCAGATCATGGACAATAGTTATAGGAACATGACAGTTCTACCCAATACTTCGTCAGATCATGGACAATAGTTATAAGAACATGACAGTTCTACCCAATGCTTCGTCAGATCATGGACAATAGTTATAAAAGCATGAGTGTTCTACCCAACACTTCGTCAGATCATGAACAATAGTTATAAGAGCATGAGAGTTCTACCCAATGCTTCGTCAGATCATGGACAATGGTTTCAAGAGCATGAGAGTTCTACCCAACACTTTGTTAGATCATCTACAATAGCTATAAGAGCATGCGAGTTATACCCAAGACTTCGTCAGGTTATGGACAATAGATATCAAAGCATGAGAGTTCTACCCAATACTTCGTCAGATCATGGACAATAGTTATAAGATCATGTGAGTTCTACCCAATACTTCGTCAGATCCTGGACAATAGTTACACGAGCATGAGAGGTCTACCCAATACTTCGTCAGATCATGGACAATAGTTATAAGAGCATGAGAGTTCTACCCAATACTTTGTCAGATCATGGACAATAGTTATAAGAGCATGAGAGTTCTACCCAATACTTCGTCATGTCATGGACAATAGTTATAAGAGCATGGGAGTTCTACCCAACACTTTGTCAGATCATGGGTAATAGTTATAAGAGCATGAGAGTTCTACCCAACACTTCGTCAGATCTTGGACGATAGTAATAAGAGCATGAGATTTCTACCCAATACTTCGTCAAATCATGGGCAATAATTATAAGAGCCTGAGAGTTCTACCCAATACATCGTCAGATCATGGACAATAGTTATACGAGCATGAGAGTTCTACCCAACCATTCGTCAGATCATGGACAATAGTTATAAGAGCATGAGAGTTTTACCCAATACTTCGTCAGATCATGGACAAATGTTCAATAGTCATAAGAGCATGAGATTTCTACCCAACACTTCGTCAGATCATGGACAATAATTATAAGAGCATGAGAGTTCTTCCCAACACTTCGTCAGACCATTGGCACTGGTTATAAATGCATGTGAGTTCTACCCGATATCATAGACAATAGTTATAAAAATTTATATTAAAATCCTCGAATGCATGCAAAAGTAATAGAGCGGAAAAGAGCATTTATTGATGTGGATCTTAAATTGTTACCTGGATCTTCCCAAAATAATACGGACTGAACGGGTTAATTTGGGACGACACTCTACGCACATGCAGTAAGGCCAGTTTTCCCAGAACAAGAAACCACTGTATTCTCTCAATTGTGTGGGGGATTAAAATGATGGGTCATGAATTATCTTGTCACCACCACTTAAATGTATACCAAGTTTCACGATGGACAGACGAAAGGATGGATGAACAGAGAGACAAATGGCAGTTATTGACCCAAAGGCACACATATAGCGAGACGTGTATACAATGTACATAGTTTCATGATTATATCGAGTAATGACAATTCAAGTAGTTGTATTTTGAGTAACAGTGACGTGAACTTTGACTTCTGTAGAAAACGGACAGATCTTGCATGATCCTCAAATGGACGTATATAAGTATTGCGAGTTTTATCCAGGAATCTACAGAGCTGCTTGGAAAACGCTGGATCCAGTTGTAGGATATGTACTTTTCCAGTTATTTTTTGTTTGAAATACTTGCATGCGTAATTATTTCTTTTTCAAACTTTTAAACAAGTCCCTGTAAAGGGATATAGACGACTTATAGATTAATCAAAGTAATCAATCATTTTACTACTTTATATATTTGGTCAAATCAAAATGGGGTCGATTTTTATAATGATCATTATCATATTGCGAACAAGTTTGATTACGATATATAACAATAAATAATCTTCTATACGCAAATGATAGTGCCGACTGAAAGCATGATGAAAAGGGCATTGGTACAGCTTTTCCTAAGCGGTTTTATGGGCGAGCGTTAAAGATCTAACCTGTGTAAACTGCAAACATATAATCTACTTGTCCCCTCAATGTATATCTTCTGAAAGAATGTACGCATGCAATGTTTGCAGCAAAATGTAACAATTATTATAATTACTATTTTTATCGTCTTCGTAATACCTTAGCGTTTCTTGTTAAATAAAATTTATAGTAGACATATGAACTATGACATAACACACCCGTATCGTATAAATAAGCTATAATAACACACACAGTTAAATTGAGTTAATAGCAATAAATATTAGAAAGTGTTCGACGGAAAGAAAGGCATCCGAAAATGGAAGTGTGGCCAGTCACAGATCCTTACCCGTAGGCCTTTATTTCGGAAGGTTAATTTTAATTGTCTACAGTGATGAGATTTTTAAAAAGGAGGGAAATGCCATTGATTAACAATCTCTCATAATTTTATACAGGATTGACACAAACTCCACTTATGATTACAAACTGAAACAATAATTATATTAATAAATGTATTGATATCAACGAGCATTGTATTAAATTTTCGATCAAACCACATAAAAATATTTAATATTTTTTCGCCCGAAATTAAATGCTTGCTTGAACGTATTTCCATTTCATTTTTACTCATGTTCATGTACAGACATTAACGCGTAACCCCTCTACTCCACCGCCACCAATATTTTTATGAACGTACCATCTACTGCAATGTTTACTTCGTAAATTAACGTATTTTTGCTATAGTTTCAATGGGTCAATACTTTGTCATCGTCTGCATATATTCCGATTAAAATTTTTCATCTTAAAATGCTTAATGTACGTGCAGTAAATAAAGGATGGGGTGCATTAAACAAAAGAGGAGATACTTTTAGCTATCTCAAGGGAACGAGTTATTAAGTCAATCAAATTTTGCGTAACATGTGCACATATTCTGGAAGCATATACACAGCCGGCATGGTATGATTTAACCCAGGATGCATGTGCGTTTGGTTGGTGGTAACCATACAGGACAGGTGGGGTTTTCCCTCGAGATAGCTAAAATTGTCCCCTCTTTTGTTTAATGCACCCTTCCTTTATTTACGTCACTGCTATTTTTTCATTGCACTCCTCAATTATTTAGTTGTGCACTCATCTTTTTTCAATCTCGCCCCACGACATAGTAAGTCGTTCCCACGACATAGCTACTCGTTCCCACGAGTAAGGGAGTCGTTCCCTCGAGTAAGTATTTCGTGGGAACGAGATAGAGAAACGAGCAGAGCATAAACAAATGGGGTGTATGTCCCTATATGCCACTAAGTTTTACAGGATGACTACTACTACTACTACTACTGCTACAACTGCTACTACCACTACTACTACTACTACTACTACTACTACTACTACTACTACTACTACTACTACTAGATATTTGTACATCTTGAATATCAAATTCACATCTTAGCTCGCTATTGTTCTTTGCGCATCAGAGAAAGGACGAACAAGTGTAAATACAAAAACAAGGTAATTAAACTTCGTACGTACTTAAGTTCAGTTTCATTGTAGTGGAAGTATAAACTGTGCGCCAACTGTCCCTTTTTTCTGAAAATCATAACTTTAGTTTTATTGGTGTTCACTACTAACTTTAAAATTCTGCGATATTCATAAAATATATTTAGATTATGTTGCAATTCCCGAGCGTTATTTGGAAAAAAAATCACATGCGTACAACACAAGAAATCGTCTGAAATCATCGACATCTATACTATTAATACCACTTTCAGAAAAGAATGAATCTAAATCATATAAAACATAAAAAATCGGCGTTTCTCATTACTATCCCCTTGAATACTTTCGAAATCTCTACTTTATCTTTTACAATATTTAACTCTAGATTTCAGAGATAATTATATTGTTTTTACAATATCAAACATGGTGCCATGTATTCCTAGTTTACAGAGTTTGCACCAAAGCTTTTCTCGAACAACATAATCAAAGGCTGTACTTTACTCAAGTCCACTTATACACTCTAAATCTGTTTTCCTTGATTAAATAAGTGTGTCACTAGACAATGCGATACACAAATATTATCAGTGCTATTTTTTTGTCAATGATCGCCAATGTATGCATAATTATGTTCCAACCAATGTGGGAGTCCGATATCTCAAATGCGAGTAAACCGCTTTCCTAAAATACCCAATAATGTAATACGTCTGAAGTCATTTTCGTCATTCATACTAACTTGCGTACATGTACAACGCAACCTTCAGAACACGAAGTTTGAAAACAAGCGCTATCAAATATTTTGTTGAAAAAGGAGTATGTAAATATGTAAATTTAAATATGATTATTTATAATCATATCAGGGCCTAAACTTTTAAAATATTTCAATTCCTTACTAGCTTTATTAATTAGTAACATTGAAGTAGTTTTTTAATTAATTAAACATTACACTTAACTCGTTCCTCTCATGCCGTTCCAAAAAGAAGATACCATCCTCATCAGGCGTAAATAACTGGTATTACGTAAGTTGTAAATAAACTGCGGAGGTGTTTCCGCTAAGAATTGATTTAAAATCTTGTAGGTTGATACATCTTACAGTGTACCGAAGTGAAATGTACTGCAGTCCACTCTCGTTATCTCGAAGTCGGCGGGAACAAGAAAAAATATCGAGATAACGAGAGTTCGAGATATCCGATTAGGCGTTTTCAAAGAAAAAATGAGACGAAAATTTATCTTGTTTTTAACATCTAAATACCTGCTAAGTGGTCTAATTAAAGCCGTCACCGTGTGGCATAATACTCTCTACCTGATATATACGCGTTTTTACGAGGCACGATTAATTTTGCTATTTAAATGCTTAAAATGAAGTTTTAAGTATTACAGAATTGCATGAACACACGCGGTTATAATTTTTCTAAACTGTCGAGTAAACATCCTTTAATGTTGCTATTTAAAGTTATGTTGCAATTGACGAGGGTTTTCCATCTGAACATGCGTAAATCACGTTCCGGAATACTGAACTGTACATGCACATTTTGTAGTTTGAAATGCAAAGTTCAATCGATTATTAGTCTTTCGGCCTTTCTGCAGACTGTGCATTAATTGCAATTAATTGATCTTAAAGTGACAGTTAAAGTGACAGGCCTTACTCACTTGTTAATGGCTAACGACAGTACACACGTTTGATCATTGATGCAATTAACGGATCAATTTCCTACCGCACAGTATCGGGAGCAACCGGGCGAAGCGGGACGGTGAAGTATCAAAGAAATTTTTCTCACCTATTGCCGACACTGGAACAGTTATTCGCACTTCGAGATAAACCACAGTAAATACATGTAAAATCTGGACTCGGGACACAATTTTATATCGAGATATCGAATTATTCGACTTAACGAAAATCGAGATATGCGATGTTTATTTATATAGATAAAGAAGGAACAAAGGTGGGACATTGAGCTTACTTCGACATATCGAGAATATCGAGATATCCGATGTCGAGATAACGAGAGTGGACTGTATGTTTACGCCCCGTTTTGCCGACAGAAAAAGTGGTCGTTTAGCTTGCGAAAAGCATTAGAAAACTAATATGTTGACCCTGAGATCACTCAATGGTCATATACGAAATATGCACGTCATTTTTTTTTCGTTTGACAAAAAGTGGTTGCTATGATGGTATGATTACCAAAATAATTGAAAACTTAAGTCTTGATCTAGCGATCAAAAACGTTAGCTAGGTTGATGAAACCTGGTATGTGGATAGAGGCCTACAGCGGGAATATGTCCGTTATTTCAGATTTGTCCGTCAATGTGCCCTTTCGAAATATCTACATACTTCAGTGACTCAAAAAGTGCTTAAACTATGTTTACGAAACACAGTATTTAGATGCAAATTTTTTCCGTTGTTTCGTTACACTAAAATTGTGGTTTCTACGGTTAAATGAATACGCTTATGAAATGTATGGAGTTTATGTTGTGAATTCTACAACATTTATCCGATAAGGTACTTCTCAATTGTCTGTTACGAAGGAATTGTTTACGACTTTTCTAACATTGTGTAGCAAGCAATTTCTTAAAAACAACGTTCCTTATTTGATTGCATTATATCATACGTCGAATGACATTGATGAGTTTAATGAAAAAATTCAGAGACGGATAATTATGAAGGTTGTTTAGATGGTTCAATTAAAAAAATATGGGCACTTCACTTGTGCCAATAAAAATGAAATTACAATTTACTATTGATGGTAATGCTGATGACCATAAAGTTGCCTTTAAAATAAAAGCTGGAAATCAACAAAGTGAATTTAACATCATTAACCAATTGAATGACTGTCTTGAAAATATCATTAACTGGATGACTAGATAGAGCTCAAAATGAACAATGCAAAAACTGAAATTATAGCTTATGGGACAAAACAACAATTAGAAAAGCTAAACATTACTAGTGTGATAGTTGGTGGTTGTGAGTTGAAGTGTGTTGACAATGTTCGCGACCTTGGGGTGCATATGTCAAGTACCTTAAATTTTGATCTGCATATTCTTAAGAAATGCCAAGTCGCCTATTGCCAGTTAAGAAACTTGCGTTGTATCCGTAAACATTTGACACATAAATCCACTGAAATTCTTGTCCATGGTCTAATTCATTCCCATCTTGACTTCTGTAATGGATTCTTTGCTGACATTCCGACATATCAGCTGAACAAATTACAAAGAATTCAAAACATTGCTGCCAGGTTAGTAACCTGCGCATCGTATGAAGAACGTAGTTCCGACTTGCTAAAACGATTACATTGGCTGCCAGTGCAGGCAAGAATAATGTTCAAGGTGCTTGTCATTGTTTTCCGGGTCGTAAAGGGCACTGCGCCAATTTACCTCCAATCGATGTTTACACATGCACAAGGCAGCTACCGCTTGCGACCATCAGTAGGCATCAAGTTCCGTGTGCCAAGGCATAGAACAAAGATCGCCGACAGGTCACTTGCAGTGGTAGGGCCGAAATGTTGGAATTTGCTTCCCGGACATTTGAAATCGGCTGACTCGGAAACAACATTTAAGAGCGTTTCCATAACACTTAGATGCGTTCTGTAACCTGCAAGCTCACTAGAGGATATCTAAATATGTGTACATAGGACGTTTTGTGAAGCGCAATAGAATATTTATAGTTTTTGCGCTATACAAATGTATTTGTATTTGTATTTGTTACATTAATTGATAGAGGAACAACGGCAATACCAAAGTAAAGTCATGACAAAACGCTTTATTAACTATGTAAAATACGATATTAGTTACTTAAAGTGACAATGTAACACTTTGGATCTGACATATGGCTCTTAAGACTACTAATAAAACGTTTTGTAAAATATATATGATATATGTGTATGTTTAGGAACGAAAATACACATACATGTAGTAACGTTTCATGACTAGAAACCATGTAACCCTCATTCAAGTATGTCAGTTTCACAATTAGATGCATTGCATTTCCTTAGTAATAGTTTCATGACTAGAAACCATGTAACCCTCATTCAAGTATGTCAGTTTCACAATTAGATGCATTGCATTTCCTTAGTAATAGTTTCAAGTATGTCAGTTTCACAATTAGATACATTGCATTTCCTTAGTAATAGTGTCATTAAACGATTAGTGTTCTACCATTGTGTTAGTATACTGCACAATGTTGAATTTTATATCCATGAATTATTTCCTATTATTGTTAATTTATCATGTTTTTTTGAAACTACATGCTTCTGTCATATCTGCATAATTCGAATGATTTTTTATTCTTTAAGTGCTTAAATATATGTATGACCAATTCAATATACATGTGGATTACTTGTAATTGTTATTCTATTGGGTCTGCTACCTTCGTATTAGAGATGTATTAATTGTACCGTTGTCACTGAATAGTGAAATAATTTGAAACATCCATTCGCACGTATTGTAATCAGATGACGGAAATTTTTTTTTTAGGTTGTTTAAATAATAATCGTGATATCGTATAATGTCAAGATATATTAAAATATGAAACTGAAGATACATTATAATGAGACAAATTGTTGTTCACATCCACTGGACAAGTGACAGATTGCCAATAAATTACCGGACAGTACGTATAGCATGTCTATTAAGAAGACAAGAATTGCTGCCACGGCACTTGAACGGTCATTACACAGGAATTGAATACCGTCCTTCTTACTAGAAACATGCTTTAGAAAATAGAGTTACTTCGTCACCACATATAATAACGTCTTATAACCTATTTGTAGATACGTTGTATTTTTTTAATACTTGATGGCCAAGACATTTTAATTTGTGCTGAACCAAATTGTGATTTATTAAATTCTGAAATTAATATTTCAGATGCGTAAATTCATAAAAAGGATGTTATAATGATGCTTTATACTATAAAGTATATCATTTTGACTTGAAAATCCCTTCTATGGTTAAGGCAATTCGTGATTTATAGTGATTAGTGATTTAATTAAAACATTTTTAACGTACTGTATTATAATGATGAAGTTGTTTTTTCTTCAAACCTGCGGTTTAAAATGAATTATGACCGTAGCAAAGAAATTGATAAACCCCTGGCTCGGACTACTCTATAAACTCGTATGTGTGAGGACGATATTGTGTTCATGTTTTCAAAATAAGTGTAGTTTTCAAACAGAAGTGGACTGTGGGGCATTCTTGTTCGACATACGTTTTGAAGTATTGTGTTAATTTACATGTGTTCTCTATGACACGTGTTTGATGATGATTTTCATTACCTTTATTGCGGTGCTTAAACATTAAAGGAGCATTTTCACGTTTTGGTAAATTGACAAAATTAAAAAAGTTGTTTCGGATTCGCAAATTTTCGATTTAGTTACGATATTTGCGAGGAAACAGTAATACAGAACGTAGCAGTGTTCGAGCCACACGTCTGATAACCGTGCCTGTGTTTGCCGATGTAGCAGTGTTCGAGCCTCAAGTCAAGCCGTCTGATAACCGTGCCTGTGTTTGCCGATGTAGCAGTGTTCGAGCCTCACGTCTGATAACCGTGCCTGTGTTTGCCGATGTAGCAGTGTTCGAGCCTCACGTCTGATAACCGTGCATGTGTTTGCCGATGTAGCAGTGTTCGAGCCTCAAGTCAAGCCGTCTGATAACCGTGCCTGTGTTTGCCGATGTAGCAGTGTACGAGCCTCAAGTCAAGCCGTCTGATAACCGTGCCTGTGTTTGCCGATGTAGCAGTGTTCGAGCCTCACGTTTGATAACCGTGCCTGTGTTTGCCGATGTAGCAGTCTGATAACCGTGCCTGTGTTTGCCGATGTAGCAGTGTTCGAGCCTCAAGTCAAGCCGTCTGATAACCGTGCCTGTGTTTGCCGATGTAGCAGTGTTCGAGCCTCAAGTCAAGCCGTCTGATAACCGTGCCTGTGTTTGCCGATGTAGCAGTGTTCGAGCCTCAAGTCAAGCCGTCTGATAACCGTGCCTGTGTTTGCCGATGTAGCAGTGTTCGAGCCTCACGTCTGATAACCGTGCCTGTGTTTGCCGATGTAGCAGTGTTCGAGCCTCACGTCTGATAACCGTGCATGTGTTTGCCGATGTAGCAGTTATCGAGCCTCAAGTCAAGCCGTCTGATAACCGTGCCTGTGTTTGCCGATGTAGCAGTGTTCGAGCCTCACGTCTGATAACCGTGCCTGTGTTTGCCGATGTAGCAGTCTGATAACCGTGCCTGTGTTTGCCAATGTAGCAGTGTTCGAGCCTTATGGCGAACGTCTGATAACCGTGCCTGTGTTTGCCGATGTAGCAGTCTGATAACCGTGCCTGTGTTTGCCGATGTAGCAGTGTTTGAGCCTTATGGCGAACGTCTGATAACCGTGCCTGTGTTTGCCGATGTAGCAGTCTGATAACCGTGCCTGTGTTTGCCGATGTAGCAGTGTTTGAGCCTTATGGCGAACGTCTGACAACCGTGCTTGTGCTTGCCAATGTAGCAGTGTTCGGGCCTAAAGTCAAGCCGACTGTGACGGGTTGTGATCAGGTTTATTTTGTGGCCGGTTTTGGCTTTTCCTGTGCACGAGTGTCCGAGTGTACTCTTATCCTTTGCAGACATGAACAACGTCGGCATTGCAAACGCTGAAATGAACAAACTGACCTTTAGCGATTGTACTGGTATGAGGTCAAATGATCCGAACCTGATTAACATATCGTACTTTAGAAACATAACATATCACTGTCCTCCATCAGATCTCCAAACAAATGCATCCAGGGTATATAAGGTCTGTGTAGATTCGTATTTTAGGCAGAGAACTAGGTCCTCGTCTTCAAAACGGTTTGATTTGATTTACTTTTCGATCACTGTATTCGTGATGTTTTACATTTGTAGGTTTATTTAAATGTGTATCTAAAGGTATTAATGTATGTAAGAACATGCTTAAAAATGGGTTAAAATCGCAAAAGCTGTTTAATGACTTTCGGCTACCACAGCTGGAATCAATTTATTTGTTGAGTCGTGTTATATTTATAAGTGTTTTGTCCTGTATTGTTATAATGGCAATAGGTACCTTGTCTTAAATGAAAGGCGATCAGATGGCATCATGATGTCATTAAGTTACGTTTAGGGAGTTGTATTATTCCTGTAATTACCGCTGTGTTTATAACGTTATCATTCTTTATGGAATTTAGCAATCGTTAAGCACACATGTTTGTGATTGCATTTATTGTTACTAGTATTGGCCTGAAAAGCATCTTGGTAAAACTATTATTGTACCTGATTTAAATATAGGCAGCTTCACATTTAGGGCAAATAATGGTGCCTTATGTTTGTTCATATCGTTAAGTTGTGGATAATTTTCCAATTAAATAATTTATAGTTTACAAAATACTGTAGCCCACATGGACTTACAGTTCAGTGTAGAATATTTCGCACTGTTACATACTGTCTATTGTACTTTTAAAGTGAGTTTACGTATTTACATTTGAAATGGAAAAATCAATTTTGATTTTTTAAACCGTGCTTTTTAGGTGTGCATATAGTACAGTGAATTCGAAAAATCATATAATTTACTTCTGAATAACAAATTAATTATTTGTCTTCATCATTTGCTGAACTCATACAAAATCGATTACATTGTTGTACATTGTTGTTCGAATAGTCATGAGCTCATAGGCATTTAATCATAATATAATTAATAAATAGTTATTATCAACACATTTAAATACATCAAGTATCCTTCTTTAAAACATGTTCGTACATTAAAGGGATCTTTTCACGGTTTGGCAAATTGACAAAATTGCAAAAAGTTGTTTCAGATTCGCAAATTTTCGTTTTAGTTATGATATTTGCGAGGAAACAGTATTACTGAACATTAACCATAGTCCAATATAGCCATTATATGTATCTTTTGACGATTTGAAAACCTAAAAATTATAAAGCGTTGCAACGCGAAACGAATTAATAATTTGGAGAGTTCTGTTGTATTCGTTTAAATTTACGAAACTACGAAGATTGCTTATATAAGGTAAATTTATTTGTAAACAGGTATGTCCGGCGGGATAGTTACTTCAGTTACTTCACACTAACTCCAGGACTCCGGGGGTCACTGGTTCGAGCCCTGGTACCGGCCACTTTTTTTTCCTTTTTTAAATTTTATTCTTGATTTTTTACTGGAGCTTTTAAGATCCAATGTTTACATTTATCAATATAAACTTTATAAAGCATTTAATGACAAACTTCAAAATATGCCAAAATCTGTGAAAAGGCCACTTTAAAACAATAATAGTTCATAAATCAATAATAGGTGTTTTACTTAAACTACGTATTAAATATACCCTGGTAAGCTCAAAGTGGACAAGGCCAGTTTGAACCATAGCGACATAATTCGAATAAACTTCGTAGAGGAAATCATGATTATACTGAATGCCGAATATGAGAGATGTTTGATAAAAAGATTTACCGCACATTAGTGTACATATAAACAGATGACCCATGGAGAAGGGACCACTTAGGCGCGAGGGGCATAATTTAAATAAATTGTGTGAAGGACTACAGTACTAGGTTACCAACCAAGTATT
The DNA here is from genome assembly GCF_020536995.1 of Dreissena polymorpha. Taxonomy (NCBI): domain Eukaryota; kingdom Metazoa; phylum Mollusca; class Bivalvia; order Myida; family Dreissenidae; genus Dreissena; species Dreissena polymorpha. The sequence continues at coordinate 83,420,341 of NC_068364.1, forward strand.
AACATGTGGGTATTGTGTTTTAAGGGAATAAAAAGCCTCGCGCCACAGATTAACCAACGGTTAGGAATAATTTGATTGTCTTATATAGAGGGCCCCTAAGAGACATGTCTTATATAGAGGGCCCCTAAGAGACATGTCTTATATAGAGGGCCCCTAAGAGACATGTCTTATATAGAGGGCCCCTAAGAGACATGTCTTATATAGAGGGCCCCTAAGAGACATGTCTTATATAGAGGGCCCCTAAGAGACATGTCTTATATAGAGGGCCCCTAAGAGACATGTCTTATATAGAGGGCCCCTAAGAGACATGTCTTATATAGAGGGCCCCTAAGAGACATGTCTTATATAGAGGGCCCCTAAGAGACATGTCTTATATAGAGGGCCCCTAAGAGACATGTCTTATATAGAGGGCCCCTAAGAGACATGTCTTATATAGAGGGCCCCTAAGAGACATGTCTTATATAGAGGGCCCCTAAGAGACATGTCTTATATAGAGGGCCCCTAAGAGACATGTCTTATATAGAGGGCCCCTAAGAGACATGTCTTATATAGAGGGCCCCTAAGAGACATGTCTTATATAGAGGGCCCCTAAGAGACATGTCTTATATAGAGGGCCCCTAAGAGACATGTCTTATATAGAGGGCCCCTAAGAGACATGTCTTATATAGAGGGCCCCTAAGAGACATGCTTATTAAGTTGAGTCAAAGTCTGCCCACCGGTTAAGAAGGAGATGAGAAGGAAAAATTTCACAGACATCCGCACATCACGCACGACCACATGGACGGCGAACATCACGGAATCACTATAGCTCAACATGATGTGCTAAGGTGCGATAATAAAATAGAACTGTATAATTGTATTTAGATAAAGACGTTTATATTATCTTAAAGAGATGTTGATATACTCGTGATTAAGGGTACTATTGAGAAACCCTATCACCATTTATGTTGTGACCTGTTACATCTAATCTGTGTTTCACGGAGATGGTTTGATTCCTATAAATTGTTTTTGTTTGGGTCAATAAAATTGAAGTTTGTGAGGTCCTATTAACGTCGAACCGTTTTGCGACGGCTGTCGGGTATTCGCAAAATATGAAAGTTCGATCGAAAGAAATAAATGCAAGATAGCAAATGAGATCTTAATGTGAACTGGTAACTACAAAGACAATGCATTCATGCTTGCCTCGCCCTAACAAAGACAATCCATTCATGCTTGCCTCGCCCTTACGAAGACAATCCATTCATGCTTGCCTCACCCGTACAAAAACAATCCATTCTTGCTTGTCTCGACCGTACAAAGACAATCCATTCATGCTTGCCTCTCCCTTACACATACAATCCATTCATGCTTGTCTCGCCCGTACAAATACTTTCCATTTATTGTTGCCTCGCCCGTACAAATACAATCCATTCGTGCTTACCTCGCCCTTACAAATACAATTAATTCATGCTTTCCTCGTCCGTACAAAGACAATCAATTCTTGCCTGCCTCGCCCGTACAAATACAATCCATTCATGCTTGCCTCGCCCTTACAAAGACAATCCATTCATGCTTGCCTCGACCGTACACATACAATCTATTTAGAGCTGTAACGATTCACCCATCATTCGATTCGATTCGATTTTGATACCAAATGGTCCGATTCGATTATTTTCGAATCGATTCATATTATTTGCTGCTTATTTTGCAAACTATTTCATGTTTGGTCTGTCAAGGGCATGAATTCTTATGTTTGGTATTTGTTATTTACTTATTATGTTGTTCATTTAAAGTGTTAAATTTTTTAAATAAAATTTAAATACGCAACATTGTTTTATAAGTAACACATTTATTGAACAAAACTTACTGTTGAGTTATTCTTAAATAACATAGAATGCACAATGTATCACATGTGTTTAACAGAAAACACACAAACACACACACACACGCAAAGCATGTAAGTTTATTAACAACTTCCAGTTGACTTCTTAACAGAATGCACATAGTTTAGTAAACAAACCATATGTATTGAGGAAAAAAAATCAGATCAAAACATCACATGGGTATAATTTGATAAAAGAGCTTGTCGTGGGAGATGAAGATTTCACATCTGAAATATCAACCGAGTGTTTTCTCTTTAAATATTGCCTCACATTTGAAGTGCTTCCAGATTTAGGGTAACTTACATTACCTCAACAAAACAAGTTTTGCAAGTTGCCTCTGCATCAGAACCTTCGCGAAACCCGAAATGTTCCCAACTTCCCATACTTTTGATTTTAATTTTGACGGTGCGTCTTTTAGCGTGGTTGAAGAAGCCATTTTGACGGCTCATGTAGTGCTCAGCATGTTATTCATTCATTCATTGGATGTCATATTGGTTATTGACCAATCACTAGACATATTACAAATGAAAAGAAAGTTTAGACGATGGATTTGGAAAGTAATGTTTGAAATGCGGATCAATCGGGATTGCAGTGAATCGAATCGAAATTGGCCATATTGGTATCGAAATCGAATAGGCGGCGTTGAACGGTTTTTCGATGCATCGAACCGAGTCGTTACAGCTCTATCTATTCATGCTTGCCTCGCCCGAACAAAGACAATCTATTCATGCTTGCATCGCCCTAACAAAGACAATCCATTCGTGCTTGCCTCGCCCGTACAAATACAATCCATTCATGCTTGCCTCGCCCTTACAAATACAATCCATTTATGCTTGCCTCGCCCTTACAAATACAATCCATTCGTGCTTGCCTCGCCCTTACAAATACAATTCCCCCCCCCCAAAAAAAAAATAAAATAAAATAAAATCAATAAATTGAAACAAGCCTACACACTGCCACCGGAATGCAAACAAAAACAAGAATTATGTCCGATCATTGCGCGCTTCGCGTCTTTTATTTCCTATAATGACGTCAACGGCTGTCGTCCCGAATCCTCCCGGACGATTTCCCTAATACGTTAAGTGCACTTAGTACCACTGTCCGGGATACTTGATTTTCATTTGAGCCACACCCTCGCTGTCCCGCTCCGCCCAGTATGTGGTCTGTCGCTACCAGCTCCGCTGCTCCTGTCACTGTACCGACCCGCCTCCTGACCATGGATTCAGATGAGTATGCGTATAAAGTTTAAAAACGTATCATCCGATGGGTCTTTTAAGTTCTAGGGGCCGGGGGGAGATGACAACCGACTCGAGGAATGAAAGAACTCGCTGGGTGTGCAGAGTCACCCGCAGAAACTCTCCTATCCGCATGTCATGATAATAAAAGGCGAAGACAGTGGTTCGTTGCAGTCTTCAACAAGTATTTATGCGGGCGACTCTCGCACCTGTCGCGACGCGCATGTTCAAGCTTGCTTACCTTTTCACGATCGAGTGTACATGGACGTGTGTGGTTCGAGGTTTATAATGTCCTTCCGCGCCTGAGGTTGCAAAATGTGAGGACCCGGCGTGTATGGTGTACGAACCGGTTCAAAAGTCTGAATCGTATCATACGGTTTAGCTAGAACCGTATCATACGGTTTACACTGAATCAATCTATCTTTAAACGGCGTTTTTTTTTTTATAAACCGTCTGATACGATTCGTTATCATACGGTTTCGAATCATAAGGTTTAACGTATAAACCGGTCAAAAGTCTTAAAAGCGTATCATACGGTTTATAAACCGTATGATACGATTCAGACTTTGGAACCGGTTCGTACACTCCACTTATTGAGGGTAAACCGGAGTACCTGGATGAGACCCATATGTCTGTTATGGTGACCTGTGACCGATTGGGTTTTAAAACATATGATAAGTGTTTGTAATCGATTTTAGCAACACTGTGTACTAGAATTGTAAGTAATAAACCGCAATTGAGTTATTTAACGATCATTGACTTATTAGCCTTTGCAATTTGTAGAACCAACGCGTCACCAATGCCCTTCATTATTCATTGTGTCGACAAACCTCTCAACATGTTAACCTTTAATTTTTTTCTCTCTGTAAATAAAATTGGTAAAACGACATCACAAAAGCAAATTAATGGTTTCTTGTTGCATATTGGCGTAAGAACAAATCATGTTGTCCACCACACTTTGGTATTAACCTGGCGCTATATGTTTAAAGTTTGTGATAACTGATACAAAATATAGTGGATCGAAGTGTTATATACATAATCGTTCTCACCGTCATCATCATAAGCCACAGAACACCACCATCATCATCTACAACAGCGTCAACAACAAAAGCACCACCATCTTGTTCATCATCATCATCATCTACAACAGCAGATGATGATGATGATGATGATCATCATCATCCTCCTAATCCTCCAAAACAACAAAACCATTCAACCATCACCGCCATTATCGCCATCGTCTTCGTCAATAAGATGTGTCAATCATAATCATCTAACTGTATTTATATCATTATCATGTTTATCACTATTATCATCTAATAATACACTGTTTCAAATGAATCAATCAGTAATCAGAAATTAGTATTTCTTGTATATATATAATTATCAAAGCGGCTGGATACCGATCTATTATCGCAATATCGATGATTTGTTGATGAAAACAATGCTATTAATTATGCCGATCGTATTTTTGACGGTGATGATGCTGACGATTACGATATCATATGACGACGATTACATTGATTATGATACTAGTAATGGTGATTGATGATAATAATGATGTTGAATTGTGATAACGACGATAAAGGTGCGTTTCGTTTACTGTATAATAAATACATATACATATATAATACATATAAGGTTATTTATTATTAATGTGATGCACAATAAAAGTGCGCGTTAAAAATGTAAATAATATGTTTTTCTCACTTCATATCACACGATGAATACCATTTTGTCGAACAATATTTGACTGTGGTTATAAGGTATTATTCATATTTCAGGCATTTTCCTAGGATTTTGGGTCAGGCACAGCAACAAGACAGCGCAGGAGGCTGTTTGTGCGGAACGGGGAGGAGGGGGGGGGGGGGGCGCCCCTTTCGCGTGTCGATTAAAACATGTTCTAAATCAAAATATTTAACTGCTTTGGAGCTATTAAAACACAACAATGTCCCTTTTTATTATTTATTTATTTGTCCTCAACTTAATTAATTAAAGTCATATATTATAATATCGAATAACAAGAAAAACAACAGTGAGCATTAGAACTTAAAAACTGATTGGAAAATTAAACATCTAAAATACAGTTACATTATTTACCACAAGTTTACAGATGTTAACTTAACAAAACAATTGTTTTCCGAGGCCTCTCCTGGCGCCAGACATCCATCATTCTTCCGAAGTCGAATGGCTGAAAGTCTGGTCATTCAATGATAACCATTATCAGAGAATTAAGAACAGCAGACTTAAGAACGAGATTCAGTGTTTACCCTATTAATTGTACTGAAGCCTCTCTCGCAGTCTGAAATGTTTACCCTATTAATTGTACTGAAGCCTCTCTCGCAGTCTGAAATACACACCATTTGTAAAATTACTCTTAAATCATATCTTTTAAATCGCTTTGATTTAAATACAAATAGATATTTAAGCAAGAAAGCTAATATGATGACTGTGTACATGAGGTACACTCGAGCAAGAAACGTGTATTAATAAATATGATGTTGAAATTTATATAAATGCATTATTCTCTTTTGCGTTGCACCAGCAAGAGTATTCAAGCTACCACCAGGGTCGATTGGTTGCCATGTTCCTGATCTTCTTATTTTACATGACAGAATAAACGCTATGAAATATTCTATCTTTTACACATATCCCACATCTATAATGCCTTCCCAGCTCCCACAACGGATAGGGTGTAGTCCGCACAGGCTAATCTGGGACGAAACTTTCGCTTTAACTGGAATTTCGTGCAGAAGGGACTTTCTTTACCAAAGAAATTAACACAGACTCACCAATGATGAATTATTGTTACAAAAACTGCATTTTAAAAACTCTCTGATACGGAGTCGTGGTATTTAATGGAATTATTTTGGGGTTGAATTAATACACGATACTGTTGAATTGAAACTAATGCATTTGAAAGTATTGAAAAGCAATTATGATAGGTGGAATTAAAAACAAACCAGACCATAGTTTTGATATAAAGCAATGGGAACAATATCAATATCTGTTTTCTAAACTGCCTTTTGTATTTCAGCCATACACATTTTTTTAACTTCAGAACTGTATATTAAATGCTGTATGTTATTTCAGCAATACACACACATATACGTGATACAAGCATCTATACATTATTATCTTATAATTACTTTGTGTTGTTTATACCTGTGTAACATATGTGCGGTCACATATAATTTTGTAAAAAGAAAACACAATAATTAATTCAATAACGATGTTTAATGTGTTAACAGTTTTCGCATAAGGAATATTCCATATTGATTTTGTCTTTTCTCTCCTGGAGATTTACAAGCGTACCAGTGTTTTAACGTTTATATAAAGAACTGTTACTGTTTGATCACGAAAATTGCGTTTTCAGTTAAATAAATAAATAAATCATTATATATGGAGCACTGTCAGATTTATATTTTTTTCGATAATTCTAAGGTTATCATTGTGTTAATTATTATATTGGTTGTGATCTTTCTTGTTGTTCACATCGTGTCGAACGCGTGAATGCAATAACTACAGCAGGCCCTTATTTAACCTACATGCATATAATGGGTAGTGTGAAGTCGCCAAATCCAACGACAACTGTACTCTTAATATTTTGTAGACAATATAAATGAATATAATATTTCCCACGATAATACTGAATAAAGATGGGTTAACATCTTTAACCATTGCACGGACACAGCCTTACGTCTGCGTATACTTGGTATAATGACCATGGCTAAAGAGGACTTCGCGCGGGGGTCGCAGCAGGGGGAGAAGTCTCGAGCGTCAGTAAGAGCTAAGAGTTTCGCTTAACGTTGACGAGCCGTTTACAAACATATTAATAAAACACATGTATATGCAAATGATTCACGATATTTCGTCCTTACATATGGCCTATCTCGTCCAGTGTTCAGATGTGCATTTGTTGTATGATGGCGTCCCTCGTGTACTTGGTCACCGCAGGCCGCTCCGCTCGCTGTATCTCTACCACTCGCCGCAAGAAGTCCACCACCCTGTCCGTGCTCCTCAGGAACTGCGCCCTCTCTATGGCCAGCGCGTCCTGCAGCGTGAACAGCGCCGTCTGCACTTCCTGCTTTCGCTGCATCGCGCGCCTCTGGAGGTCCTGTCGGAGTTGGTAGGCAGCCTTTGCTCGATCGAAATAGAGGTCGGATCGGCGATTAAAATTGTCACTTGCTGTTCTAGAACAGTTCACTTTAAAATCAATATTATTTTTGAGATCACGTGTATTTTCTCCCAAACTGAGGTTGGCATATGTCCGCGCTGTAGGAGCCGCGCTATGCTGGCGACGCTGGCCAGGCAGATCCGGAATCTCCCGATGTTGGACAGCAGACACGCTTCGGAAAAGTGGATTGTGCTTCGCGTTCTTTTCCAATCCTAAGGAGCACACTTCCGGTTTTACATCGAGATCGTCGATCATCGTGTCTTTCTCGATACACTGAACGTCCCGGTACGCAGAGAACTTCACGGACGGTCTGGTCGCCCGTGTTATGATGCCCTGTTTTCTTGGAGACAACAACGCTTTCCGCTGGCCTCGGTTCGGATTGACTGCATCCTCACTCTTTGAGCATTTGGGTATGCCAGAGGTATGCTCGCTCGGAGGTCGCCAGTTGGGCGGCGCGATGTTACTTCCGCTCGACTGGGAGTCTCCTGAGGTATAGTTTAAAGGGTGGCTGTAGAAGTGGCCGCTCTTCTGACGGAACTTATGCGCCTCGTAGCGAATGGACTTCCGGGCGCTGTTACGCTGCGTGGTGATGTCACTCATCAGCTTATTCATCTTGGTCTGCACGACGCGGTTCCGGCGGTACGCCGTCTTCTCGTTAACGCTCCAAAACACTAGAATACGGGAAGGGAACAATACGTCAGAGTGAGTTACATCGTTCATGCTCCAAAACACTAAAATACGGGTAGGCAACAATACGTCAGAGTGAGTAACAGTTTTCACGCTCCAGAACACTAAAAACGGGAAAGGAATAATACGTCAGAGTGAGTTACGGCGTTCTTGCTCAAAAACACTAAAATACGGGAAGGGAACAATACGTAAGAGTGAGAAACAGCGTTCACGCTCCAAAACACTAAAATACGGGTAGGCAACAATACGTCAGAGCGAGTAACAGTTTTCACGCCCCAGAACACTTAAACACGTGAAAATAACAATACGTAAGAGTGAATTACAGTGTTCACAATCAAGAACACTTAAATACGGGAAGGGAATAATACGTCAGAGTGAGTTACAGCGTCCACGCTCCAAAACACTAAAATACGGACGGGAAGGAAACAATACGTCTGAGTGAGTTAGAGCGTTCACGCTCCAAAAAACTTACATACGGGAAGGGGGGAAGGAAACAATACGTCTGAGTGAGTTACAGCGTTCACGCTCCAAAACACTAAAATACGGGAAGGGAAGGAAACAATACGTCAGAGTGAGTTACAGCGTCCACGCTCCAAAACACTAAAATACGGGCGGGAAGGAAACAATACGTTTGAGTGAGTAACAGCGTTCACGCTCCAAAAAACTAACATATGGGAAGGGAAGGAAACAATACGTCTGAGTGAGTTACAGCGTTCACGCTCCAAAACACTAAAATACGGGAAGGGAAGAAAACAATACGTCTGAGTGAGTTACATCGTTCACGCTCGAAAACACTTACATACGGGAAGGGCAGGAAACAATACGTCAGAGTTAGTTACAGCGTTCACGCTCCAAACCACTAAAATGCGGGAAGGGAAGGAATCAATACGTCTGAGTGAGTTACAGCGTTCACGCTCCAGAACACGTAAGTATGGGAAGGGAACAATACGTAAAAGTGAGTTACAGCGTTCACGACCAACACCAATAAAACACAGGGAGGCAACTAAACGTAAGAGTACGTTACAACGTTCACGATCAAAGAAGGGAAGGGAACAATACGTCAGAGTGAGATACAGCGTTCACGCTCCAGAAAAACTTAAATACGGGACGCGAACAATATGTCAGAGTGATTAACAGCGTTCACGCTCCAAAACATTTAGATAAGGGAAGGGAAACAATACGTCAGAGCGGGGTACAGCGTTCACAGGGATTGCTTTAGTTGCAATATCAAGTTCGTGCTTCTATTGATTGACGCTGCCACTTGTCATGTACGACAACTCTTCAGAAACAGACTATGTGTACGAATGGAAGAAAGGAGAACCTTATGACTACGGTAAACATGTTTTATTATCATATCAATGTTAGCACTCACCTATCGGTCTGGGTAACTTTCTGTGCGCATGCTCTGTGGTGTCCCTTTTGACCGTCTGTCCGGGAGAGACGGGTTCTGTTTCCACACCCATCGGCATCACACCGTCTCCTGAGTACCGCAAGTTGTGATTCCAGCCACTGGTAAGTGTGTTAAGCTTAAACAAACTTCTTAAACAAAGTTACCCGTCGAGTAATCATCTGGAAACCGTGCATGGGTGATTAACGTCAGAACACATACAGCGTCAGAACACATCCTTATTTCTTTACAAGGAGCTGTAACACGACTTAAACTTTTAAGATTGTACAGAGTTACCTATCATGCCTCTTACAAACACGAGCACAGTGTTCTATCTATTGCTTCATATCCGCGATACTATATATAGTAAAGTTCTGTCAAACTACAGTGTTTAAACTTTCCCCTTGAAGCAATAGTAATTGACATGTATCCTTGTTTTACATTATCGATAATTTTAAGTTCCGGCACTCTTTAATTGCGCGTATTTGTTACCGTTCTATTTGTTCAGAAGACATGAGCGATCTCTGCGTCTCTTTTTGTTGACAGAACGTGCGAGTCCTTCGTCCAAATACTGAAGTATATTAATACAGCAATTTCGATCGGCAATTATTTCGATCTGTTATTACAGCGTATAAATTACTTTCCCTACGTTGTATAAACGTAATTAAAAATGCTATATCGCCTGATTTAGTATTATAATAAAATTATTTCCGCCTATTTGGAAATAACCAATTTGCTTGAATATCGACGATTAAAAGAACGCTTTAAGATTATTTGCTTCAATTTGCAAGGTTTTGTTATTTCAATAGATAACGTTTCACAAAATTTGAACGATATTCTATGGATTGTCCGCGGATATATTTGTCAACATTGTAATTTTGTCTGCGAGAACTATGCAGGCCGTACGCGCTTTGACGTGGCTTCACAAAAGACGCGCAGGAAATGATTGTTGAAATAAATTCCTATTCACATTATATATATACGTCCTTTGTACCCATGCAAGTAAACTGTAGCTTTTACTAATTACTACATCGCCACCGCAGAGTTATTGACGATTACAAACTAGGCCTGGAAGAATGAATTACGGGTCTATGAACGTCTCATATCATCGACGATCGAATTTTAATCTCCCACAATCATATTATGGCATGGCTAATGTATTGTACAAACAGCGATCCTCTTCTTGATCAAACACAACTGCGACATGCACATTTCTCCATTGTCGGGGGTTTCCTACGGCGGCATAAAGGGGACATAGGAAATATTTTATTTAACTATTTCTATGACGTGCGAACGTCATAACTATGGCGTGCGCACGTCACAGAAATAGTTAAAGAAAATATTTCCTATGTTAGATTATTTAACTACTTCTATGACGTGCGCACGTCATAGTTATGACGTGCGCACGTCAAGGCTTTGACGTGCGAACGTCATAACTATGGCGTGCGCACGTCATAGAAATAGTTAAATAACATATTGCCTTTGTTATATTATTTAACTACTTCTATGACTTGCGCACGTCATAGTTATAGCGTGCGCACGTCATAGCTATCGCGTGCGCACGTCATAGCTATCGCGTGAGCACGTCATAGCTTTCACGTGCGCACGTCATATCTATCGCGTGCGCACGTCATAGCTATGACGTGCGCACGTCATAGCTACGACGCGCACGTCATAGAGACTGTTAAATAAAATATTGCCTATGTCCCCTTTATGTTTCCTCAGTGTACGGTGTACCGTTATTGCATTCTGAACCGACTTTGTATTTGACACGAACGCTTTTAGTTGGCACTTAAAAAAATGAGCGCCTGTTAAATCAAAGACTTTGTTAAATTTACATGTATTGTTTACGACATTTAGGCCATCCATACATGTAAAACGAATTAAAAATACATTGCGCTAAAGAAAAACCTCATTCAACCACAGCACGTTTCCCACATTAATTGTTATAATATGACTCATCAACAATAGTTTAAACCTTTTTATTTTTGCTCGATTGAATCGAAAGCCTAAGGCTTATTTCCAGTGTAGAGAACCAGTACTTGTCCACTGTAGAGAGCCAGTACTTGGTATTTAGGTAGCATACCTGAAGAACGCCGCCCCAACAGCGAGGATCGAACCCATGACACCCCGGTCGCTTGACAGATTGACCGACACCATATCTGTACTTCTTTGAACCATCTTCCAATGTGCTTTATCTGGGTATCAGTACATCCACCCCGCTGACGATATCTACCTGTTGGCGATATCCGATGCGATATAAGTCCAAACCTTTGGTATCAGTACATCTAACCCGTTGGCGATATCCGATGCGATATGAGTCCAAACCCTGAGTGTCAGTACATTTACCCTGTTGGCGATATCCGATACGATATGAGTCCAAACCCTGGGTATGAGTACATCTACCCCGTTGGCGATATTCGATGCGATACAGGTCCAAGCCTTGGGTTATCAGTCCATCTACCCTGTTGACGATATCCGACGCGATATAGGTTCAAACCCCGTGTCAGTACAAAACAACGCATGTTAATGAACAGTTATAAAAATGCATGTTCTTTTATTCACAATCATCATTCGGAAAAAAAATTAAAGAGTTTGGAACGCTTTTCGTCAATAACGTGCATTACTGACATAGCATTCAAACTATAACTGGATTCAAAAAGCCTGCGTGGTACGTTAGCATTTGCTTTTTGAGGCCAGGGGTTCTCATCCTTTGATAGGCGAATTAAACAAATATTTTTCCCTTGATATAATTTAACTGTTCAAACTATTACTTGTTTTTTTTAATTCATTGAACAACATTAAAAACATCACAATCTCTTATCACGTCCATTTAAACATCACAATCTCTTATCACGTCCATTTAAACATCACAATCTCTTATCACGTCCATTTAAACATCACAATCTCTTATCACGTCCATTTAAACATCACAATCTCTTATCACGTCCATTTAAACATCACAATCTCTTATCACGTCCATTTAAACATCACAATCTCTTATCACGTCCATTTAATACCGAGTATTATCAAGAACAAGAACAAAACATAAGCACTTAAATCTAGCAGTTTCTGTTTTCCAGAGCGCTTGGATTCAAATAAAACATGAATATCAACTTGAATTAATTCAGCCTACACAGTTTAAATTCGAGGTAAGGTCGCGGTGGTGTAGTGGATGAGGTGTCCGCCTAGCGATCGGGAGTTCTTGGGTTCGCTCCCTACTCGGGGAGCGTTCTCATTATCTCCTCCATAGACACCTAGTACTGGTTCTTCCCAGTAAATGGACTCGACAGTGTCCATATCTGCCTATAATAGGCTTTCCTGTAATAGTCAGCAATTTACTGCAGAAAGTACGAAGTAGAAGTAGAAGAAGAAAACATCGTAACAATGTTATGCTCCACTGCAAGCCTAAAATTAACTGCTTGATTTTTTTTTTATCAGTGATTAAAATTCCACCGCAATTGATTTTCACTAAAACGTGTGAAAATTTAAAACATTTTAATATTAAAAAAGAAACCGGGTCTTAAAGCTTCACAGACCGCTTTGTATTGTTATTATTTCAATCATCTACTTTATAAAATTCAATTATTATTTGTCTCTTTTGATCCGTTTTTTTTAAAGTTAATAACAAACTTGACATGATAGTTGAAGGGATACCACTCAGACGTGACCAACGAAACAGTGATTCTTCCTCGTAGTTCTTCTTTTTATATCCGTGTTATGTTACTCTTCAGCATTTGTGCTTGCGATTTTTTTGTATTTATTGTTAAGCTTAAAACGACAACACAAATCGCGATGATGCTTGTGACGGCATCACCACCAACACGAATATAATGAAAACAGCTTCGGACTAGTGGACATTTGTATTTGTTAGGCGTTTTCTTGATGTGGATCGCGACGCATGACGCTTTTTATAGATTGTTTAAATTAACCACATACGTAGTCTAATCAATGAGATGTTAAACGCGGATTTAGTGGTTTATTATATATGTATATATAGTCTTTGAAAAAACTTTAACAAATAATACATACAAATACAAAGCAGTAAACTATTTCGACAAGAGCCTCGTTTGTCGTGCTCACCACAATGGAGCCGAATACTTAAACTATAAAAATAGCTCATCGTAAGTACTATTTACTCAACTTAGTCTGGAAGGAGCTTTGATGCGGGATCGGTCGCTGGCAACGTGGCACATACTAAAGACCTGAATGTGATCTGGTATCAGTTATAATATTCAGCTTACAGCTGACAGTTACATTACACGTACTAAAAGTTTTGTTTATTAAACTTGAATAATATAATGCTATTTAAATAAGACTTACAATCGTTGCAAATCGATTGAACAAAGAAGTGCAATAGGCGCAAAAAATGTTATGAACACGGAACACATCAACATTTGTTATGTTACGTATTTACGGATGGTCTGTTGAGTAATAGACAGGAAATATAAAGTGAAAAAAATGAGTTCAGTGCAAATGAGTGTGTACAGATTAATATACCTGTAGTGTACAGAGATTCCGCCTTTTGACCATCGCTGGCTTATTAGTTGCGTTACTTGGGATAGTTCGACATACAGGCAACATCCCGTTCCAGAGACCTCCTTGGGAAGTTTAGATCGCAGTGTATAGCACATTATACATTGCGCGTGAGTTTAACGTTTCATGCAAACGCCGTGGCGTAGTGGATATGGTGTCCGCCTAGCGACCGGGGGGTCACTGGTTCGATCCCAACTGTTGCAGCATTCTATAGATCTCCCGCATAGATACCAAGCACTGGTTTTAGTCCCAGGAAACGGAATCGAGAGCGTTTCAAATAACCTAAGGCTTTTTATGAAATCGAGCTAAAATAGATAGGTTTTCACAAAATTAAACGACGAGTTACAATAGTAATAGTAGGTTAAAGGTCATGAAGGATCGAACCTGTCACCGCTAAGTTTTGGCGTCGTGTGCAACCACTTGATCAACAATTTACACAAAGTATTAAAATTACACACGCCTCTGTTTGTAATGGGACATTACTGAAATGCTAAATAGTTCGATTGGTTAGGAATTGTCGATGTGCTCAACAGCTGGAGGTCTGATTTATAACGTTGTACGAACTATTTTGACAGAAAATGCTACACCACCCCACACGAAACTAATTTGAGCACTTATACAAATACCCGCGTGATTGACACCGCTTCCGAAAGTGATATATAAATAGCAAGTAATTTTCCATGTTATCTTGTTTCAACAATATGACGTGTATCGTCAAGTGAATGTATCGATATGTACAAGTATTTGACTTTGGCAAAATATTTTATTTGTAACAAAATGGATTATTTGTTAGACAAGAGATTTTTTTAACCATACGTATACAACATGAAACCCGCCTAAATAGTATTAACTTGTTCTCGAACAAACAATTAATGCAACATTTTTTTCTTTGAATATATGTTTAACATAATTGATCTTCCTCTATCACGTTGAAATTAATCCATTTATGCCTAGCGTCTAGAAAAAAGGCCTTGGCAAACATGATGCGTCTCATCTGGGTCTGCGCTGTTTGCTTTAATGGATTTTTGTACGAAATAGTCTAAATATAGAAATAAATATACTAGACATCCCTAATTTTGGAAATAAATTGATCCGATTTAGAAGGATGGGAGAGTCTACCAGGCATAAATGGGTTAAACAAAACTGCTTTCACATAAACTCAATGCTACGAATAAGCGGCTGATAAATAGAAAAGTCCAACTAAAAGGAACTATGAAATTTAGAGGGACGTGGTCAAAGTTTTGCAAAATGACGATTTTCGAAATAAGTGTCCTCGATTAAAAAAAGAATGTATACATTATGTTTAAACAAGAGTAATAAAGCGCCTGACTAGAAAATTGTTAAAAGCATTGTTCATGTGAGTCGTGTTCTGAGAAAACGGGGCATAAGGCATGTGCGTAAAGTGTCGTCCCAGATTAGCCTGTGCAGTGCGCACAGGCTTATCAGGGACGACACTTTCCGCTTTTATGACATATATCGTTTAAATGAAGTCTTCTCTTAGCAAAAATCCAATTTAGGCGGAAAGTGTCGTCCCTGATTAGCCTGTGCGGACTGCACAGGCTAATCTGGGACGATACTTTACGCACATGCATTATGCCCAGTTTTATTAGACCACGACTCATTTAGGTATAATGCAATTCAAAATGCGTCAAGTAATAAAGCGTGTGTAACGCTTTTCTCGATAATGTGGAAAAAATGTAGGATTACCGTAACGTTAATAGACATTCCTAAATCGATTTTAATGCCAACGCGACAAAGTGGCAACGCACTTGTTTTTGGTTCAAGAGGACGCGGGTTCGAATCCCGATGAAGGCACTACTTTGTACTCCAACTTTTCCCCGCTGTTGTCATTAAGTTTAAACTATTCAAACAATATAGATTTGTAAACCTATTTAAAGCCATTTTCAAAAATACGTAAATCTATGAAAAGTCACCGGTCGGTATATGTCAGTGAGCTTAAACTGTATGTGAACCAAAGTATTGTATATCAGAATGGTTTTGCTAAATCAGCTTCCCCATACCATTTGGAAAAGAACTCCTCACCATAGATGGCCTTGGAACTTTGTAAAAACTGCCAATAATTGACCTATAGCTAACTACATATCACAAAAATGGTTGATGTTAAACAGCGGACTCGCAATTATCTTTTTTTTCCAATTAACATAGCTATCAGGGGGCCGTTTCATCAACGATCGTAAGACAATTTAAACTTACGAGATAATTTTGTAAACTTAATAAGTAGACGAACTAGCTCGCCATGCTTGTCAAATATATACGGCGCTTGAGATGCCAATGTAATTAATTAAGTAACATAGCTACCAGGCTTTCAAATACCTTGGCCACCCGGAACTACATAAAGTTAGACGGTTATACAAATGAGCCTCTCTCTGTGAAGAGTGCATGCGCGGACTGCACAGGCTAATCTGGGACGACACTTCACGCACATGCATTAAAACATCTTCTCACAGAGCGAGGCTCAAACAAGCAAAAGTGTATTGGCGTAATCATGTATCAGTGTCTCCGACAGATAACAACCGAACTGTTGTATTGATCTGCTTAACCCATTTATGCCTTGTGGACTCTCCCATCCTTCAAAATTGGATAAATTTATTTCCAAAATTAGGGATGTCTAGTATATTTATGTCTATATTTAGAATATTTCTGACAGAAATTCCTTTAAACAAACAGCGCAGACCCTGACTAGACGCCGCATAATGCAGCGTCTCATCTGGGTCTACGCTCTTTGCCAAGGTCTTTTTTCTAGACACTAGGCATAAATGGGTTAAGAGAATGGGTAAAACGGGCCACACTTATGTGATTTGATAATGGGACTAGGGAATATTTTGATGTTTAAAACAACAACGTTAAAATACTTTGCCAGACACCTATTTACCAATAGCGAGTCACATGACTTAATATAATTAATGTACTCCAATAATTTGAACACGGTATATTGCATGAGTTACTTATTTGATAATAATAGTTTGAATTGTATTTCATTTGTTTTGTATGAATCTGGGACATGAACATATACTTGCAGTATCATGTCCATTACAATATTAGTTTAAACCTCGCTCCAAGAAAACGGGGCTTAATGCATGTGCGTAAAGTGTCGTCTCAGATTAGTCTGTGCAGTCCTCACAGGCTAATCTGGGACGTGTCTCTCCGCATAAACTGCATTTAAGTTTATAAAATACCGGCTTTCCATAAACGAAAACTTCAATAAAAGTGGAAAGTGCTGTCTCTGATAAAAGTGTACGGACTGTAAATGCTAATATGGGACGACACTAAGCACATGAATAATGTATTGTTTTATCAGAGCGAGGCACATTTATTTTCAATCAAGTTTCTACAATTTATCGTCGCTGATCGGTGTCACGTGGTTGTTTTAAATGGTGTATGTCTTCTTTATAATCACACGCATTGACATTGCTGTAAATTTCCGCCTTAGTTAAGTAAATTGTTATCGGATACATTGTTAGGGTTAATCCGGGTAATTTGGGATTGATTCTGAAAGGATTGCAATTGTCAAAAAGCTGCACCTAGCACTTAAGTGTAGTCATACGTAATGATGACGTAAGCAATGCCTCCCCCGGACGTTATCGTTTATAACATTAAGGTCTCTTCATTGGACATTCTACAATAACTTCAGTATTGAGGCCACCAAACAAATCGTGTACAATCGGACAGGATAGGGATATTGTTAATTACATAAGGAAACTTCGGACATTATTTATTGAAAACAATCTGGAACAACACGGACAGCATCGTAAGGTTGGTCCCATGATGCATTATTTGCAACAAGCTTGCAGTTCACCGAAATAATTATTTCATTTAAAACTATAATCTTC
Source organism: Dreissena polymorpha (assembly GCF_020536995.1). Taxonomy (NCBI): domain Eukaryota; kingdom Metazoa; phylum Mollusca; class Bivalvia; order Myida; family Dreissenidae; genus Dreissena; species Dreissena polymorpha. The sequence continues at coordinate 83,438,076 of NC_068364.1, forward strand.
ATTTTTTTTGAAAACCTACCATAAAGTTAATCTACGTACTTATTGATTCGAATTGATCCGACGGGCCTAAATTAACTGGATTGACCTTACAATTTAACTTAGGTCGCTTTAGATGACTGACATATTTTGATACACCATTTAAATATTGTGTATAAATATTGACTGTATCCCATAGAGGCTTACTAATGCTATATGTATGTGCGCTTATAGTCTCAAGATATTTGAATGATTTGATTGAAACTATTTAATTTGTTAAAACAATAACCATTGCTGTGTGTGTTTATTTCCTTCTTACAACAGTGAGAAATCTTTTTTTTGGGAAAGATTTTGGTAATGTTTGATGTTTGATACTGCTTGAGTATCACTTTCTAAAATCAGATCAAAATTACACCCTAAATTGCAGAACGCGTACACAAGAATTGTTTGTTTCGTAAGCAGTGTGTGCCGTTAAAAGATTTATAAATATATGATATACAAACTAGATAGTCATATTAAACGAGTCAATTACCGATAATGCATAATGCAGTGTCGCGTTAAAAGTATGCTACATATAAATGCCTATTCATACGGTTTAGACAATTTGAGGATTTGTTCATTAGGTTAAAAACGCTTTTCAAAATTGTCCGGCATTATACAGATATACCGGTTCTACATGATGGTATTATCGGTAGAAACATCTTTGCCTGAAAGCTGTCGTATGAACAGTTTTTGAACACATAACAATCCCTGAACAATGTTCGGTACAGGCATTGGTCGCTTTAGTTTTGATTTTTCGGACTTAGCCGACTTTTAAGACGTACACAAGTTTTGGCACGATGTTAATTTTGTAGTTGAAACTTTGTTTTTGAAAGCCATTCATCGTTATCAATCCTGTACTGCGGGTCAACATCTTTGACATTTGTTTTGCAAACGATTTTCTATAGCGTGAATTGGTGTGGTCTGAATCCTCTTTCGTTTACTAACCACAAGCACCAATTGTACGTATAATTTGAAACGCTTAGCATTTGGATTTGTTTTTAATGTTTAGTACGACGCAGTCCAACCGAGAACGACGTGCAAGCTTTATCAGACCGTGTCTTTTGCTTTTTGACACTAGCCGACTGTTACAATTGAATTACATCGCAAGGAGTATTGTTATTGTTTTTCAAATCTTGTTTGCGTAAAGATTGCAACCAGTGCCACATACTTTGTGTTTGTGGACGTTTGGGACATCCCATAACGGCAATTCCTATCCCATAACGTCAATTCCTATCCCATAACGGCAATTCCTATCCCATAACGTCAATTCCTATTGGGGCATCCCATAACGTCAATTCCTATTTTTCGCGTCATGGGTGAAGTGTATAACGCAAGAAAGGAATGTATTTGCTTATATGGATATATTTTTAATAGACTGAAATCAGGGCGATACTAAAGAACCGTATCCCGACTGAAATGGGCTAAACTAACGAACGGCCAACACATAAAATGCATTTCAACATTTTATTGCATAACAAGCATATGTACACAGTCATAACATTTAATCTACGAGCGTACGAATGTCTAGCATGCTGCTTGCTAGACATTCATACGCTCGACCAGCACAATTCGCGTCGAATGATTGAGAATAAAACGAGCAGGTTATACAAGCCTTGACACGTGTACTATTTATTGCAATTCAAGAAAAAAATGTACCTAAAAAAGTATGCACACTTTTTGTGAAAACTGTTGTATGATGATTAATGGGGGAAGCTGCGCTATGTGTCGAGCTGACGTTACTAGTTGTGTTTGAATACATATGACAGATAAAATGTTATGACTGTGTACATATGCTTGTTATGCAATAAAATGTTCAAATGGAGGCGTCTAAAATTACGCTTTGCCGCTTTGTATCTGGTGTATTCAAAGCATTTCCGGTCTCGGGGCCGTCCGTATACTTACGAATTAAAAGTATGCTAACTGTATACTTACGACTTCCAAGTAAGCAAAAACTGTATAGTTACGACTTCCTAGTTTACTTACGACTTCTTTGTATGTTAAATGCATACTTACGACTTCCTAGTATGCAAGCTGTATACCTATGACTTCCTAGTAAACTAACTCTATAGTTACGACTTTGTAGTATGCTAACTTTATACTCATGACTTCCTAGTATGCTTACTGTATACGTATGACTTCATAGTATGCTAACTGTATACTTACTACTGACTAGTATGCTACCTGTATACTTACGACTTCCTAGTATGCTTACTGTATTCTTACGACTGCCTGGTATGCTAACTGTATACTTACGACTTCCTAGTATACTAACTGTATACTTAGCATGCTAACTGCTGCTCAGTAAACTTACGACTGCCTATTATGCTAACTATATACTTGTGAATACATAACATGCTAACTGCTACTCAGTAAACTTACGACTTCCTATTATGCTAACTGCTACTCAGTATACTTACGACTGTAAAGTATGCTAACTGCTACTCAGTATACTTACGACTTTCTAGTATGCTCACTGTATACATATGAATACAAAGCATGATAACTGCTACTCAGTATAATTATAACTTCCTGGTATGCTAACTGCATACTTACGACTACTGAGTATGCTAACTGTATACTTACGCAATCCTAGTATGCTAACTGTATATTTACGACTTCCTAGTATGCTTACTTTATACTTATGAATATATAGCATGCTTACTGCTACTCACTGAGCTTACGAACGTCTAGTATGCTCACTGTATATTTTGGAAATCAAAGTTTTGTCTTTAAGACATGGTTCGTTGCTTGAATTCCTTGTATAGGTGAAAAAAGGAACCATTATCTCTCTTGATGAAATAAATGAGCTATAAATAATGCTATTTTCTTTATAAAGCTATACGTGTACAACTGTAAAATGAATAAATGCATTCCAAACATAACAAGAGCAAATAAATACACTGAGTACGAATATGATAATTGAGAAAAATAAAAATTTCAAAAAATAAGTTTGCATCCTTTGACACGGAATGGGAACTGTTTAACGCTATTGTCTCACAAACTTAAGATTTTAATTTGATGATTGTTTCAGTTTTAATTACGTTTTACAAATACTATTTAAAGAGTAACGTTACTCGAAAAAAATGTAGGAACTATGTGTTATAAACTATAACAGTATGCACTATTATTGTTTCTCTATGCCTTTTTTATCTGTTATTACAATTCTTTGTTGCATTTTGTTTTTGTTTGATGTACTTTGTATATGTTTTTTTCAACACACAACTTCATGTGATTGTTAAGTTTACAAGATACTTCACTTACTGATATGCTTTGTTTGTTGTTGACTTCTACTACTATATAAATTTAGATATGAATTGATTGCATGTCATGTTGGTTTTTTGTTGTTGTTTCTAATTGCAAAGCAGTATTGTAAAAATTCATATTGCACATGTTCTTGTTTGCAATTTCCAAATAAAATGTGTTGAAAAAAATGCCGATTTCTACTAGCTACATGTTAACAACACATACGGTATTCGTGTATTTCTAAAAGGGATTCTTAGTTGAATGCAAATAAAATATTTATTAGAATTAACATCTTACTGGATGGCAATTTTTTTTAAAATTGATTAATATGAGAAATGCACTGCAATATTCGCAGTGACCATTAGCGGTTTAACCACTGCAGTGATGTATTATATTTAGACGCAAACACCGTTCGTACAATTATGTGCATGGACTATTTAGCAGAGAAATGAAACGTGGTAGATAATATTGTCGTTACTTGAAACCAACCAATCAATGAATCAATCAATCAACTAAGTTCAATAAATACAAGCAAACAATCCTTTCAAGGCAAATATATATATTTCCTTACAGGTGCTACTTTTTAATGTGTATTCAGTGAATAGGTGCTTATAAGACAACACATTTTAAAAGAAAAAACAGGAATTTGGTCCGTTCAGCAAACTCAAACATATTATCACAGGAAAACACTGAATGTAAACCTTATTTCACAGAAAAATATTAATATTAGAAATCAATACTATTGTTCACTTCTGTTCATGATTTTGCTTATTACTAACTGCTTGTTTAGGAACAACTGCGCCTCGATCTAGGAAAACTCGGTTTATTAATGTACGTTAGTGTCATCCCAGTTAACCTATGCATTTAGCACTTTCTAATCAGGGACTACATTTCCAACCTACTCTGGATTTTCGTTTGAAAGAGACTTCCTTTTAACGAAGCCAGAAATGCGGAGAGTGTCGTCCCTGATTAGCCCCCACGGACTGCACAGGCTATTTCCAGAGCGAGGCTCAAAAATAAATAACAAGAGAAAGATGCAACATTTTAATTATTCTTTTTGAAATTAATTGAATACTTTCGTCAGTCCGAACAGGCTAATCCGGTACGACCGTTTTCTGATTCTATGGTACTTTTGGTTTGCATGAAGTCTCTTCTTAGCGAACATCCAGTCGGTGGAGAATGTCGTTCCATAAGCATTAGCGGACTGCGTACCTCGATTGACGATGAATTAAGCCCGATTTCCACAGTGCGCGTCGCATATTTAATGATTAAAGCTAGATATTGGGTAAGTAGTGGCAGATAATACTCGATGTCCTTGTTTGAAATTAATAAATTATAAATATAAGTTTACTGTGAGAAGTATAGTCTAAGAGGATTTCCCAAAACATACTTGAAAGGCAAACCGTAACGTTTGTCTGGAGTTTTACCTATCGCTTAAGTATAATATGCTACTCACAATTTGCTAATGATCATTTTTTATTTTCACATTATTTTCAATTAAATTTAATTTAATTTAAATTGTTATTTTGCATGTTTTGATGTTAGAATGTATGTTTTTGATTTTATTTTTATGTATTGATTTATCATTGATGCGTAACGCTGGCTGAATCTAGCTAGGGGTGAACTTCGAATTACACATACTATAAAAAGTGATCCTTAGCAAATTTTGAGTAGTATTGTAAGGTTTATAGCTTTACTTACTAACCTATACACATTTTAAGTAACAAGAGGAGTCATGCTGGTGCTCATTTGAAGAAACCATTTTGCAAACATCGTTTGTACGTTGATATAATACGGTGCAACTGGAGAACACCTTATACACGTGTAAGTGATAACACAGATAAGTCTCGCTATTGAAAAACATGGATTAATTCATGTGGGTAAAGAGTCGTCCCATATTAGCCTGTGCAATCCGCTTAGGTCAATGTGTAAATTGCCACCCTAAACTAGCCTGTTCCGTCCGCACAGGCTTATCAGGGACGACACTTTAAGCCGAAACTGGATTTTCGCTCAGAAGGGACTACCTCTAAAAGAACAAAACATAACAGTGCAAAGTGTCGTCCATGATGAGCATGTGCGGACACTACACATTGGTCATGATGTAATAATACTTGTTCCTTTTGTTCATTGAGTAAAAAGAGCATGTATTTCACGAATGGCGGTGACTTTACTACAGACTTCTCTAAGTTCCTTACGCATTGAAGTGATATTAATTTAATTAAAGTATAACATTTTGCTCGCCGTTTGGGAGATTAACAACACTCGGATGTTGAATAATCATTTATCTTGGTTTGAATTGTCAAATATTTAGTAATCATTACTGGGTGTATATATATATGCAGTTTGGTCCTAAACATAAGAAATGCAGATACTATACAACGATGTATGGCAATTAAATAGTGTTAATCATTTAATACACCCTTGACAGATAAGAAGATTCATTATGGTATAATTAAAAGCGAAGAAGCATCAGTTTCACTTTTGACTGATTCTTGTTTACCCACATTTTGAAAATCGCAAGGACCGGAAGTGTAAAATTCTTTATTAACAACATTACACTCGATAAATCACCAGTCTGTCACAGTGAATTGCTTCGTTAACTTGTTTTTCTACGTTCATCAGTCACACTGCAATATTTATATACCCTTATATATGATATTTTTAAGAAGGTATGTTAAGTATTTAATATACTGTTGTTATCCATTTTTTTTGTAATATTCAAATACCTCGTATCTTTTTAGGCTAGACATCAGGTTTCATGTTTAGTCTATTTCGTCTTTTGTTTTCAACTTTACACGTCTAACCACTCTAGAAGCGAAAATTATTGATCAGTCTTGATAGAACTAAGTAAAATATTACTATATTGAAAATATATAGGATCGAATCTGGGTCCAGTGCGTCCAAAAGCAACCTCACTTATTTAAATCTTAGAAAAAAGTTTTAAAACTATTGACGTCACTTTAATGATTCAATTCTGAAACTCGGTCAAAATGTTTATCTTGAAACAATCTTGGACATGTTTGATTCTGATTTAAGTGGGGTCACAAATTAGGTAACCAGTTCAAATTTTAGAAAAAAAAAAGATTTGACACACCCTAGAATCTATATCTATCTTTATGAAAACTGGTCAGAATGTTAATCTTGACAAAATCTATGCCGAGTTTTAATCTGGGTTAAGAGGGACTAAAAGAAGGTCGGCGGGTCAAATCTGCTCGTGCAGCTAAAACTCAATTTATCATAACAATAAACAAGTCTTGAGTACAACCAAGCGCGCCTCTAGAAAGCATAGATTCATTTAGTCTCGTTCTTGGAAAACTAGGCTGAATGCCTTTGCGTAAAGTGTCGTCCGAGTATGGACTGTTAATTTCTCACAGGCTAATGTGATACAATACTCTCCGCTTTTATGGAATTTACGTTAAAATGAAGTCTCCTGAAACAAAAACGCAATTTAGGCGAACAATGACGCCCCTTATTTCTCTTTGCAAACTGCACAGGCTAATCTGGAACGTTACTACACGCACGTGCGAACTGCACAGGCCAATCTGGGACGCTACTACACGCACGTGCGAACTGCACAGGCCAATCCGGGACGTTACTACACGCACGTGCGAACTGCACAGGCCAATCCGGGACGCTACTACATGCACGTGCGAACTGCACAGGCCAATCCGGGACGTTACTACACGCACGTGCGAACTGCACAGGCCAATCCGGGACGCTACTACACGCACGTGCGAACTGCACAGGCCAATTCGGGACGTTACTACACGCACGTGCGAACTGCACAGGCCAATCCGGGACGTTACTACACGCACGTGCGAACTGCACAGGACAATCCGGGACGTTACTACACGCACGTGCGAACTGCACAGGCCAATCCGGGACGCTACTACTCGCACGTGCGAACTGCACAGGCCAATCCGGGACGTTACTACACGCACGGGCGAACTGCACAGGCCAATCCGGGACGCTACTACTCGCACGTGCGAACTGCACAGGCCAATCCGGGACGTTACTACACGCACGTGCGAACTGCACAGGCCAATCCGGGACGCTACTATTCGCACATGCGAACTGCACAGGCCAATCCGGGACGTTACTACACGCATATGCGGACTGCATAGGATAATCTGGGACGTTACTACACGCATATGCGGATTGCATAGGATAATCTGGGACGTTATTACACGCATATGCGGATTGCATAGGATAATCTGGGACGTTACTACACGCACATGCGGATTGCATAGGATAATCTGGGACGTTACTACACGCACATGTGGATTGCACAGACTAATGTGGGACGTTACTACACGCATATGCGGACTGCATAGGATAATCTGGGACGTTACTACACGCATATGCGGATTGCATAGGATAATCTGGGACGTTACTACACGCACATGCGGATTGCATAGGATAATCTGGGACGTTACTACACGCACATGCGGATTGCATAGGATAATCTGGGACGTTATTACACGCATATGCGGATTGCATAGGATAATCTGGGACGTTACTACACGCACATGCGGACTGCATAGGATAATCTGGGACGTTACTACACGCATATGCGGATTGCATAGGATAATCTGGGACTCTACTACACGCACGTGCGAACTGCACAGGCCAATCCGGGACGTTACTACACGCACGGGCGAACTGCACAGGCCAATCCGGGACGCTACTACTCGCACGTGCGAACTGCACAGGCCAATCCGGGACGTTACTACACGCACGTGCGAACTGCACAGGCCAATCCGGGACGTTACTACACGCACGTGCGAACTGCACAGGCCAATCCGGGACGCTACTACTCGCACGTGCGAACTGCACAGGCCAATCCGGGACGTTACTACACGCACGTGCGAACTGCACAGGCCAATCCGGGACGCTACTACTCGCACATGCGAACTGCACAGGCCAATCCGGGACGTTACTACACGCATATGCGGACTGCATAGGATAATCTGGGACGTTACTACACGCATATGCGGATTGCATATGATAATCTGGGACGCTACTTCACGCACATGCGGATTGCATAGGATAATCTGGGACGTTACTACACGCATATGCGGATTGCATAGGATAATCTGGGACGTTACTACACGCATATGCGAACTGCACAGGCCAATCCGGGACGTTACTACACGCATATGCGGATTGCATAGGATAATCTGGGACGCTACTACACGCATATGCGAACTGCACAGGCCAATCCGGGACGTTACTACACGCATATGCGGACTGCATAGGATAATCTGGGACGTTACTACACGCATATGCGGATTGCATAGGATAATCTGGGACGTTACTACACGCACATGCGGATTGCATAGGATAATCTGGGACGTTATTACACGCATATGCGGATTGCATAGGATAATCTGGGACGTTACTACACGCATATGCGGACTGCATAGGATAATTTGGGACGTTACTACACGCACATGCGGATTGCATAGGATAATCTGGGACGTTACTACACGCATATGCGAACTGCACAGGCCAATCCGGGACGTTACTACACGCATATGCGGACTGCATAGGATAATCTGGGACGTTACTACACGCATATGCGGATTGCATAGGATAATCTGGGACGTTACTACACGCACATGCGGATTGCATAGGATAATCTGGGACGTTATTACACGCACATGCGGATTGCATAGGATAATCTGGGACGTTACTACACGCATATGCGGACTGCATAGGATAATCTGGGACGTTACTTCATGCATATGCGGATTGCATAGGATAATCTGGGACGTTACTACACGCACATGCGGATTGCACAGGCTAATTTGGGACGTTACTACACGCACATGCGGACTGCATAGGTTAATCTGGGACGTTACTACACGCATATGCGGATTGCATAGGATAATCTGGGACGTTACTACACGCATATGCGGATTGCATAGGATAATCTGGGACGTTACTACACGCACATGCGGACTGCATAGGATAATCTGGGACGTTACTACACGCACATGTGGATTGCACAGACTAATGTGGGACGTTACTTCACGCACATGCGGACTGCACAGGCTTATCTGGGACGTTTCTACACGCACACGCGGACTGCACTATCTTATCTGGGACGTTACTACACACACATGCGGACTGCACAGGCTAATTTGGGACTTAAATACACGCACATGCGGACTTCACAGGCTAATATGGGACGTTACTACACGCACATGCGGACTGCACAGGCTAATCTGGGACGTTACTACGCGCACATGCGGACTGCACAGGCTAATTTGGGACGTTACTACACGCACATGCGCACTGCACGTGCTAATCTGGAACGTTACTACACACTCATGTATTAAGCTCAGTTATCCCAGAACGCGACTCCATTAAAATCATACATCACTTACTAACAACAAGATAATCCCACGTAATACAAAATGGGCCATTATACTGTTTGTACCCCGCAGCGTACAAACCAAGGTCAGATGATGTTATTACTTATGAATACAAAACGGTCTGTAAATTAAATATGAAGATCACTAACTCTAGTATCTTTTTATTTATGGCGTTACGATTTTGCATTTAAGTAAAATCGTAAAAAAGAAATAACTTAAAAAAAATATATCAGCCGTTAAGTATGATTTTGCCTCTTTACGTTTGTAAATAACTTAATTAAAAACAAAAGTGTAAGTGTTGTTGTATTTTTCATTTCTTAGTCGCTCATCCTCCTCATGGCATGTTTGTTTTAATGTGTATTTCATAGTTATATAAACAATATTTATTTCATGACTAAAACGATTACACATTAAGGTGATACACCTTTAAAAAATGGAATTTTTAAAAATGTGGTATTCTGTTAAACATGTTCATTCACGTTTATCTGAAACATTATAACAACATTTATAGACAATAAAAACACTTACGTGCAATGTATCTTATCACTATTTAATCATACGTGTCCGCACAAACACATGCATATTATAATATAACGTATCTATATTTGATAAAATTCGACATACACACCCAAAAGAACATGAACATGTTACAGAAATGCTTTTCTTCTGTGAAGAATTCTGGGGCATTAGACAGTTTTTATATTTACGTTAAGATCATGAAATGAATCATTTCACGAACGAAAGAATATAATTCTAATATATTGTCCAATACAAGATATTAATATAATCATTAAATAATAAGTATTAAGACATTATTCAACGGGAAAAAAATGCTAAAAGGTCATATCGGCCCTGCAAAGAGCTTTAGCTCGAAATCCCATGTTGCGAATCCGGGCCGATACAACCTCACAGCGCTGCTTGTCCGGTGTATAAACTTTGTATAAAACGTGAATTAAAAATTTGTTTTCAGAAGCACAGCACGCCCAGGTTAATCAGGGGCTTAACATTTCTCTTGTTTGTTGTTTTTTGTTTTAAGGAAATCTCTTCTAAGCGGACATCTAGTTTAGGCGGAAAGTGTCCCCCCTGATTTAAATTTGCGGACGTCGCAGGCTACTCTGAGACGACACTAAACGAAAGCATTTTGCACCGGTTTTTTTCCAGATCGAGCCTCACTTATAATTAAATAAGGGATATCCGTGTTTTTTTACCAAAGAACAATACAAACATTGTATATTTACAGTGAAGCGGTCAACAAGTACATGTGCTACTTAGACATTTTCCAAGTAATGAAAGTTAACAACTGCGCTTCAAAAGGAGCCATTCAAACAAAACTCGTCTTTTGGAAAATGTAGATGTTGTAAGCAATACAACACACAATGTTTATGTTTCAAGCAGGTTAAATTAGAATTATAATAAACATACATTTCATAATGCGAAAAGATCTAAATACTATGGATCTAATCTTAATGCGAACAGACGCGCCGGTAAATAATGTGGATCTGATCTACCCGCGGTAAATACTATGTGTCTGTTCTGAATGCTTCCCAAACATACGATAGCACGTATGACAAACGGAAAACCCCCAAACGTCTCAAACTGGACCATTAGGTTACATTTAACTAAATCATTGTGTATCCCTCCGTGGTCCATTCGAAAGTAGTGCCTATTTCTAAAGAGTTCCTTTTCTCTTCTTGAATAAAAGCCATTTAACAATGTGAGACATGTTATTTGTAATATCCTGTATGTGTCTGGAGTACTTTGATGCCTGGGATTGGAAGTTAACTTAAAAGATGAACTTTTGGGGGTGTGTTTTCAATTGTGTGGGGCTTTTGTCGAAATTAGGCTTCCGAAACACGTTAATCTACGGTGGGTGCATTCGACAGCAATTTACTTTCTTAGAAGTTGCGGTATGTTTTTGATTGCAATTATTGGAAGAGAACAGATCCATCTTTAAAATGATACCAGGTTCGGAAAAAGTGATACGTCGGAAAGACAAGAAAAATGCGTTGAAAGTTGTCAGTTTTATAATGGGACCCTATGTGATCGGAATTAGTGTAATATAACCATTAGGGTGTCTGTTTGTATTAGACCGAAGTCAAATACGATTGTTTAATGTCGAATACTGACAAGTTTTAGCGTATGGGAAAACTGGGCTAAATGCATGTGCGTAAAGTGTCACCCCCAGATTAGCTTGCGTAGTTTTCACAGGTAATCAGGAGCAACACTTTTTTGTGTGGGGTAATGCTCAGGTCCGTGTAACGAGTCCTGGGGTAATGCTCAGGTCCTGGACGTAAATCGAGTCCTGGGGTAATGCTCAGGTCCGTGTATCGAGTCCTGGGGTAATGCTCAGGTCCGTGTATCGAGTCCTGGGGTAATGCTCAGGTACGTGTATCGAGTCCTGGGGTAATGCTCAGGTCCGTGTTACGAGTCCTGGGGTAATGCTCAGGTCCTGGACGTAAATCGAGTCCTGGGGTAATGCTCAGGTCCGTGTATCGAGTCCTGGGGTAATGCTCAGGTCCGTGTATCGAGTCCTGGGGTAATGCTCAGGTCCGTGTATCGAGTCCTGGGGTAATGCTCAGGTCCGTGTATCGAGTCCTGGGGTAATGCTCAGGTCCGTGTATCGAGTCCTGGGGTAATGCTCAGGTCCTGGACGTAAATCGAATCCTGGGGTAATGCTCAGGTCCGTGTATCGAGTCCTGGGGTAATGCTCAGGTCCGTGTATCGAGTCCTGGGTAATGCTCAGGTCCGTGTAACGAGTCCTGGGGTAATGCTAAGGTCCGTGTATCGAGTCCTGGGGTAATGCTCAGGTCCGTGTATCGAGTCCTGGGGTAATGCTCAGGTCCGTGTATCGAGTCCTGGGGTAATGCTCAGGTCCGTGTATCGAGTCCTGGGGTAATGCTCAGGTCCGTGTATCGAGTCCTGGGGTAATGCTCAGGTCCGTGTGTCGAGTCCTGGGGTAATGCTCAGGTCCGTGTAACGAGTCCTGGGGTAATGCTCAGGTTCGTGTATCGAGTCCTGGGGTAATGCTCAGGTCCGTGTATCGAGTCCTGGGGTAATGCTCAGGTCCGTGTATCGAGTCCTGGGGTAATGCTCAGGTCCGTGTATCGAGTCCTGGGGTAATGCTCAGGTCCGTGTATCGAGTCCTGGGGTAATGCTCAGGTCCGTGAATCGAGTCCTGGGGTAATGCTCAGGTCCGTGTATCGAGTCCTGGGGTAATGCTCAGGTCCGTGTATCGAGTCCTGGGGTAATGCTCAGGTCCGTGTATCGAGTCCTGGGGCAATGCTCAGGTCCGTTTATCGAGTCCTGGGGTAATGCTCAGGTCCGTGTATCGAGTCCTGGGGTAATGCTCAGGTCCGTGTATCGAGTCCTGGGGTAATGCTCAGGTCCGTGTATCGAGTCCTGGGGTAATGCTCAGGTCCGTGTATCGAGTCCTGGGGTAATGCTCAGGTCCGTGTATCGAGTCCTGGGGTAATGCTCAGGTCCGTGTATCGAGTCCTGGGGTAATGCTCAGGTCCGTGTATCGAGTCCTGGGGTAATGCTCAGGTCCGTGTATCGAGTCCTGGGGTAATGCTCAGGTCCGTGTATCGAGTCCTGGGGTAATGCTCAGGTCCGTGTATCGAGTCCTGGGGTAATGCTCAGGTCCGTGTATCGAGTCCTGGGGTAATGCTCAGGTCCGTGTATCGAGTCCTGGGGTAATGCTCAGGTCCGTGTATCGAGTCCTGGGGTAATGCTCAGGTCCGTTTATCGAGTCCTGGGGTAATGCTCAGGTCCGTGTATCGAGTCCTGGGGTAATGCTCAGGTCCGTGTATCGAGTCCTGGGGTAATGCTCAGGTCCGTGTATCGAGTCCTGGGGTAATGCTCAGGTCCGTGTATCGAGTCCTGGGGTAATGCTCAGGTCCGTGTATCGAGTCCTGGGGTAATGCTCAGGTCCGTGTATCGAGTCCTGGGGTAATGCTCAGGTCCGTGTATCGAGTCCTGGGGTAATGCTCAGGTCCGTGTATCGAGTCCTGGGTTAATGCTCAGGTCCGTGTATCGAGTCCTGGGGTAATGCTCAGGTCCGTGTATCGAGTCCTGGGGTAATGCTCAGGTCCGTGTATCGAGTCCTGGGGTAATGCTCAGGTCCGTATCGAGTCCTGGGGTAATGCTCAGGTCCGTATCGAGTCCTGGGGTAATGCTCAGGTCCGTGTCGAGTCCTGGGGTAATGCTCAGATCCGTGTAACGTTTGCGTCCTTACTGAGAAGTCACTGTAACATAATGCGAAGTGATCTTTACTATTTTTCGTATAAGACAGCAGATTTGAGTAGTATTTATATTCATGATTAACTATCAAAAACATAAACATGTATATTTTTATACTACGTGCATGTTTAGTTCTTTTAAGTACACCAAATATTTTATCCCATTTCCGTTTGAACAGCGCGCGACCATGACGCACGTCAACATTCTTGACTGGTTTCACAGCAAACTTATGTACATGTAATTATATCTTACACTGCATAAAGAAGTGTCATTCGTTTAATAAATGCCGGGCTTTATGGACACCTATATCCTTTCAATACGTAAATACGTAGACAAATCGTTGATATTGAGCAAATGCCTTTACTAACAATATGCCTACAGAGTTGAGGGTGTCTCAAGACGCCCGTTTAATTCGTTTATTAAATAATTGTATCGTCTCGCAATTTTTTTTTAAATTAACCAAATTTACTGATGATCACATACGCAAGTAAAAAGCGTACTTATGTTATGTTCTTGTAAGGCAGACTGATTTAATTACTGGTATCTTATGAGAACATAATAGCAACAAACTGAGCATACCACTCTGAGTACATTAAGCTCGCTACTTTGGTAGTTGCTTGGTCACATTTTTATTAAAGGGATCTTTTCACGCTTTGGTAAATTGACAAAATTGAAAAAAGTTGTTTCAGATTCGCAAATTTTCGTTTTAGTTATGATATTTGTGAGGAAACAGTAATACTGAACATTTACCATGTTCTAAGATAGCCATGATATGCATCTTTTGACGATTATAAAACCTAAAAATTATAAAGCGTTGCAACGCGAAACGATTGAATAATTTGGTGAGTTCTGTTTTTGTCGTTAATTTTTGTGAAACTACGAAGATTGCTTATATAGGGTATAAAATACGTTAAGTATGTGTACTCGGCGGAATGGCTCAGTAGGCTAAAGCGTTTTTACTTCAGGACTCTGGCAGGACTCCAGGGGTCACTGGTTCGAAACCTGCTCCGGGCAATGTTCTTTTCCTTTTTTAAATTTTATTCTTGATTTTTTTACTGGAGCTTTTACGATCCAATGTTTACATTTATCAATATAAAGCATTTAATGAATAAGTAAAAAAATTGCCAAAATCTGTGAAAAGGCCCCTTTAATATACATATTTGGCTAGATAGCCACGGGTTGTGTTTAATACACATTACTGAATTAATTATACATTGATGGAATATAGCAATAATAATAAGTAGATAACGACGATATCATGAGATAAAATTATGTTTTAAATTTCATAACATCTTGCCATGAGTAAATGATGCAATGACACAACATCTTGTCATGAGTAAAGTATGAAACAGCAAAACATCGTGTTATGAGTAAAGTATGCAATGAAACAACATCATGTCATGAGTAAAGTATGAAATAATAAAACATCTTGTTATGAGTAAAGTATGCAATGACAAAACATTATGTCATGAGTAAAGTATGCTTTGACACAACTTGTTTTGTTTAAATCAATTTATTTTAGCTCGATTGCACGAACAGCATAATGCTCATATTTAAAACGCTTTCAAGTCCGTTTCCTGGGACTAGAACCAGTACTTGGTGTCTCTGGGGAGATATAAAGAACGTTCCTACAATGAAGATCGAACCCGTGACCTTCCGGTCGCTAAGCGGACACCATATCCACTACGCCACGGCGACCTGTAAACAACATGTTTGACAAAATATCTTGTCATGAGTTCAGTATGTAATGACACAACACCGTGTCATGAAAATTATTCAATGATACAACATCTTGTAATAAGTAAAGTTAGCAATGACACAACATCTTGTAATAAGTAAAGTATGTGATGATCCAACATCATGTAATGATAAAGTATACAATGACACAACATCATGTCATGATAAAGTATGCAATGACAAAACATCTGGTAATAAGTAAAGTATGCAATGACACAACATCATGTAATGATAAAGTATGCAATGATACAACATCATGTCATGATAAAGTATTCAATGACACAACATCATGTCATGATAAAGTATGCAATGACACAACATCTTGTAATTGGTAAAGTATGCAATAAAACAACATATTGTCATGAGTAAAATATTAAATGACACAACAAATTGTCGTGTCAGAGTCAATAAATAAATGACCAAAATCATATAATTAGTAAAGCATGCAGTGACAAAACACATTTAATTAATAAAGTATGCAATGCCACAACATGATGTCATGAGTAGAGTATGTAATGACACGCAGCATTATGTCATGAGTAAACTATGCAATGACAAAACATCACATCATCGGGAAATTTTAAAATGAAACAGCATCCTGTAATGAGTAAAGTATGTTTTGAAACAACTTGTTTGACACAATATCTTGTCATGAGTAAAGCATGCAATAACAAAACATCTTGACATTAGTAAAGCATGCAATGACAAAACATATTGTCATGAGTAAAGCATGTAATGACAAAACATCTTGTCGTTAGTAATATATGCCCTGACAAAACACCATGTCATTAGTAAAGTCTACAAATTACACTACACCATGTCATGAGTAAAGTATGCCATGACAAAACATCATGTCATGAGTAAAGTAAGAAATGTCGAAACATCTCGGCATGAGTTAAGTATGCAACGACAAAATAAATGGTCATCCGTAATATTTTTATCTATTAAATACTTGTTCAGTTATGATAACATTAAATTTATTTTAGTAAAAGACACCTGGTAACAACCACAACACGGTTGGGCATAATCTCAAATTAAATTATCCTTATTCATTATATGTCAGCTTTTATAACTTCTTCTTTTACGGCCAAAACTGTGCTTTCTGCTTCTCCCTAGTCTAGTACGGCTTTACTTAAGCCGCTACTTGCTCCTTTAATATAATGTTATGAATTAGTTGAATCCATATTGGCTTTGTTATTGAGCTGAAGACAGCCGTACTGGCCTGCGGCCTCAGGCCAATACAGCTGTCTTCAGCTCAATAACAAAGCCAATATGAATTCAACTAATTAATGACCATTTTATTAATTACATTTTTAATATTATTAAGCAAGAAAAGCTTGAATTTCACTTTTGAATTACAGGTTTTTGCTATTAAATGAAGTATGAAGCTTTGAAAAAAAGCAAAATTTCTGTTCTATACATTCTTTTCCCTGTTTATATTCCCATGCAAAATGCTATGAAAATGTTATGTACACCAAAATACCTTTTTTATATGAGATATCTTGTTAATTTAAAACGAATTGAATATAGATGCAAAGGGAAACAGATGTTCCATGCATTTAATTTCAGAAGAATAATTATTATTTCATTAAAGTGAGACTATTCAATTTTGTCAAATATTTATGAATTTATATAACATGTGTAAACAAAATTATTATACATATAATTATTTCAATATAAATAATTTTTTTTTAGAAGAACATGTGTCGAAAAATGTGAAATAAGCCAGAAAATTAATTCTGAAATCGAAAATGTCTGTACAGTCAAAATCGCCAGCATGTGTATCATGCATGTACGATGTGAATCTAAATTTAGTTTAAAGCGGGTATATACGATCTTGTCAAATATTTATTAATTAATATAAAATGTGTAAAAACTTATTATACATATATTTCAATATAAACTAAAATAAAAGTAAAGAAGAACATGTGTCGAAAAATGCTAAATAAGCCAGATATTTAATTCTGAAATCGAAAAAGGCTGTACAGCCGAATTCGCCAGCATGTATATCATGCATGTACGATGTGAATCTAAATTTAGTTTAACGGTTCATTTGAAATTCCTGCAGCGATATCGATTCATACGACACACGAACACTTACTAAAAAGACGAATGCATCGGTTATTGTACGAAAATAATTACGAATTATCTTCGTCACAATCGGCTCGGGGCGCTAATTTGTATTTGCTGCATTTTATGAAATTCGTCTTAAATGTATCATTTTTCTTGCATATTGTGTGTTATTATAACATATTTGTATCAATATTTTACGATTCAGCACATATAAAAATCGTATATACCCGCTTTAACGGATCATTTAAATTTCCTGCAACGATATCTATTCATACGACACACGAACACTAACTAAAAAGACGAATGCTTCGGTTATTGTAGGAAAATATGTACGAACTATCTTCCTCACAATCGGCTCGGGTGCTAATTTGTCTTTGCTGCATTTTTTAAAATTCGTCTTAAATGTATAATTTGCCTTGCCTTTTGTGTTATTGTAACATATTTTTTATCAATATATTTCCATTTAACACATATAAAAATTGTATAATCTCGCTTTGATATTGTAATATGAAGGCGATATTACTGATAAATGATAGGAAAAATAGCCTGCTTGTAATGCTAATTGTTGGCGACTAGCAGTATATATATATATATATATATATATATATATATATATATATATATATATATATATAGAGAGAGAGAGAGAGAGAGAGAGAGAGAGAGAGAGAGAGAGAGAGAGAGAGAGAGAGAGAGAGAGAGAGAGAGAAAGAGAGAGGGAGAGAGAGAGAGAGAGACGGAGAGAGATAGATAGATAGATAGATAGATAAATAGATAGATAGATAGATAGATAGATAGATAGATAGATAGATAGATAGATAGATAGATAGATAGATAGATAGATAGATAGATAGATAGAAGATGCTTTCAAGACATTACATGATGCAGGAACACAATTTGACAATTTTACCTGAATAACATTCCAGCCACACTGGATCCACTACCCGTTGTTTTTAATACAACTCAGAAAGACAATGAGGATTGAAAACTTACTTTTTACCATTAAGAATTGCATTTGTAATATGTAAATCCTCCATGATTTCGAATTAGTTTTTCTTTCGGTGCTCATTGTAGCTTGAAAATATTCAAATGTGTTATTTATGTACATATAATCAAATATTGAACCTTACTGTTGTGGTTACACAGCACTATTGTTATTGTCGAAATAGGGAGCTGAATATATTTGGGGCTGAGTGCTTTAAGTAAACTGCAGTATTATATTTTTAAAGATTTAAATTTTTGCAGCAAAACTAAGCATACAACTCAAAATGGCGTCCAAAATTCTTGAAATTTTATATTCTCATAATTATAAGGCCGATGATTTTCTGTTTTCTGATTGGCTGAATCTCGTATTGGCCGACCTTTTCCCGTATTGGCCGTGTTTTTCCATATTGGCTGCCTTTTTCCCGTATAAGGCGAGTATCGAGCTTTATTGGCGAGGCTCAACTTGAATGGGACGAACAAATTGAACACATTCTCGTCTCATATTATAAAGTTAATTCATAAAATGTTATGTTAATAGGAAAATATGTACCTCCAAATAAAACTATGTTTACTTGATATGTGACCGCAAAACATTTTCATTAAGGGATTCCTTAATATTATTTAAATATTATTTTTTTTTATATTCAATATCATACATACAATGTAAACATGTATATGATCATACAACATAGTGATTGTACAAAGCAATATAGTTCAGGCATGTTATACAAGATATGCTAATATATATATTTTTTTTAGAGAGAGAAAAAAAGAACAACAGAGGAATAGTTATGAAATATGATGAATTGTATAAAGTTGAAAGAAAACATACTGGACTTGTGTGTTTTGTTGTATATTCACAATGATCTTGTCTGATTGAAAAAATAAGAATACAAAAAAAAAAATAAACAAAAATAAACAAAACTATTTTAGAGAGATAAACAAACATTAGAGTGAAATGTATTTAAGTGGACAAAACATTATGAGAATTTAATCCGATTCCATTTTTGTTCAAAGATGTGTAATGTGTCATTACTGAGGGCTATTTCTTTCTCAATCTGAATTTTTAGTTTAAGACTATGGACAAAACAATTTAAGTTTGGTACTTGTTTTTTGTACTTCATGTTTAAGATAAAATATTTCATCAATATAACCATAAAATTCACAATATTATTACAGTCTATTGATTTCAATGAGTTAATTCCGAAACTTACATTTAAGAGATATAGTTTAACGTTTAGTTGATGTTGTTCAAGAAAAGATATTAATTGATTCCAAATAGGCTGGATGTGTTTGCACTCCCAAAAAAGATGTTCTATAGTTTCAATGTTTTCACTGCAGAAGTCACACAGATTTGAGTTAGATAATTTACATTTAAAGAGATATTTATTTGTAGCTATAGTTCTATGGATGTATTCATATTGAAAATTTCTCAGTGTGCTTTCAATTTTGCTTTGTATGGCATGGTAAATATGTGTTTCCAATTAAGTTCATTTTCTCCAAAAAGGACTTGCCATTTATTTTGGATTTTGGAGTTTTCTGTATGGTTTTTAATTTGTAGTGTGTAAAATATTTTATTTGTTTTGTTTTTTCTACTAAGTTTGTATTCTACAAATGTTGTTTGAGTACATGGTGTATTATTTGTATTGGTTTCAGATTTAATATGTATGGGTATGCTTTTGATTAGTGTGTAGTACTTCAAAAAATTATTTGAAGGTATTCCGTATATGTAGCATATATTATCAAAAGAGTAGAAATCCTTAATTATGTAGTCATATAATTGGTCGACATATTTAATGCTTCGTTCAAACCAGTCTTTATAGAAAAACGTCTTATTGTTTGAAGTTATGTCTTTATTGTTCCATAAAATTGTTTTACTGCTGGTTTGGGTCTCTAAGTTATGAGTGACATCACTCCACGCTGATAGAACATCAGACAGAAATATGTTTTCGTTTGCAATTTCATGTAAGATAGTATTGCTGATGTTACATTCAAAGAGTAAGGAGTCACCATATTTTTTTTAGGATTTTCTGGTAGAATAGTTTCCATTTACTCGTATTGGTATTATCTAGGTATCGTTTAACCCAGATGCATTTGATTGCATTCAAGAATGAGTCAATGTTCGTTAATTGGATACCTCCATTTTCTACAGATTGAATTAACTGAGTTCTTTTTATTTTATCAGGCTTACCGTCCCATATGAAATTGAATATTGCTGATTTTATATCGTTAATAACATCACTTGGTGGATTTGGGAGAACTGTTAATACATATATATTAATTTAGGAAGTGCAAACGTTTTCAATACTGTGTTTTTTCCGATTAGTGTAAGTTTACGGTGATGCCATGATTTTAAGCAGTTTTTAAAATTCTGTAATTTAGGTATTATGTTTTTAAGAACTGTATCCTTTTCATTATTTGTGAATAGATAGATAGATTTATTTCGGCATAGGAAGCATATACACAGTTCACAACATAACATAGAATAAAATAATAAGCAATTATTAAAAACTATATCATGTACAATAAACTATGACATGCTCACCAAACCAAGGATAACACAAAAAAGAGCAAGCCCTTATTTCCATTGTGGTCCTTATTATTGGTGGCATGACAAAAAGAGGCAGACCTTAAGCATAACTATGTTGACCTTAAACATAACTATGTTCATAGTAAAATAATTATTTAATGAAATAAAAAATGTATATCACCGTTCAAAAGAGATCAAACTAATTATCACAGTAGTGCTCAGAAAATATGACAGGAGCTGGAAACTAAGATCAATTGATAATGTTATCAATTATTGCAACACATAGAAATTTGGACAGTTGTATTTTGATGATATGAGGTATCATGAATTATCTAAATTAAATATATTGCTAAAATGTATGTTATGGAGTATGAACTAATAATTATTAAAAATAAAAACCTAAGACGAAGTTAATATCTGCTTATTAAAAGTGAAAAGATACACATATATAAAAAGTTAAATATTATTCATTAAATGACTTTTAATGGCAACCTTAAAGCCTTCTAACCTGTTGACCTCAGTGAGTGACTCAGGTAAAGAGTTCCAGAGTTTAATGCTGTTAAAAGAAAAGGATTTGGAACCATGACATTTGACCTTGTGTAAACAATACCCACCCTTTTTACTAAGCCTAGTGCTGTAATTATGCATAGAATCTTGGGAAACAAAGTGTTCACTCAAGTAATCTGGAAAAAGGCCATTTCTTATTTTGAAGACATGACATAACATTATTTGATTTACTCTCATGTGAACTGGTAATCAGTATGTAATGTAATTCCTAACGTTGTGGCTTCATCGGATGTCCAATTAAATTTCATTTCTTTTTTATATTGAACATTACTTTGTTTTAATTTACCTACTCGTAGCACAGTACATTTACTTTTGTTTAGTTTAAGACCCGATGTCATTCCGTAAAGGGTTAGCGACACTATTAGGTTACGGAAAGAATCGTAATTGTTATTTAAATATTACATATATACAGTTGTCATGTTTTTACCAATATATATGCACCGTTTCGTATGATATGTCCGTGATACATGTACATGAAAGCCGCAAGGACGCATTTGTGCTTATTGAGAGACTATCATGTACAGTTTAAATGGACACATTGTTTTTTAGCGACCGTGAACACACCTTAATAACGGTTTCAAGTCAGGAAAACACGCTTTTGTGAACTCATTTGCTTTCTGTAAAAGAAATAAAAACATCAGTTGCAGATGCAGCATCATATGTTTATAGTGACTATTTGACCACTTGAGCGTGGACAGGTCAGACCTAATAGGAATTTCAAAACAGGTCGTAAGGACCACTAAATACTGCTATTAAGCAAATAATAAACATATGGGACCTGTGATTTCACAGTTGTTGTTGTTGTTTTCATTGGGTATACATCAATATATATCAATCAAGTGACCTCGGGTTATGTTTTCACCACAGGGCATAGGTTAAATGTAGTGAGTAGAAAGCCACAATTTAGTGTTTAATATAATGTATTATACCCTTAGGCATTGTAATGTCAGATTAAACAGATTTCATAATAAAAAAACATCGTTATCTGTCTGTATAAACAATAAAAGAGAAAGTGAAACTTCCGCTGCAATAGCAAAGATAATATCCCGGTTAAGACCAGTGTTCAACCTAGGAACATGATCTAAATGAAATTAGAAGAGCACCACGATGTTTCATACCATTAATATAACAACTTGGCAGGAAGTTTAAAGAGTGTTTGATCAATACATTCTAATAACTGGATATATAAGATCACAATTAAATAAGATTTGTTACATAACGTTACTTTATAGCTCTCCAATGTTAACCTAGCAATGACCTTAATGATTTAATATAAACTTAACGCTATGGTAAATATGTAAGCAGTAGTCTGCGGTGAACGCGCGCGTGTTTTGCAAGTGGGTCAGCGGGCGTACGCAAATTAATAGATTGTTTTCACAAAAGTCATTGAATTGATCGTAAACTCAAGTGAAAAACGTTCGTTGTAATTTGTTGTGATGTAATATTCCCTTATCTAAATGTATGACTCAAGATTCGTTGGTATTTTGAGATTTTAGCATCATATCATCAAAATTCGCGTCATTACCCAACCTACGAAAATGGTGAATTACGTCGACCACCTGAAGAAAACAAAAAATATTATATTATTTTATCATAGTGCTTAAATAATAAATTGGACGAAATGAATAGCAACAACAATAAATTTCCCAAATGGCCCAACATCATCCATACATGCACCAAGTAACAATGACAAGGAAAAGGCCATCCCTTAAAAAATATGTCATCAACGTTTGCGGTGGAATGATTCGTTGTTATATTTTGAGAGGGAGGGAGAATGGATGAGTTTTGAGAAAAAGAGAAAAAAAATCATTCTTAATAATATCAGTTTAACAAAAAAGTTTATAAATGTGTCAATGTATTTAAAATTTAAGAAGATAAGGGTTAAATGAGAGTTGAATAACATTTATCTGATTTTGAAAAGGAATCAAGCAATTGTGAAGACTGATTTCTTCAGAAAAGATAAACACTTATTTTATTTCAGCGTAACCACATTTTCAAAAAGTGTTCCCATTTTATTTTTTAGCCCAAGTGTCCCTCGTCATCAACAACCCATAACCACGTTGTGCACTGAATTTGAGGCCTTAATGGATACCAAACAATCGATTGAACCATTCCTCATTAAATGCCTGCAAAACGTGCAAATATAGACAACAATCCAGACTAATAATTATTATGCCAGCTTAATATTGTCGAGGTGTAACTAAAGTGAAACCAAAATAAATCGAGATTTAGACTGTTATTCCTACATTGAACTACGATTTACTTACCCTTTCAATGTTAACTAATTTTGATTAAACATTCCTCACCTTATATATTATAGTTATATAAGTTATTGTAATTTGTAATACGTGTTTAATGAATTGAACAAGGAATGTTGATAAACATAATATTTCCTGAAATAAACCAGACGAGTTTCTTAACCGCGTGTTCACTTTAATGTGGCATTTAGTCATGTCATGTTAATTAATAGTTCGTTGAACACTTATGCAACCAGTCATGTTTATTTGCTTGTATTACCTAAAGTTAAACAGTCAAGTTAGCTAGCATAAAGTTTCATTGAGTGAAGCAGTCGTGTTTATAGACCTATGAATCCTGTAGTGAATCACCTTACACACACACACACGCACGCACGCACGCACGCACACGCACGCACGCACGCACGCACGCACACACACACACACATATAGATTAATATCGATACGGTTTGATAAGCAATTGCAATCGATATACATGAAATATATTGATCATACTAAATAGTTTAATTGCTTATGAACGCTTATAGCAAAATATTAAGAGTAAGTGGTATACTGTTTTTATAAGACTCCCTGACTTAAATCATGTTAAATTACTCTAAATAATCTAGCGCTTGATTGTATCGATGTAATAGTACATGTTTATTATAAATATTTGAAAGTTCAGAGCTGCCATCGTTTTGTTATGCTATTGTTTTCAACAAAATATGATACACGCTTGTTGCGCAAACGTAAAATATGTCATCACCGCCGAATTTGTGTCAAAAACAGTGAATTCAACATATATACACATTTGTGTTTTCATATATTTCAATGGAAATCTACATAAAAATGATATAGCTTTGCAGAAAAAATCTCCATAATAATTAAGCGATGAAATTAAGACTTGTAACATGTCCTAAATTTAGATGTGTATACCACTTTCCTTAGTTAGCCTTTGGTAGTAGTATGATGTGGGAATTACGGTCGTGTTTGTGACAAAGCTATTACGGTTCGTGTTAAATCGTATTATTATAAAGCAACGATTAATTAGTGATTTAATTTGAAGAGCTCCGAGACATAGTGTTCACGCCATTTCAAACTAATTTTGAAAGTTGGTATATTTGAGTCTCCCACTGTCGGTTGTCTTACAGTTGGTCAATTTAGATGCTAGTAATTGTAGAACGACTTATTTCTATATTTATTAAGCGTCTAAGTTGACACTTTCACGGTAATTACTGTCTGATAATACCTACCGAATTTTAAATTGTTCTCATTTTTACAGCAACATGGCAGCAAGCGGTCTGGCTATTTGTTAATTAAATGTATACAGTCCAACCTGCCCCAGCGACCACCTTTTAATAGAGACCACCTGTCCATAAAGACCACTACGATTTCCTTCCGAACCGTTTCACTATATATTTTACCTGCGAATAAAGCCCACCTGCGAACAAAGACCAAGGACCGCCATTTTACATTCCCAAATGTCCATTTTGATACCTAACAAAGACCACTTCAATCATAACAATCATCGATTTCGCAACTTTCAATAACAAAAATGGCCACCATGGCGCTGTGATAGTCACGTGATAAACATCTAACCAATAGACTCGTCGGTCGCTATGGAGATATTTGCAAGTGAAAGTTTACTACACTCGATAACAGTTGTTAATTTACTTAACACACATTACTAATTGGTAGCCGCCTGCTTCTTTTATGCATTTATTAGTTTCTCGAAAGTGTAAGAAGTTGTCTTTATATTTTAGTGACTCGTGATTAATGTACCAATTGACATAAATATCAAACAAAAGTTTGGAGCTTTATCAACTCATTAAGG
This sequence comes from Dreissena polymorpha, assembly GCF_020536995.1. Classification (NCBI taxonomy): domain Eukaryota; kingdom Metazoa; phylum Mollusca; class Bivalvia; order Myida; family Dreissenidae; genus Dreissena; species Dreissena polymorpha. The sequence goes on from NC_068364.1 coordinate 83,463,915, forward strand.
AAATTTACGGTTTCGTTACAATTCCAATTACAAACATACATTTTGATATTCATTCCTTTCTTAAATTTCTCCGTAATAAGACGGGCTACGATTATCGATATGGAATTTGTCAGTTCAAGTACATTTCATGTATGTCAATAGTTATTTATACATGATATGATTAATGAAATAAAAAATAAAAACATAAGGAATTTAAAATAATAAATAAAAAAAAACACTGTGTTTTCAATCCTTTATGACATTATACATGCATTAGTATTCAACCATTTAGGCAATAGAGCACATACATAGATAAGGTACCTGTTAAAATCCTACTAGCATATTTTGCAAAATTTCAATCGACCCTGCGAATAAAGACCGCCTGTGAACAAGACCACAGCGACCAAATCCCTATAGTGGTCTTTATTGACAGGTTAGACTGTAATGTGAAAACTAGTTAATATTATAGAATTATTACATTTTTTCCAATTATCACATCAACTTATACACAGTGCAAAAAGTATTGTGATCAATAAATGTCCGTTATACGGCGTCAAGTGTTTGCTCGTTTCCTTATTTATAGCTCATTCTTGAGTTAGCTTGGTCAGAACGTTTATATAGAAAATATCGAGTCACATTTTGAGTAAAATGGGTTAATACCGTGCAAACAATTCGTTTCCACAAATAAGTTACATTGAGTACTCAATCTTGATGAAACTTGTTCGGAATGTGTTTCTAAACAAGTAAGCTTGGTAAAGGTCGATCTGAGTCAAGTGGGGTCTAAAACAATGTAACTACATGAAATGTTAGAAAAAAAGTGTTACAACTGTTGGAGTCACATATATGACTCTATGTTAATGACTTATGGTCAGAATACTTGCTTATCACGCATCCAGGTCAAAACAAATATTTACAAAAATACCGCTTATCATGCACTAATTAAATGCTTTATGAAACCAATAATTTTGTCATTTAGCAACGGTTTATTTTCTTATGCGTGTAATGAGTCTTACAAAAATACACAATTGAGTTTTAGATTTACGGGATCAAAGTGGACCATCGCATTTTAAATTATTAGTCTGGGTTAGAATAAGCACAACAATTCGCACATCTTAGGTTCTCTTAAATAAAACGAACTTAAATAAATTTAGGTATATGTAATATTGTTTTACTGTCGACTTCAAAACGTGTGATTTTATTAGAAACAAGATGACATTCATAAACGCGTACTAAAGTGATACCACTAAAACATATTCATAAAATGAGCTTTTTTTGTAGTATCACAAGCATGTTCAAATATTATAGTTTTGCCGTGTTGAAGAACAAATGAATAATCGTTCTTATCGTACCAATCGAAATATTTCAGTTATTCCGAACTCTCGTTATATGGAAACGTAATCTGGTCAGCGAAGCCGGGCAGTTGCTCAAAACTTGAACATGCGTTAACTTAAACATTGTGTTTACTTAAAATAGAAGTTAATATGAAGACACTAATACAATTAATATGATAAGTAACCTGTTGTCGTTATCAAATTATTTATATGCATTCACATGAATATTTTCATTCAATGTAAAAATTATAAACGATTTAATATTTAATTTATATAATTAATTGTAATTGTGTTAAATGAATTGATAATTAGATTTTTGAGCATTTCGATTCTTGCTAAGTGCGCCTCTTCGTGTATAATATGTAATATATATATAACGTTGTTGTGAAATATAATTATCTCCCTTGAAACACAAAAATACTCATAATTTCACTGTATCTTTTAGATCCAACGTATTTCCGCAGTGTCTCTAACATAATGTTAGTGTATTTATGAATCCTGATCAGATCGGGCCCAAATACAACTATGGTTTCATATTTGTAAATAAATGTTCATGTAACTGTCCCTTCTGTGTATGTAAAACTGTTCCAACTTTGGAGATGTGTTGCGGTGTTAGGGTGAGATATATAAATGTGAATGAACCATTTTTTTTGGGGGGGGGGGGGTAGGGATTTCTTGTCTACTTCATTCTGCATCGTAGCTATGCGCCCACGCCGAAGTCTCCAATAGAAATATGTATGTCTGTTTGTATGTCTATATATCTGGTTGTTCACACATATCTTTCTCCATATATATATATATATATACATATATATATATATATATTATATATATATATATATATATATATATATATATATATATATATATGTATATATATATTAACCAGTTGAAAACCAACAGGTCAGGTGGTCCTGATTGTTTAATAAACGAAATGTTTACTGTCGGTAAAGGTGCATTGATGAATATTTTTTATACATTGTTTAATAAGATTTTTGAAAATGCATATTTCCCTTAGCGATGGTCGGAAGGCTTTGTGATTCCACTTCATAAACAAGAGCAACGCCTTGCGGATGCAGACCGCTCATCTATTTGTCTTTTTAAAGGTGAAGGGACCTATCTCAATTTCAATCACAAAGGAGGGAGGGGTGGAGTGGAGAGGGGTGTATAGTGTGGGGGTAAGGTCGTTTATTACATTATCTTCCAAAAATGCAATTAAAATGCACAAATATATATATATTTTTTTTGGGGGGGGGGGAGGATTTTTGGGTGGGATGGTTGGACGGTAATTCAAAAATAAAATAATAACAAGAGATGTGTTCGTCAGAAACACAATGTCCCCTATTGCGCAGCTTTGAATTTTTTTTGGACCGTTGACCTTGAAGGATGACCTTGACCTTGAACTTCCACCTCTCAAAATGTGCAGCTTCATGAGAACGCCGCTTTGAAATTATTTTTTGACCTTTGACCTTGAAGGATGACCTTGACCTTGAACTTCCACCACTCAAAATGTGCAGCTTCATGAGAACGCCGCTTTGAATTTGTTTTTTACCTTTGACCTTGAAGAATGACCTTGAGCTTGAACTTCCACCACTCAAAATGTGCAGCTTCATGAGATACACATGTATGCCAAATATCAAGTTGCTATCTTTAATATTGCAAAAGTTATGGCCAACGTTAAAGTGTTTTTTTTCGGACGGACGGACAGACTGACATACTGACTTACATACTGACGGACAGTTCAACTGCTTTATGCCACCCTACCGGGGGCATAAAAATATATATTTGTGTTTTTTAACTATGTATAATTTTTTTTTTTTTTGGGGGGGGGGGTATAGTGTGAGGGTGTGGTGGTCATTTATTAGATGATCTTTAAAAAAATGGGGGGGGGGGTTCGCGGGGCGTGTGGGATGGTTTGGGTGGAGTCTATTGTAGTATGTCAGGTAAGAGTTGTTTTGTCAAAGTATCAATAAAATCTAATCATAAATAAAGAAGTTAGGGCAATTTTAGCAAAATTTAATAATTTGACCTTGAGAGTCAAGGTCATTCAAAGGTCAAGGTAAAATTCAACTTGCCAGGTACAGTACCCTCATGATAGCATGAAAGTATTTGAGGTTTGAAAGCAATAGCATTGATACTTTAGAAGTAAAGTGGATCTAAACACAAAATTTAACCATATATTAAATATTATATTTTATTTTTGATAAGGGCCATATTTCCGCAAAAATGACAACCAGAATTATGCAACGTGTCCTTTACTGTCCCCTTTTGATAGTTTGCGAGTGTTCCAAGTATGAAAGCAATATCTATGATACTTAATGGGTAAAGTGGAGCAAAACACAAAACTTTACCAAATTTCAATTTTCTAAGTATGAAGGGCCCATAATTCCGTCAAAATGCCAGTCAGAGTTACATAACTTTGCCTGCACAGTCCCCTTATGATAGTTAGTAAGTGTTGCAAGTATGAAAGCAATAGCTTTGATACTTTAGGAATAATGTGGACCTAAACACAAAACTTCACCAAATTTTCAATTTTCTAAGTATAAAAAGGGCACATAATTCTGTCAAAATGCCAGTCAGAGTAACATAACTTTGCCTGCACAGTCCCCTTATGATAGTTAGTAAGTGTTGCAAGTATGAAAGCAATAGCTTTGATACTTAAGGAATAAAATAGACCTAAACACAAAACTTAACCAAAATTTTCAATATTCTAAGTATAAAAAGGGCACATAATTCTGTCAAAATGCACGTCAGAGTTATCTAACTCTGCCTGCCCAGTCCCCTCATGATAGTAAGTAAGTGTACCAAGTTTAAATGCAATAGCATTGATACTTTATGAGAAAAGTGGACCTAAACGCGAAACTTAACCGGACGCCGACGCCGACGCCAAGGTGATGACAAAAGCTCTTTTTTCAAAAAAATAGATGAGCTAAAAAGGCAGTATAATTAATGTGGATAATTATCGTGGTATTACGTTATTGAGTAGTTTAGGTAAGCTGTTTACTAGGATTATAGATAATAGATTGAAATCATGGGCCGAAAAGTATAACGTGTATATAGAAGCCCAAGCAGGATTTAGGGCAAATATGAGTACGGTAGATAATATATGTGTGCTTAATAGTTTAATAACGCATGTTCTCAATCAAGGGAAACAACTAAATACATTGTGTGTTGATTAGACTAAAGCGTTTGATTATGTGTTTCTTGAAAATCTTTGGTTTAAAGCCGGCCGAGTTGATATTTCTCAGAACAATTTGGTTTTCTCAACTTACCAGAATTGATCAGTATTTGTCAGATACATTCTAAAGCTTAACTTTTCCATACTGATTTTCGCAAAAAAAATTGTGCCGAAAAAATGCAAACAGCATCAACATACGAAACCTAAACATGTACATAACGGAATCCTCAAAACTATTATTAACCTGTGACGTATGCACGCTTTGGGTCACGTGAGCGCAAATTTCACGTGATTTCCCCTTCCGCGCTTTTTACAACAAAGAAGAACTACTAAATAACGACAAACAAATTATGTCTACGGATAGCCCCACAGGTGTTGGGCGCGTGGCAAAGTCACTTTAGCACTATCAATATGTCATAAAACAACATTTTTCATCATTTTGGCAAAAATATATATAATATATATATTCAAGGTAGTTATCTCTTGACACAGGAAAATCACCTACATCAAAATTTTTAAGCCATTAAGTGCCTAAATGGCGGTCGATTTTCGTTAACTATGTACCATTTTGTTGGGAAAGGTTGCCTTGTGACGAAAAATGACCACGAACGGCTACTTGCCAACATAAACTAAAAGAAAACAATTTTCGAACTCGTAAGAATGCTAGGTCGGCTCTCGTCATACAGAACGTTCTGTGCCGATTTTACAAGAGTAAAAGTATCGAAATACCCTAGCTACCGAACATAATCCGCATTAGTACAATAAACAAAGTTTATACACTAAAAACACATATTTGTCTTTTTGTCCACACCAAATACTAATATAATCGTTATGTTTGAATGTTTATTTCAATCGTCAACGATGATCCGTCCTTCACCTTACGCTGTTTATCCAACTATTGGTTCCGCGCCTCAGTTACCGAATACATGAAACCGAGAACCGTATTTACCTTAAGCGTCTGATCGACATGGAGCTGGACTCGAAATTGCCGATAATTAATTCCCGATCTGCATCGTTTTCGACGTTATAACGCAAACACAAGGACGAATCTGTGTTGTAAGTTAAAGTGGCTTGGTCAAGCGCACAACACCTGTGGGTCTACCTAGACGAGGTTTCAGCATTGCAAATGCGGTTGTAAACAATGATGCAATGGTCACGTGGTTTTACATGTGACCCGCGCTCGTGTAAATTTAGATCATTTATGTCCATGGACAGAAATTGAAAAGCCCTATCTTTGTACTGAATTTGGGAATTTCTTGACCGAATGTGACCAAATTTTTTGCACATCTGACATAAATACCATCAGATGTTGACTCATAATCACTTTTTTGCGACACATAACAAAAATGAGAAAATATACCAACATCAACTCGGCCGGCTTTAAAAAGATACAGCTGGGACTTAGAGGTAATAAACTCAACATTGTTAAATCAATATACGTTTCTGTTAAGTCTAGAGTTAAGTATTGCAATAAGTTAAGTGATAAATACACGTGCACTCTTGGGGTACGTCAGGGGGAGTGCTTGTCTCCCTTTTTATTTTCCATGTTTATCAATGATTTAGAAGATATTTTTATTCATGACAATGCAGATGGTATAGATGTTAATATGTTTAAGATATTTATGTTGCTGTATGCCGACGACATTGTCATTTTTGCAAATTCGGCTGAATCATTACAGCGTAGTATTAATATATTTTATGATTATTGTTTTACATGGAAACTGAAGGTAAATGTTGCTGAAACAAAAGTTATGATATTTAGAAAAGGTGGCTCTATTCCGAATGACATTGCATTTTATTATAATGGCGAACCAATTGAAATAGTTAACAAATTCTGTTATTTAGGTGTGGTTTTCACTACAGGGGATTCGCTTAGTACCGCACAAAGTACTTTGGCCGGACAAGCACAGAAAGCCATTTTTACGTTGAATAAATACTTGTATAAATTTACTTATATACCGCCAAAACACACGTTGGAACTTTTCGATAAGCTTGTATCGCCAATTTTGAATTATTGTTGTGAAGAATGTTGTTTTTGCGAATGACTTATCAATTGAGACAATACATATCCGATTTTGCAAAAAACTGCTTTGTGTGAAGAAAACTACTCAGAACGATTGTATATATGGCGAATTAGGCAGAGTATCTTTTAAAACTATACATATGTATAAGGCTATTAAATATTGGTTACGAATTCTTCAAACGAAAGAAAATAAGTTTATTCTTCTTGTGTATAATTTATTAAAGAATGATTTAGAATAGTATCCCAATAAAATAAATTGGTGCTCCTTATTGAAGGACTTATTATGTTCGCTTGGTTTTGTTGATGCCTGGACTTTTCAAGGTGTAGGTAATAATGACATGTTTCTATATGTTGTTAAGCAGAGATTAATTTAAATAAATGATCAATTTATTCAGAACTGGTACGCCCGATTAACTCAGTCTAGTAGAGCTTTATTCTACAACACTATTTCATCATTTAGATTTAAACCATATCTCGAATGTTTTAATATAAGTAAGTTCTGTCAATCTTTTTTCGTTTTCGAGTCTCATCGCATAGATTGCATATTGAGGTTGGTCGATGGACCGAACTTATGAGTACCCCAATAAAGGATAGAAAATGTGCGAGATGCAATACAATTAATGATGGATATCATTTTGTTATGGAATGTGTAATGTATACTGACATTAGGAAAAAATATATTGGCAGAAAATATTGGTTTAGACCTAGCATGGCTAAATTTGTAGATCTTATAAAGTCAGAAGTTAAGAATATACTTAGAAACTTAGCAACCTATATTCATAAAGCATTTATTATTAGAAATGAGGTAATGTATAACAATTGACATGGTAAATTGATGCACTATATGTGTTCCTTGTGATACTGTAAATACATGCTTCCTATGTGTTTCTTTGTACTTGAATTGTATGTATTTCATGTTTTCTATGTGTTTCTGCTGAAACTGTATTATGCCTGATGTATTATGTATGTTCCTTGGTATATTACTTTTACATACATTTTGTAATACGGGGAAATAAAATATGATATGAGGCCTTAAAGCGGGTATATACGATTTTTTATATGTGTTTAGTTGTAATATATTGATAAAATATGTTACAATAACACAAAATAGGCAAGAAAAATTATACATTAAAGCCGAATTTCATAACATGCAGCAAAGACAAATTAGCGCCCCGAGCCGATAGTGACGTACATATTTTCCTACAATAACCGAAGCATTCGTCTTTGTATTAGGATCGGAGATAGTGTTCGTGTGTCGTATGAATAGATATCGTTGCAGGAATTCAAATAAACCGTTAAACTAAGTTAAGATGCACATCGTACATGTATGGTATACATGCTGGCGAATTCGGCTGTACAGCCGTTTTCAATTTCAGAATTAAATATCTGGCTTATTTCACATTTTTCGACACATGTTCTTCTTAACTTTTATTTTAATTTATATTGAAATATATATATAATAAGTTTTTTACACAGTTTATATAAATTCATAAATATTTGACAAAATCGTATATACCCGCTTTAATGCCGTTTGTAAGTGTTAAGTGTACCACGCTATGCTAGCATTGCTGTTTACAACTGTAATGTATTTTAGTGAAATACGAGCACATTACTACATTTACATGCTTTTTGTATTACTATTAATAGAAATGTCATGTTGCCTTAATACCCTTTGTATTATTATATTTACAAGGCTATAATAGCGTTGCTCTGTACAAATAGTATTGAAGTGAACTAATCTGAAATTGTTAAATGCACAATTATTTCTGATGTTTATAATAATATCATACCATGTAAGCGTTCTATCCTATGAATGGATATGACAAAACCTCCATAATGTCTATCTTACTCGTTAAAGCATAAAGTAGTTAAAGATCTTACAATTAATGTATTATAACGTGTCATTGTAAATCTAGTTTCCACAATACTTCTCTTACATGTTTCTTTCGGTAAGACAAATAAACAAGTGGATATATAGTGTTTAGCTAAGTTCAGATGTTAGTGATAGCAGTTGCCAATGATATATGTCTTATATCATACATACGCCTGCTTCTGATAATCGTTTAACGATTGTGTAGCAGTACCATGTAGATGTAGAGATATTTTGGTTTCGGTAAGGCATGTTTATTCTTTAGATGATTAAATACCATATGTGATGGATATATAATTCATACAAGTTAAATGATTAAACTTTATTATCTTTTTGTAATTAAAGGTTTCTTTGCGATAGGTTGTTTCACTTGTTTTTCGTAATACTAAAACGCGAACTAAATTATAAACATATCCGATAGATGCACATGCGAAGAAGCCGATGCTTATTTCTGTAAATGTGTATATATAACTACTCTTTTGTCAGTGTTTGTGAAATTGTCGTATATGTTGAGAATCCAGCCTCAAAAGGCTTCTTTAAACAACATACTATCATGGTTATATGATGATATTTGATAACACGAAACAAATTAGGATAAATGTATGCTACTTTTTTTTAAAGCCAATTTCTATGTTTTCTACATTATTAATAGAATATCATCCAGTGATCGTAACAAGACTAAAAGAAGTAAAGGAAGCTTTACTACTCAAATTTGTCGATAAAAGAAACCTCTAAAATAAGAACATATTGTATTATAATTGTATTGTATTATAGTTTGAAATACATTTGCTAAATGCTTAGAAAACGTTCCATAAATATATTTCATGTATGTTTTTGAAATATTGTTTTCATAGCGATCTTCTCCAAATGTTGGAAACATGCAACTACAACTTTTGTTAAAATTCTGTATTCTAGTCTACACTGTTTGTCAATACTTGTATTGTATATATGTCCTCATGGGCTTAAATGCCTTATTGGATTGAAATAAACTGTCTTGTCTAGTCTTGTCTTGTCTTATATATATCGTCCCATTTGCACTTGACATAATTGTAAGAGCTATACTCAGATATACTTAACCCATATATATATATTTATATGTTACCTGTATTCAATACTATTGTACAACATGTAGAGTTCTCAAGTAGAACGTCAATTAATGATGTACTGAAACCATTCGCAGTGTTGCGGACCCGTTATTTTGTAGAACACGTGATTATAATACTAACCTAGTTTCAATGTTAATAATTGTATAAAAATGCCGACTGGTTCGACAGCGAGTGCGACGCTGCACGAAATGTGTACTACGGCGCATTACGACGCATAACGTGTCTTTAACTAAAGTTAAATTGATTTAAACAGACAACGCTTATGTACAAGTAAAATATTTTATAAGGACTTAATCCGCAAGAAGAAAGCCTGTTGTTATAGGCAAAACAAGTTGGGGATTAAAAATTTAATAAAACATAAACCAAGGGATAGCATTAACTCTGGTTTGAATATAGATGATATAGTGTTGATTGTACTATTATTTGCTAATGACATGCCTATGTAGGCAAGTCACCAGCTGAAGTTCAAACACATTTAGATAACTTATACTTATATTGCCATTCTTGGGGGTTAAATGTGAACACTGCAAAAACGAAAAGAATGGTTTTTCGGAAGACAGGTTGATTAAAACAAAACGAAAAACGGGTATACAATGGTAATGATATTGAAGTTGTTGATAATTTTAACTATTGGGGCAAAGTGTTATATTATACTGTAAGTTTCAAACTAAACCAGGATTATTTTGTTGGTAAAGCCCATAAGGCCATGAATACATTTTTGTCTGAATCCAATGAATTTGACATAAAACCGAAAACATTTTGCCAGTTTGTTTTACTCCTTTGTAGGTTCTATATTAAATTATCGTTTGTTATCAGTTATTTGTAATGCATGTAAATATATCAAAGAAGTTCTTGTGATAAGAAATGCGATTCTAAATAATTATGTTCAATAATTTCATTACCGCTTTGATAGTTTATTGGTATGTTGCTTCGTAAGTGTCTGTTTTACGTTATGTGATGTTATTTTGTTATACCTAATTACGTGACATAAAATAATATGAATATTTTAGTATGAAGACGAGGTGTCTGAATAAACTGTCTGTCTGTCTGTCTATCTGTCTATGTATGTGTGGCTAAAAATAAGAATGAGTGCATTTATGGCACCAAACGGCGGTCGTGATTACTGTATGAACATGTGGGAATTATTTGAAACATTGAAATATATTAGAGTGCTACAAGGTTTTAATATATAAATTTAAACAAAATATAAACACAGTAGTATAATGGAATGTTGTAACCCCTGACTGGTAATATCGGTAAAACAGTTTCATCGAGAGTGAACGAACTTTGTTTGTTCTTAAAAAATAAACAGGAGCATGGCGCAGTTTACACAACTATTTTAAATATTCGACTGTTTATTCAGTCTCATCCCATTTCCAAATAATTGAAGGTTCTAAAAAAGCAATCATGCATTACAGAGGTTGTAGCAGAGCCCCCGTGAAACTATTAAGAACGGGCCACGCGGCGGAAATAAGGTCACCTTGATGACATTGGATGTATACTTCGTCCCCTGCAAAGAGTTCAGAAACAGTGGTCTGGGAGGAACAATCGATGGTACTTTTGTCGCCAGCCATTACTCTGCCAATCATGTCCTTGTTCCTCATGAGGTCCAGCACAATAGAATGGTTATTGGAGCAGATGGAGATTGACAAGAGGTATGAGCCGTGTACAGGGGCGAAGAATGCACCAAGAAGTCTGTGATAGGCATTCCCGAGGTTGAGTTGAACGACATCGAAAATGATGCGTTGGTTTATAGAAGACCTCTGGGAGTAATACAGATCAGCTTTGAAAGCAATCGGCTGTTGGTCTTCAATGCCATAAAGAAAAATGTGAGTGAGACAAAACAAACACTATTTGTTAAGTTTAATTAAATCAGATTTATATAAATGAAAAAACGTTTCCTTTTGTGTCTGTTCCATAGGACTGAAAATTATAGTCTCTGATATTGCCTACTCATATAACGCGCTATTATTCGCTAGTGATACATGTAGGAATGTTTATGTCAATCTTCATGAATTAAAACCTTTTTCTGTTATGTGCAAATCGTTGCTGCAATTATATTTCTCTAATGCAATAAAGTACTAAAACACACAACTTAAATTACCATGAATATTACGTTGCTTACCCTGTTTTAACTTCAACTGATTTACTGTCGCCGTCAAATTATCCAAACGCTGCACCAGTTCGGGAATATCGATCTCATTAACAAAACGAGCTTTTGGCACATGGGCCTCAACAGCCCATACGAGGACCGAATAAAGCACGGCGCGCAACATAACGTTCAGCAAGTGTATATTGTTTGATGTCTTGTCTGTCTTTTAATACTAGTAGGTCGCCCAATATCTTCTCTTTGTTCTGTCTTCAGACATTCGCTATGTCTTATCTTGCATGACATCATTGTTCTGTTATCATTCCAGCGTAAAAATTCTTATCGTGAGCGTTAAATAAGACAGACTAGAGTTAATTTTAAACGAATCATCTGATTAAACGTTTAGAGGAACCATCATGTTGACGGAACATGACAAAAAACAAACAGTTGAACGAATCAACTTTACAATTAGCTTTCTTCCTAGATATTCCTTTACATTTGCTGATATTTAAAAAAAAATAGTATTCTACTAATTATCACGATTATACGTCTTATATAATGTTTCATGTTAAGAAAATTTGAATACCATTAAGTAAATATGACTTTACACTTTGATGACAGCACTTCAGAGTTTCGAACATTCAGCATTGGCATGTGTGTGTGTGTGTGCTTTTGAATTCCATAATCAATCGACGTATTTAAATATGTGTGACATAAAATTAGTTTCTTTACGCAAATCACTGTATTATTACGCATTGTTTAAAATATTTATACGTGTGAACTGGGAAGACAAGAACAAAAATGCATCAATCCCGTTTCGGGTTAAAAAAAAACTCTCTTGGCCTGGTCCGGTGACAGAGAAGAGACCTCGGTCTCTGTTTATTTAGGATGAGAATACATATTGGAATCCATCAGCTGTTGTGTTTATTGTGTTTATGGAAGGTTATCATTTGAAAACCGGTACGATGGTTAAGGATGATGGTGACTATGGTGGTGGAGATGATGATGATGATGATGATGATGATGATGATGATGATGATGATGATGATGATGATGATAGAGGAAAGATATTTATAACGCGGCAAAACAACAACACGATTAAAATGATGGTGTAATGTAATATCACGATTGGGATAATACAAACATAAATCATCATCGTACTGTCGGAGATTTGCGTTTTTCCCATTTCTTATGTCGCATAACCACTTTCGAAATATCGCTTTGCCGTTATCGTGACATCATTATTCACCGTTATGGTTCTTAAGGTTTATCGTATATACGAGAATGAAATCCTAACCTGTTTATAGTATTCAAAGTTTTGTGTTGCTAATTTCACAAAAATAACTGTTAAGTGTGCAGTTTTTTGACGATGCTGCTTTAGCTAAGTTATTATACCATAACAAATTATTCACAATGGCGACCTATGTAAAAGACCGAGACAGTCCGATTGAGATAGCTAAATTTTCTCAATCGCTGATTATCTTTTATAAAGGATACCAACGTTTAAGCAACAATGGCCGCGCCCATGATAGAATGTTGACACTCGTGTCAAAACTTTCTTACATCATTAATCGGTTTGTTTGGCTATTTAGAAACTGCAATTTAGGATATATGAGTTATTTATTCACTAATTCTCCGCTAATGACAACAATGGATGGAATTTGATGGATATATTCGATGTAAATGAAGGACTTTCTGTATCTTGACAGATTGACACGGCAAAACTGGCATACTGGTATTTTGAGTTATCAATTTTAGTCACATTTTGCTTTATAAATTGTACTTGAGCATTATGTGACTTATTGAATGACTATGATACCCGATATCAACATATCATATTGATTTGCAGATCACCAAGCTGTCCTGAAATTCAACATCGATTACAAACTCTTTACTGGTTTGTATTATTTCATCTTTCTAGTTAAGTACGTGATATCATTTTAAAGTTAAATGAACTGTGTCGCAGTTACAGAGACATGAAGGCGAGTGTGGCCAGTTTAGATCCAGATCAGCCTGCGGTCGCTTGAAAGCTGTTTGCTTAAAAGCGGTTTTCTGACAATAACAAATAGTTTAATTGGATACTATTAGACTGCACTTTTTCCTATGACCTGGCTCAAATAATAGAATTGTCATTAATCAAATGATTTTATTTCGAACATTAATCGATTGTTTTTTTTTCTAGTCCCTCGGGATCAATGACTTCAGCACTTTCGTGTTGAGAATTGAATACCGCTTAAGGCGCTGCTAGGGGCGTGAGAGATTTTGCACCTTCCATTATCCCGCATGAACCGACTCAATAAAACCGAGTCGGCAATATTTTTACCTAAATTTTTGTTTGGTTGCTCTCGAGGGATCGAACATTTTCAGAATCGTCCTAAAAGCCTAGTGGTAGAGTGTCGACTTTGATTTCAGGAGGTTGCGCAGCGGGTTTGATCCCCAGAAGCTATATGATTGAAAACTACCCTACTTTGTTATCTAAAAGGCTGCTAAACCTGATATACTAAGATAATGTGAATTTTATCTCACATGATGGTCATCAGTTAGGACTAGTCATCAGTTATATAATATAAAAACTCACAGCAGTAGTAAACAATGGGATTATAATTAATGAACGCATCTTTCATTTGTCTTTGACACTTTAAGTTTGACATGGCCTAGATTTAAATATATGACTTGACTTTACCAGCACTCTTGTGACAGAGCTAAAGTGTAAATGTACCATTAAAGCTCACCTAAATCCAGATTTCCTATTATAGAAGTATGGAAAGTTTTAAGGGTGTGACAAGTAAGCAAAAATGGGTCATTACCGAGAGGCCACAATTGTTCTATGACAATGTTATAAATAGTAAAATGCACTAAGTGTATTGCCTTCGTGGTTCTTTTCCGATGTTTGACGGAAAGGGCCGAGATTGTGCGATTGCGAACGCTGTGACGATGGGAAAACCCCAAATGTAGTTATTTTTAGATTTGATCGAGAATGTTACCCGCCTCCAAGTTTCGCTGAATGGGTCAAGTTCCCCACGGGTACTACTTCTCCGTACCCCCATTTTTTTCGTTCCCAAAATTGTTCGTAGCCATTTTGTTTCGTACCAAATTTTTTTCGTACCCAAATTGTTTTCATTCCCAAAATTGTTTCGTACCCAAACTTTTCGTACCCACATACACAATTGTGGCAATGTAGATAAACTTAAATTGATGCTTGCATATCCATTATCTTCAAAAGCATCGCCACACCAGTACTGTCAGTACTTTTATTTTTTAATTAAATTTGCAATGAATGACTTAAGAAAGAATGATAAGTATAGTGTGCACGATTTCTGCATGACGGTCTCTGCGTATTATCTGCATATTCTTATTTAGTTGAAATTCGTTGATTTCTTTTTACCGATCTTCTCTATTTTGCGAAATTTTAGTGAAAACTAATTACTTTGTAGCTTAACTGAGTAAAATGTGCTCAGAGAAAGCCATCGTGGTCAGCCTATTAGACGTCATTTATCGTGCTGTGTCAACGTTAATCCCGTTAGAGACATTTGTCGTTATCTGAATCTTTACGCAACCCGATCATAATGTTTTTTGGAGCATAGGTTTTCAAACAAGACCATCAGAAATAATATTGGAACAACAACTTTCTTCCACTATATGTACTTCATTTGTACTGATTGCACTTCCTCACACTTTTTACCTTGAAAATATCTAACACAATTTTATATCTGGGATAGGTCGCAACGTCAAAGCTCATGAACACATTCCACTCTTTATTCAGTACTTACTATTTATAGAAAGTTTTCAGAATGTTTATCTTGACAATAAATAGGCCAAATTAAAATATTTGTCCTATGTTTCAAAAATCTAGGCCATCAGATCAAATGTTGAAACCCTCTTTTTATGTAGTATCTCTACCATGACAATAACATGTAGTTGTGCAATCTCCACGCAGAGTTGTCGTTCCTTGATCTCACATACACATCTGCGATGGGCTCAGCAACCATCTTGACATCTTGTCAAAACCGAAAAAACGCATTCAAAGTATATTTATTTAGAAATTTAGGATTAGAGACAATATTAAATAAAAAATAAATTTTAGTTCACGATAAATCAGGCAAAAACCTGGTAATTTGTATGCAACTTTTAAGAACTATTTTATTGCCAATTTACTCAAATAAAATTATTACGCTCAATTCGCTAATGTAAACAAATGAACAAATTGATTGACGTTAGGCATTGCTTCGACGGCAAACGTGTATTTACAGAGAGGTCAGTTCTGTTGTATTAATCGAACAAATAAGGGTAAGTTATTTTGCTAATTTTATACGGAAAAAATAATTGTTTACATTTTTAAATTCATATTTAGAATGTGATCAAATCTGATAGTAATTTTAGTATGATCTGACATCATGATAAGTACTTAGTAGAAGGCTCTTGAACATTATTCATACGGACCAGTTGGTTTGTGTTAAATATCAAAATGTTTCAGCATGTAGACTTTATAATTATTACTGTTTTAACCATGCATATGTTTTTCCACCCTTTAAACTTAAAGATGACATCCATACACACCTGCTTTTTACCTCTGAAAAATAAATGTGAGCCAATTGGACAAAACGCAAAAAGTGCTCTCAGGCTGGTGATTTATATATTTGACAGTTAAGACTGCCTGTGAAGAATGGCATATTTTAGATGATTAAATATCCTACTTATTACAATATGATCAGGCTCCGGTCGTTGTCGGTTCAGGTGCTTTCATACTCCGGGTACTTTGTAGTGTACTTAAAAATACTCGGGATACTAAAATGTTGTACCTGAGCCGACAATTACCAAATGATCATTAGTGGTTTCTGTCTTGTCTCAACACTACATGTAACAGGAAATTCCTCACTTCAATTATTTAATTATGTTATACTTGTACTGAAAGGTTTGATACCAGCAAATGTATATTTTTAATCGGAACTGTTCGCACAAGAGTAAGTAGGCCCGCGTTAGTCTTCTTTACTGAGTTTGTCCCGCGTGTGCACACGATCTGAGTGATGACCTTTAATAAAATTGTGCGACAAGAAATGGACGGGGTTTGTTCTAACGAGTCCACCAATGAAAACAGTTGTAAACATTGGCTCGTCCATAAAAGTTAACCAAACAATCGAAAACAGAGAACTGCGCTGTGCAAATTCGTGATAACAACTCAGTTCAGAGAATGATCTATCAAACAATACCAACGGTCCATGCATCTTGTTTATCTACACGTTGACATAATAATGGAAGACATATAAAGTAACTTAAATCCGGTCAGAAATTAACTGTTCCAAATATGATGCATCTATATTTTGTGGTTCAAGTTTATGTTGTGTGTGTTCGGCAAGTTAACATTAGTGCTATGTTCAGTGAGTGCACTGCGTTGGGTGTTAAAGTTATTTTGTCGCATATACATGCATAATTGTTATGAAGGGTACCTTTAAAAATGCATCCGCCAACATAAAGGGTCAACACTTTGTGTCCTGGGTATGATAGACACTTTATTTTCAATCCAACCTTTACCAATATTTATATTTCATATAATTATGTATGCTATTGATAATACACATTACGACCCTCGCTTTGGCAAAATCAGGGTTTAATGCAAATGCATAAAGTATGCAGTGGTTTGTTGCTAATAAGAGACTTCTCTGAAACGGGAAATACCATTCAAGCGGTAAGAAACGTCCCTTATTAGCCTGTGTGGACTGCACAATACCATTCAAGCGGTAAGAAACGTCCCTTATTAGCCTGTGTGGACTGCACAATACCATTCAAGCGGTAAGAAACGTCCCTTATTAGCCTGTGTGGACTGCACAATACCATTCAAGCGGTAAGAAACGTCCCTTATTAGCCTGTGTGGACTGCGGGCAATACCATTCAAGCGGTAAGAAACGTCCCTTATTAGCCTGTGTGGACTGCACAATCACATCTTTCACAACACTTAACGCATGTGCAATAAGCAAAGTTCTCCTATAACGAGACTCAATGGACGTTTAGTTCGCTGCATGCAAGGGTATTTGCTTCAAACCCTATGGGTAATTTGTCGAATACGTTTTGGTATGTTTTCCTTAAAGTTAACCGAGTTTTTTTGCAAGTAAGTTACACCAATGGTGTTGGTTATTTCTTCGATTACGTAACTTTTAAGAAGAGTACATTTCTTATTTAAGGCCCTATATTCAAAATGATTTATTTTCAGACACATTGTTTATTTTAGTAAACATTGAAACAGCCGATACATATAAAGATGATCGTATTGAATTAAATTTATTTATTAAAATAAGACTGTTATTTTCTTGTACTATCGTCACTTAAAGGAAAAAAACACTAGAATAACCAATAAACAACAAATATTTCCCACGAATTTACTAACTTATAAAACTTACTTTATTACAATATGTAATATACGCCACATTTATGGATAGCAATGGTCTTGCAATGCAAATGAATGAGCAGTTACCTATGTCTTTTTCATGTACATTTGATATTTACTGCACCTTTTTATGGCAGGGAAAGACCGCCAATAGTATTCATCACCAGAAATGTTGCACGTGTTGAGTATTCAGCTGATATGTTCCATGTTGCAATTATGGATTATACATACATGTCAAATAATATCCGTTCAAATAAACAATGTTTGATATTTAATGTTTCAATTTTCAACAATGTTAATTTTTAAGGTGGCGACATCTCAAATATTCATCTTGTGCTTTGACCAATTAAAACTTTTCAATGAATACAAAATTAAATGTTCACATGTAAAGTATACATTTACTTTTATTTTTAAATCGCATACACAACGCACAAAACATGATCACAAATCTAACGCTGGTAAATGCTAAAGTATACAAATTTGCAACAGTAACTTTAACAAAGTGCCGATTTCCACTGTGAGCATGTAAACACGTCTAGATTAGGCATCGCGTATCTTTACATCTTGCAATGTTAAAAGTTGACATTTGAACAGTTGGAAAGTCTGCATGAAATCTACACGCGGTTTGACCGCCAAAATTATTTTTCGTCTAAGCCAGGAACCTATGCCTCAATGCCTCGCTTACGGGCCGGGTACCATTGTAAATGTAAATAATGATTATTCTGGCGCACAGGTGTTGGGCGCGTGGCCAAGTCAATTTAACACTATCAATATGTCATAAAACAAAATTTTTCATCATTTTGACCAAAAATATTTTTCTGATTATATATATATATATATATATATATATATATATATATATATATATATATATATATATATATATATATATATATATTTACACACACACATAAGGTAGGTATTTCTTGACACAGGAAACTCACCTGATAAAATACATGTTTGTAGATATAAATGCTCGTTCTTATTATTGTTTTGTATTGGTACCATTTTAGTGTTCGTGTGACGTATGAATATATATATATATTAAAATGGGATTAATTGTGTCACAAATAAATAAAAACGAGCATTTTGTATCTACAAAAATCTATGTTATCAAACCACATCCAGCGTTGAAATATTGGCTCTAGCCTCTAGTATTATGGAACACTGATTGTTTAGGTGTTAACTTTATTTTACGTAATTCATTACGAAATTTTCGTTGATTTTGAGCGTTATAGAGACTTTAAAGTAACATTACTATTCAAAATCAATGAAATTTTCGAACAATTGTTCGTAATATGCACTTAAACAATTAAAAATCAGTGTCCCTTATGGCAGTTGCCGAAATTTCAACGTCAGATGTGGTCTGGTGAAGTAGATGTTTGTAGATACAAAATGCTCGTTTTTATTATTGTTTATCATATCTATTTATTCGACACATGAACACTAAAATGGTGTTCGTGTGTCGTATGAATATATATGTTCGCGGGAATTAATTGTGGCCACCAATAAATAAAAACGAGCATTTTGTATCTACACAAATCTATGTAATCATACCACATCAAGCGTTGAAATTTTGGCTATTGCTATGAGGAACACTGATTGTTAAGGTGTTAACTTTATTTTACGAAATCTTTAACGAAATTTTCGTTGATTTTGAGCGTTATAGAGACTTTAAGTGCCCAAATGGCGGTCGATTTTCGTAAACTATGTACCATTTTATTGGGGAAGTTTGCCTCTGTATCTGTGTTGTACGTTGATAAACTCGTATTTGTTTACTGTACTAATGCGGATTATGTTCGGTAGCTGGGGTATTTCGATAGTTTTACTCTTGTAAAAATCGGTACTGAACGTTCGTTCAGACGGAAGCCGACCTAGCATTTCTTCGAGTTCGAGAAATGCTTTTTTACAGTTAATGTTGACAAGTAGCCGTTCGTGGTCATTTTTCGTAACGAGACAACCTTTCCCAACAAAATGGTACATAGTTTACGAAAATCGACCGCTATTTAGGCATTATATGGCTTTAAAGTGTTGAGGTAGGTGATTTTCCTGTGTCAATAGATACCTACCTTGTATATGTATATCATATCAGAATATTTTTTTTGGTCAAAATCATGAAAAACATGTTGTTTTATGACATATTGATAGTGCTTAATTGACTTGGTCACGCGCCCAACACCTGTGGCTGCTACTAATGACAATTAGTACCCTAACACCGGCTGACATGAAAATGCGTTGTAAATGTTGAATTATGATTCGTCAACTTGTATTCTGTCAAATTGTATATAGTAAACTTGTTAGATGCTGACTAGTAGCAGATTACTAAAACCGACCGTACAACTTAGAAAATATTCAACATGCTAATGTAGTTTGTCATCAACTTACATTCAGATGGATCTATTATCTTTTATTTATTATTATAACTACAATATTAGGTATATGAAGATGTAAACTTTATATCTTCATTTTCATATCTGTAGTTTAAGAAGTTACATGTTTGTTTTTAAACATTGAAACATTTTGTAGAATCAGGACATACAACATTTCACACTTTAATTGTACAAAACAGATATTAAAATGATGCATTTAAACAATTCTCTGTTAAACATTGAGCTAAATACTCAATACGTGCAACATTTCTAGTGATGAATAATATTGGCAGTCTTCCCCTTCCATACCTTTCGTGCTCGTTTTTGAAACCATTCACTTGAAATTAGCACCTTGATAAAGTTATATAAAAAAATCTAACTTCATGCTGTGCTTTGGCATTTAGGGAGGTCCTGTTTGATCTTTGACCTGACTGTATATGCCTCGTTTTAGGAAAACAGGTCTTAATGCATGTGCGTTAAGTGTCACCCCATATTAGTTTGTGCATTCCGCACATGCCAATCAGAGATAGCACTTTCCGCCTTATTTTGATTTTATTGTAAGACACAAAGTCTCATATAGGTGTAACATGTGTACACTTTGTTTTCGAAAATCCATCAATGTATGAAAAGATTGGAGCTCAAATAAACAAAAATTGTATGTAACAAAAAAACGGTATCTAGTTTAACCTTTTATTTATAAGTATGATTTTGCATTAATAGAGAGCCATCTTGGCATGTTGCTCGAGGAACACATATATTTATTGTAACAGAGTGTCACGTTATTGTATTATAGTGTCACGTTATTGCAACATAGTGTCACGTTATTGTTACATAGTGCCACGTTATTGTATTATAGTGTCACGTTATTGTATTATAGTGTCACGTTATTGTATTATAGTGCCATGTTATTGCACCTTAGTGTAAGTTATTAAATTAAAGTGTCACGTTATTGTAACATAGTGTCAGGTTATTGCAACATAATGGCACATTGTGCAACATAGTGTCACGTTATTGCAACATAGTGTCACGTTATTGTATTATTATGTCACGTTATTGCATTATAGTGTTACGTTATTGTATTTTATTATATACCTGTTGAATGCATTTAACAAAATACAGGTTGTATCAATCGTTGAAATAAAAAATCCCGTATTACGCTACTCGCTGTTTCCAATTCCGTATTACCATACTACTATTTTTAGAAGCCGGACTACTTTTTTTTACCCATTTAATGACGTCACATTATGCGCACCGAATATAGGAAACCCCCCTTGTTAAATCTTCGACCCATTTAATGACGTCACACTACGCGTAGCGAAAATAGGAAAGCCCCCTGTGTAGTATATTAGATACGTCGTCTGCAGTTTGACCAGAGAGTAAATATGGCCGAATTTTCGACCATGGACATAGCGGAATGGTCATCGATCGGTTTATTTGACTTAATTGACGATAGTTTTTTTGAAAATGAACTATTTGAAACGGCTGTTCATAATTCTGGAGAGAATGAAAATGTCAGTAGCACTGAAAATACTGAAACAAGTGCAGTGTCCACTCTTTTAGAAGCAGGTGTCCAGCTGCCCAATGAAAGTAAGTCTGATCTGCATCAAAATACAGATTTAAGTTCACAAGACCACAGAAATCAAATGGAACAGATGAATTTAAATAGCCATGCTCAAGGTGAAACACGTAAACAACCAACATTTGTACATGTAACAGAAGATGAAAAGATAAATTTTGTTCAAAGTATGAAAAATGTGAACACTAGCCGCAAAACTGAATTATGTATGCGCCATTTCCAACGCTGGCTATCAGAACCACCACGCAATGAAACAAGATCTGTCTGTGACATCATGACCACTGAACTTGACAACTACATAGGTTCATTCCTCCTGTCCATCCGTAAAGCCGACGGGTCTGAGTATGAGCCTGACACACTCACAAGCTACCATCGAGGCATTGACCGGTTTGTAAAAGAAATTCATATTTATACACCAAAAACATAGTAGAATAAAGTGCTCAGTGTATAAACAATCAACATTGAATCGAAATAGTATTTCAGTGATGATCATGCAATGTTGTTGTAGTACTGTATTACTCACTGCTGTAGAGATAGTTTTAACCTATATATTTGAGCTTGAGTCCATCGAAAGCCTAAGGCTTATATAAACACTCTCGATTCCATTTTCTGGGCTTAGAACCATTACTATGTGTCTTTGTGAGAGATCTTAAGAACGCTTGCACGATGGTGATCGAACCCATCACCTCCCAGTGGCTAGACGGACACCCTATCCATAAAACATTAAAACATGTCGACCTTGCTGTTGAGTTAATTTACTACATCCAACATAAAGTGATTAAATTAAAATATTTAAACAGCATGAAATGTTATAGCTGTGTAATTATGCTTTATAGTTGTTATGTTAACCTGATTGGTTATTGCACACATCTATGAAAATAAAATTTAATTAAGTGGCAAATAAATGTATAAAAGTTATTAAACAAAACAATATGTAAATTGAATATTAACCGCACAATGATATTAACGGTTGAAAAAAATAATATCTCGAACAAAATGTAAATAATGCCCATAATTTTCAAATTATATCCAGTTAAAAAAAATCAAATAATTCTGTACATGGGTCAAGTTTAAAAAATAAAAGAATGAAAATCAATTGTTTAAATGTGATTTTTTCCAGATATTTAAGGGAAAATATATATTCCCACAGCATTTTGGATGACAGAGAGTTTGAAACTTCTCGAAAGGTTTTGGCTTCCAAAAGAAAGGAACTGAAGCAAAAAGGAAAAGGAAACAGGCCCCATGCTGCTGAAGCCATTACCTCTGAAGAAAGAGGGATTTAAAAACAAAAAGCAGTAATTGGACTTCAAAGCCCAAGACAGCTGTTGAATCAAGTTTGGCTAAATAATTCAACATTGTTCGGCATTCGTGGTGGAACCGAAAGTCACAACCTTAGATGGGGCGACATCAAACTGAAAAAAACTGATCAAGGAAGAGAATACCTTGAATACAATGAACGGTTGACCAAAACACGTACATCGGAAACCAAGTCGGATCAAAGGGCCTTTCCACCTAAGCAGTTTGCTCATACCAACAAAGATTCATGCCCTGTTGAAGCGTACAAGGAGTTTGCTCATCACAGACCGAAAGAAGCTCTGCGTGATGATGCCCCTTTCTACTTGTGTATAAACTATAGTCGACATGATGGGTCCAACAAGTGGTATAAATGTCAGTCCATGGGTGAAAACTCCTTGAGGTCAATAATGAGAACGATGGCCGAGAGGGGCGAGCTCACAGGTCGGAAGACAAATCACAGTGCCCGAAAAACAACCTGTACGACTCTCTTGCATAATGGGGTTGCTCCAACAATAATTCAACCGCTAACTGGACCAAAAATGTGCAAAGTGTTAACAATTACGCAAAGGCTTCTCTCGAAATGCAAGCAGCCATGTCCGACATATTATCAGAAAATCCTGACCAACAACAAATTATGCAACTTAACCCTAGGCCTACCTATGGTTCTGTCATCCCGGCATCGGTGCGAAACACATCTATGTCAAGCAGCAACAAAAACACATCCAACGCCGCCATTGATGATTCCCACGATAACACAAATCTCCAAGGTGCACAATTATTCCGGTGTAACGTAACCATCAACAATTACTATGCACACTCTCCATCGAAGAAACGCAAGAGAATATGCATAGTAGAAAGTGACAGCGATTAACTGTTGGTGAATTATAAATCCAGCTGGTAAATCCAACAACATGTGCTTTCAACACGCGAAGATTAAAACCTGTGTGTCCCCTGTTCAAATGTGTACACGTTAGACTAATTTGCATAAACTGTATTCATGCGCGTGTTATATAAACTACGGCGTTCCGTTTGTATCATTGTGTTGTATGTTTTATTAAAGCAAAAAATACAATTTTTAACTGTTTTCGTTAGTTGCTGTATATAATAAATGGAATATTACGCTAGTCAATTGTTCCAAGAGTTTGTATTCAGTCTCGTGGCTTGTGCTATTTCGCATCACACTCGAGGCTCCGCCTCTCGTGTGATACGTCATCACACAAGCCACTCGACTGAATACAAACTCTTGGAACAATTGACTAGCGTAATATTCCGTATATATTGGCACGTTATTGCAACAAAGTGCAACGTTATTTCTACATAGTGTCAAGTTATTGCATCATAGTGCCAGTTATAGCAACCGAATTTCACGTAATCATCAAAATTTGTCACGTTATTGCAACATAGTGTCAAGTTATTGCAGCATAGTGTCACGTTATTACAATACAGACCCACGTTATTGCAACATAGACTCACGTTATTGCAACATAATTTCGCCGAATTCGAATCAAGTGTCCCATTATTTCAACAGAGAGTTGCGTTATTTCAATATTCCTTATGCATGTAGACTGCATAACTTTAAAAAGTCCTGCTTTAATGTTAATTAAGCCATTTACCTTTGAACTTATACTGCGACATGAGCCTTAACGCGAGTATATACGATTACGATGATACGAATATTCATTTTCACAATCTTTCATCAATACAGAAATATGAATAATAGTTCAATACACTATTTTAACAATCTAACCGTTGTACCATTAGACTAATATTGTTTTCTTCAATTAAATGTAATAGGTCCACGTGTTCATCGATACTGACACTTTTACTTGTATTTCTAGTCCAACCACCAAATGTGTTCAAGTATCGTATGAACTACTATTGACACAATTTTGGGGATGTTCCACTTGAAATGTTTCAACTTAATTATAGGAGCCTCAATCTGGGATAAAGGCCTTAATGCATGTGAGTAAATTGTCGCCCCAGGACTGCACATCTAAACCAGGGACGACGCTATCAGCTTTGTTGTTACTTGTATTTAAAAAAAAAATGATTTTCTGAACAAAAATCAAGTTTAGACTGACAGTGTTGTCCCTGATAAGCATGTGTGAATTTCATGGGGGAATCTGGGGCTACACTTAATGCACATTTATTAAGACTAATTTTCCGATAACATATTTATTATTGGAAGGCCTATCAGAGTGTATAGTGTATGAAGGTTGCGTGCTGTTCTATCAGAGTGTATAGTGTACGAAGATTGTGTGCTGTGCTATCATGGTGTATAGTGTATGCAGATTGCGTGCTGTTCTATCAGAGTGTATAGTGTACGAAGATTGTGTGCCGTGCTATCAGAGTGTATAGTGTGTGAAGATTGCGTGCTGTTCTATCGGAGTGTATAGTGTACGAAGATTGTGTGCTGTGCTATCAGAGTGTTTAGTGTACGAAGATTGTGTGCTGCTATCAGAGTGTACAGTGTATGAAGATTGTGTGCTGTGCTATCAGAGTGTATAGTGTATGAATATTTCGTGCTGTGCTATCAGAGTGTATAGTGTACGAAGATTGTGTGCTGTGCTATCAGAGTGTATAGTGTATGAAGATTGCGTGCTGTGCTATCAGAGTGTATAGTGTGCGAAGATTGTGTGCTGTGCTTCAAATAAAAACAAAACGTATTGCATTATAGAATATGTACAGAGATACAAATGGGAAGAGGAAAACGTTTCGAAAATGTGGTATTTGTTTATTTTCACGCTTGTTCATGATGTATCTTTCATACTTCATGTTGTCAAACATCGTGTTGTATGTTTTTAATCCGTTACTCATTAGTATGGCAGGTAAACAATTGGAGCTCTCAGAAAAGGGGTTAAATCCACAGGGAGTACTTGTTTTCTATGGAGCTCTCAGTAAAGGCGTTAAATCCACAGGGAGTACTTGTTTTCTATGGAGCTCTCAGTAAAGGCGTTAAATCCACATGTAGTACTTGTTTAGTATGGAGCTCTCAGTAAAGGCGTTAAATCAACATGGAGTTCTTTTTTCTATGGAGCTCTCAGTAAAGGCGTAAAATCCACAGTGAGTGCTTGTTCTATATGGAGCTCTCAGTAAAGACGTTAAATCCACAGGGAGTACTTGTTTTCTATAAAGCTCTCAGTAAAGGCGTTAAATCGACAGGGAGTACTTGTTTTCTATGGAGCTCTCAGTAAAGGCTTTAAATCCACAGTAAGTACTTGTTCTATATGGAGCTCTCAGTAAAGGCTTTAAATCCACAGTGAGTACTTGTTCTATATGGAGCTCTCAGTAAAGGCTTTAAATTCACAGTGAGTACTTGTTCTATATGGAGCTCTCAGTAAAGGCTTTAAATCCACAGTGAGTACTTGTTCTATATGGAGCTCTCAGTAAAGGCTTTAAATCCACAGTGAGCACTTGTTCTATATGGAGCTCTCAGTAAAGGCTTTAAATCCACATTGATTACTTGTTCTATATGGAGCTCTCAGTAAAGGCGTTAAATCCACAGTGAGTACTTGTTCTATATGGAACTCTCAGTAAAGGCTTTAAATCCACAGTGAGTAATTGTTCTATATGGAGCTCTCAGTAAAGGCTTTAAATCCACAGTGAGTACTTGTTCTATATGGAGCTCTCAGTAAAGGCTTTCAATCCACAGTGAGTACTTGGTTTATATGGAGCTCTCAGTAAAGGCTTTAAATCCACAGTGAGTACTTGTTCTATATGGAGCTCTCAGTAAAGGCTTTAAATGCACAGTGAGTACTTGTTCTATATGGAGCTCTCAGTAAAGGCTTTTAATCCACAGTGAGTACTTGTTCTATATATGAGCTCTCAGTAAAGGCTTTAAATCCACAGTTTGTGTTTGTTCTATATGGAGCTCTCAGTAAAGGATTTAAATCAACAGTGAGTACTTGTTCTATATGGAGCTCTCAGTAAAGGCTTTAAATCCACAGTGAGTACTTGTTCTATATGGAGCTCTCAGTAAAGGCTTTAAATCCACAGTGAGTACTTGTTCTATATGGAGCTCTCAGTAAAGGCTTTAAATCCACAGTGAGTACTTGTTCTATATGGAACTCTCAGTAAAGGCTTTAAATCCACAGTGAGTGCTTGTTCTATATGGAGCTCTCAGTAAAGGCGTTAAATCCACAGGGAGTACTTGTTCTATATGGAGCTCTCAGTAAAGGCTTTTAATCCACAGTGAGTACTTGTTCTATATGGAGCTCTCAGTTAATGCTTTAAATCCACAGTGAGTACTTGTTCTATATCGAGCTCTCAGTAAAGGCTTTAAATCCACAGTGAGTACTTGTTCTATATCGAGCTCTCAGTAAGGCTTTAAATCCACAGGGAAAGCTTGTTCTCCATGACGTATTGCAATCATAAAATCGGTATCTTATATGGCATCGATGAACACATATTTATGGATACATTATTATATGAGCCTATTTCTGGGGGGTAAACCAAATTAATGCAGATACGTAAAAGTTATCTTAGATAAGTCTGCATAGGCTAATTAGGTACGACATTTTCCGCTTGCATGCACTTGTTCGTTTCAATGAAGATTCTTTCGGAAAGAACCACCCTGATAAGCCTGTGCGGACAGGCTAATCTGTTCAAACACTTTCCGCGCATACATTTTACTACGTTTTCACCGAGCATAACTTGTATATATTGATATATTATTACATGTATGTACGATTGATATCATATATTGTTATCAATCATTCCGAGATCAACTAGAAATTAAAATAACACATTAACATGTTGTGCACTATGAATGTATCACGTATTTAAAAGTAATTATGTTTTATATTCCATTACATTTTATGACAAACATAAATTATTTATCATCTAACCATTTAGAATAAAAACAAACACATTTGTTTAGGTGTCATGACAAGCAGGGTATTTTATTTCTTGAAACACACGCACGGAGTGGGTGTTTGTATCTGACAGGGCTTTCTACACATAAATGCAAGAAACAAATCTTCTGACGATCGTATGTGTTCAATGAGCAACAGATATCGACCCCAATGGCACCGCTCAGTTGAAAAGTCTCGAGACGTCAGTAAACGTTGCGACATCCTTCTCATATATTTAAGAACTGAAACGATACTAAATCCATTCTGTAGAACACGTCGTTATACGTATCATTAAACATGCTCATGCGTTACATGTGAATAATTGAATATTTTTAATACCCATCAGACGTCAAGCCTAATCTCAAAATCATACAATTGCACAATTTAACTACACAATTCAAAATCACAAGCCCAAACAAGGACGCCACGGCCCTAACAACCGCCCGTCCGCCGCCGATGCCCAAAGCGCACCAGGGACGCCCCCTATGCCCATCCACAACGCCTATTTGCGAAAAGTACATAAAGTGAAGCATTAGTTTTGATAAAACAGCTGCGATAATTACAAGATTTATTCATTACCATCAATTAAGAGAAGTGCACATGACTTCACGTACACCCCAAACAATAATCGGTGGTAACGAACGATTCAGGTGTAACCGCGAGCGGGATACGCAACCCTACTGCTCATTTTTCATTTTTCTTTTAATGGCAGGGGGACGCATGAGGACCCATGGCTCAAGACCGGTGTCTAGGTGCCTTCATCACCTCCTGAAACCTCTAATTTTAGAGAAATCTACAAATAATCAGCTGTTACTATATCGTAAACGTTAAGTATTCTTTTTAGAAAACTATGTAAATCCCATGGTAAAATGTCCGGAACCAATGCCCCTTTCTATCTCACGTCAGTCATCCGTCTGCTCTCATAAAACTCACTGAAACACATAAAACATAATATTAACATCAACACACAAACAGAGCATAAATAAATAAAACGATTTAAATCAAGTCTTCGCTCTACCCTGCTTGCCTGTCGAATGACTAAACCTACAAATCTGTGCACGAGGAAATCTTGATTTCCGCACCATTGGACATATATCACCTTCAAAAACCTGTATAACCAGTTTATTCATTCACACAACGATAATAAATACATGTAATACCACGATTGTTCCAACAATAATGTGATTTATTAGGACTACAATACACGTGAATCGAATAAACACTATTTTGTTTAGATTTAAAGAAAACAAGCGCATGCATTCAATTGATATCTCCCGACAAAAAATATTTGTAATACAGACTGACGGACGGACAGACGGACAAAGCCAATTCTATATATATCCATCTGCCTTTGGTGGGGGATAAAAAAGACATTTATTCTAAATTTGATATATTGTTTACAAAAATCGAGTAAAGGTTCTATTGCACGGACGTTCTGTTAATAGTATTCAGGCACGTTTTGAAGATGTATGAGTAAAGGTTCTATTGCACGGACGTTACGTTGATAGTTTTCAGGCACGTGTTTAAGATGTATGAGTAAAGGTTCTATTGCACGGACGATATGTTGATAGTATTCAGGAACGTTTTGAAGATGTATGAGTAAAGGTTCTATTGCATGGACGTTATGTTAATAGTATTCGGGCAAGTTATGAAGATGTATGAGTAGAGGTTCTATTGCACGGACGTTATGTTAATATAATTCAAGCACGTTTTGAAGATGTATGAGTAAAGGTTATATTGCACGGACGTAATGTTGATAGTATTCAGGCACGTTTTGAAGATGTATGGGTAAAGGTTCTATTGCACGGTCGTTATGTTAATAGTATTCAGGCACGTTTTGAGGATGTATGAGTAAAGGTTCTATTGCACGGACGTTCTGTTTATAGTATTCAGGCACGTTTTGAAGATGTATGAGTAAAGGTTCTATTGCACGGACGTTATTTTGATAGTATTCAGGCACGTTTTGAAGATGTATGAGTAAGGGTTCTAATGCACGGACGTTATGTTGATAGTATTTAGGCACGAGGAGCTATTGCACGGACGCTATGTTAATAGTATTCAGTCACGTTTTGAAGATGTATGAGTAAAGGTTCTATTGCACGGATGTTCTGTGAATAGTATTCAGGCACGTTTTGAAAATGTATGAGTAAAGGTTCTTTTGCACGGACGTTCTGTTAATATAATTCAGATACGTGTTTAAGATGAATGAGTAAAGGTTCTATTGCATGAGCGTCCTGTTTATAGTATTTAGGTACGTTATGAAGATGTATGAGTAAATGTTCTA
Organism: Dreissena polymorpha; assembly: GCF_020536995.1. Taxonomy (NCBI): domain Eukaryota; kingdom Metazoa; phylum Mollusca; class Bivalvia; order Myida; family Dreissenidae; genus Dreissena; species Dreissena polymorpha. Next base: position 83,494,248 of record NC_068364.1, read on the forward strand.
TTGCACAGACGTTATGTTAATAGTATTCATGCACGTTTTGAAGATGTTTGAGTAAAGGTTCTATTGCACGGACGTAATGTTTATAGTATTCAGGCACGTTTTGAAGATGTATGAGTAAAGGTTCTATTGCACAGACGATATGTTGATAGTATTCAGGCACGTTTTGACGATGTATGAGTAAAGGTTCTATTGCACGGACGTTATGTTGATAGTATTCAGGAACGTTTTGAACATGTATGAGTAAAGGTTCTATTACACGGACGTTATGTTGATAGTATTCAGGCATGTGTTTGTGATGTATGAGTAAAGGTTCTATTGCACAGACGATATGTTGATAGTATTCAGGCACGTTTTGAAGATGTATGAGTAAAGGTTCTATTGCAAGGACGTAATGTTAATAGTATTCAGGCACGTTTTGAAGATGTATGAGTAAAGGTTCTATTGCACGGACGTTATGTTAATAGTATTCAGGCACGTTTAGAAGATGTTTGAGTAAATGTTCTATTGCATGGATGTTCTGTTAATAGTATTCAGACACGTTTTGAAGATGTATGAGTAAAGGTTCTATTGCACGGACGTTATGTCGATAGTATTCAGGCATGTGTCTAAGATGTATGAGTAAAGGTTCTATTGCACGGACGTTATGTTGATAGTTTTCAGGCACGTATTTAAGATGTATGAGTAAAGGTTCTATTGCACGGACGTTATGTTACTAGTATTCAGGCACATTTTGAAGATGTATGAGTAAAGGTTCTATTGCACGGACGTTATGTTAATAGTATCCAGGCACGTTTTGAAGATAAATGAGTAAAGGTTATATTGCACGGACGGTATGTTGATAGTATTCAGGCACGTTTTGAAGATGTATGAGTAAAGGTTCTATTGGACGGACGTTCTGTTTATAGTATTCATGCACGTTTTGAAAATGTGTGAGTAAAGGTTCTATTGCACGGACGTTCTATTAAGAGTATTCAGGCACGTTTTGAAGATGTATGAGTAAAGGTTCTATTGCACGGACGTTCTGTTAAAAGTATTCAGGCACGTTTTGAAGATGTAGTAGTAAAAGTTCTACTGCACGGACGTTATGTTGATAGTATTCAGGCACGTTATGAAGATGTATGAGTAAGGGTTCTTATGCACGGACGTTATGTTGATAGTATTCATGCACGTTTTGCAGATGTATGAGTAAGGGTTCTAATGCACGGACGTTATGTTGATAGTATTCAGGCACGAGGAGCTATTGCACGGACGCTTTGTTAATAGTATTCAGTCACGTTTTGAAGATGTATGAGTAAAGGTTTTATTGCACGGACGTTCTGTGAATAGTATTCAGGCACGTTTTGAAAATGAATGAGTAAAGGTTCTTTTGCACGGACGTTGTGTTAATATAATTCAGGCACGTGTTTAAGATGTATGAGTAAAGGTTCTATTGCATGAGCGTTCTGTTTATAGTATTTAGGTACGTTTTGAAGATGTATGAGTAAATGTTCTATTGCACAGACGTTTTGTTAATAGTATTCGGGCACGTTTTGAAGATATTTGAGTAAAGGTTCTATTGCACGGACGTAATGTTTATAGTATTCAGGCACGTTTTGAAGATGTATGAGTAAAGGTTCTATTGCACATACGATATGTTGATAGTATTCAGGCATGTGTTTAAGATGTATGAGTAAAGGTTCTATTGCACGGACGTTATGTTAATAGAATTCAGGCACGTTTTGAAGATATATGAGTAAAGGTTCTATTGCACGGACGTTACGTTGATAGTTTTCAGGCACGTGTTTAAGATGTATGAGTAAAGGTTCTATTGCACGGACGTTATGTTGATAGTGTTCAGGCACGTTTTGAAGATGTATGAGTAAAGGTTCTATTGCACAGACGTTATGTTGATATTATTCAGGCACGTTTTGAAGATGTATGAGTAAAGGTTCTATTGCACGGACGTAATGTTAATAGTATTTAGGAACGTTTTGAAGATGTATGAGTAAAGGTTCTATTGCACGGACGTTATGTTAATCGTATTCAGGCACGTTTTGAAGATGTATGAGTAAAGGTTATATTGCACGGACGTTATGTTGATAGTATTCAGGCACGTTTTGAAGATGTATGAGTAAAGGTTCTATTGCACGGACGTTCTGTTGATAGTATTCAGGCACGTTTTGAAGATGGATGAGTAAACATTCTATTGCACGGACGTTCTGTTAAAAGTATTCAGGCACGTTTTAAAGATGTATGAGTAAAGGTTCAATTGCACGGACATTATGTTGATAGTATTCAGGCACGTTTTGAAGATGTATGAGTAAGGGTTCTAATGCACGGACGTTATGTTGATAGTATTCAGGCACGAGGAGCTATTGCACGGACGCTATGTTGATAGTATTCAGGCACGTTTTGAAGATGTATGAGTAAAGGTTCTATTGCACGGACGTTCTGTGAATAGTGTTTAGGCACGTTTTGAATATGTTTGAGTAAAGGTTCTATTGCACGGACGCTATGTTGATAGTATTCAGGCACGTTTTGACGATGTATGAGTAAGGGTTCTATTGCATGAGCGTTCTGTTTATAGTTTTTAGGCACGTTTGAAGATGTATGAGTAAATGTTCTATTGCACCGACGTAATGTTGATAGTATTCAGGCACGTTTTGACGATGTATGAGTAAAGGTTCTATTGCACGGACGTTATTTTGATAGTATTCAGGCACGTTTTGAAGATGTTTGAGTAAAGGTTCTATTGCACGGACGTTATTTTGATAGTATTCAGGCATGTGTTTAAAATGTATGAGTAAAGGTTCTATTGCACGGACGATATGTGTATAGTATTCAGGCACATTTTTAAGATATATGAGTAAAGGTTCTATTGCACGGATGTTATGTCAATAGTATTCAGGCACGTTTTGAAGATGTATGAGTTAATGTTCTATTGCACGGACGTTATGTTGATAGTATTCAGGCATGTGTTTAAGATGTATGAGTAAAGGTTCTATTGCACGGACGATATGTGTATAGTATACAGGCACATTTTTAAGATATATGAGTAAAGGTTCTATTGCACGGACGTTATGTTGATAGTATTCAGGCACGTTTTGAAGATGTATAAGTAAAGGTTCTATTGCACGGACGTTATGTTAAAAGTATTCAGGCACGTTTTTAACATGTATGAGTAATGGTTCTAATGCACGGACGTTATGTTAATAGGATTCAGGCACTTGTTTAAAATGTATGAGTAAATGTTCTATTGCACGAACGTTATGTTGATAGTACTCAGGCACGTGTTTAAATTGTATGAGTAAAGGTTCTATTGCACGGACGTTATGTTAATAGGATTCAGGCACGTTTTGAAGATATGTGAGTAAACGTTCTATTGCACGGACGTTATGTTGATAGTATTCAGGCACGTTTTGAAGATGTATGAGTAAAGGTTCTATTGCACGGACGTAATGTTGATAGTATTCAGGCACGTTTTGAAGATGTATGGGTAAAGGTTCTATTGCACGGTCGTTATGTTAATAGTATTCAGGCACGTTTTGAGGATGTATGAGTAAAGGTTCTATTGCACGGACGTTCTGTTTATAGTATTCAGGCACGTTTTGAAGATGTATGAGTAAAGGTTCTATTGCACGGACGTTATGTTGATAGTATTCAGGAACGTTTTTAAGATATATGAGTAAAGGTTCTATTGCACGGATGTTATGTCAATAGTATTCAGGCACGTTTTGAAGATGTATGAGTTAATGTTCTATTGCACGGACGTTATGTTGATAGTATTCAGGCATGTGTTTAAGATGTATGAGTAAAGGTTCTATTGCACGGACGATATGTGTATAGTATACAGGCACATTTTTAAGATATATGAGTAAAGGTTCTATTGCACGGACGTTATGTTGATAGTATTCAGGCACGTTTTGAAGATGTATAAGTAAAGGTTCTATTGCACGGACGTTATGTTAAAAGTATTCAGGCACGTTTTTAACATGTATGAGTAATGGTTCTAATGCACGGACGTTATGTTAATAGGATTCAGGCACTTGTTTAAAATGTATGAGTAAATGTTCTATTGCACGAACGTTATGTTGATAGTACTCAGGCACGTGTTTAAATTGTATGAGTAAAGGTTCTATTGCACGGACGTTATGTTAATAGGATTCAGGCACGTTTTGAAGATATGTGAGTAAACGTTCTATTGCACGGACGTTATGTTGATAGTATTCAGGCACGTTTTGAAGATGTATGAGTAAAGGTTCTATTGCACGGACGTAATGTTGATAGTATTCAGGCACGTTTTGAAGATGTATGGGTAAAGGTTCTATTGCACGGTCGTTATGTTAATAGTATTCAGGCACGTTTTGAGGATGTATGAGTAAAGGTTCTATTGCACGGACGTTCTGTTTATAGTATTCAGGCACGTTTTGAAGATGTATGAGTAAAGGTTCTATTGCACGGACGTTATGTTGATAGTATTCAGGAACGTTTTGAAGATGTATGAGTAAGGGTTCTAATGCACGGACGTTATGTTGATAGTATTTAGGCACGAGGAGCTATTGCACGGACGCTATGTTAATAGTATTCAGTCACGTTTTGAAGATGTATGAGTAAAGGTTCTATTGCACGGATGTTCTGTGAATAGTATTCAGGCACGTTTTGAAAATGTATGAGTAAAGGTTCTTTTGCACGGACGTTCTGTTAATATAATTCAGATACGTGTTTAAGATGAATGAGTAAAGGTTCTATTGCATGAGCGTTCTGTTTATAGTATTTAGGTACGTTATGAAGATGTATGAGTAAATGTTCTATTGCACAGACGTTATGTTAATAGTATTCATGCACGTTTTGAAGATGTTTGAGTAAAGGTTCTATTGCACGGACGTAATGTTTATAGTATTCAGGCACGTTTTGAAGATGTATGAGTAAAGGTTCTATTGCACAGACGATATGTTGATAGTATTCAGGCACGTTTTGACGATGTATGAGTAAAGGTTCTATTGCACGGACGTTATGTTGATAGTATTCAGGAACGTTTTGAACATGTATGAGTAAAGGTTCTATTACACGGACGTTATGTTGATAGTATTCAGGCATGTGTTTGTGATGTATGAGTAAAGGTTCTATTGCACAGACGATATGTTGATAGTATTCAGGCACGTTTTGAAGATGTATGAGTAAAGGTTCTATTGCAAGGACGTAATGTTAATAGTATTCAGGCACGTTTTGAAGATGTATGAGTAAAGGTTCTATTGCACGGACGTTATGTTAATAGTATTCAGGCACGTTTAGAAGATGTTTGAGTAAATGTTCTATTGCATGGATGTTCTGTTAATAGTATTCAGACACGTTTTGAAGATGTATGAGTAAAGGTTCTATTGCACGGACGTTATGTCGATAGTATTCAGGCATGTGTCTAAGATGTATGAGTAAAGGTTCTATTGCACGGACGTTATGTTGATAGTTTTCAGGCACGTATTTAAGATGTATGAGTAAAGGTTCTATTGCACGGACGTTATGTTGATAGTTTTCAGGCACGTATTTAAGATGTATGAGTAAAGGTTCTATTGCACGGACGTTATGTTACTAGTATTCAGGCACATTTTGAAGATGTATGAGTAAAGGTTCTATTGCACGGACGTTATGTTAATAGTATCCAGGCACGTTTTGAAGATAAATGAGTAAAGGTTATATTGCACGGACGGTATGTTGATAGTATTCAGGCACGTTTTGAAGATGTATGAGTAAAGGTTCTATTGGACGGACGTTCTGTTTATAGTATTCATGCACGTTTTGAAAATGTGTGAGTAAAGGTTCTATTGCACGGACGTTCTATTAAGAGTATTCAGGCACGTTTTGAAGATGTATGAGTAAAGGTTCTATTGCACGGACGTTCTGTTAAAAGTATTCAGGCACGTTTTGAAGATGTATGAGTAAAAGTTCTACTGCACGGACGTTATGTTGATAGTATTCAGGCACGTTATGAAGATGTATGAGTAAGGGTTCTTATGCACGGACGTTATGTTGATAGTATTCATGCACGTTTTGCAGATGTATGAGTAAGGGTTCTAATGCACGGACGTTATGTTGATAGTATTCAGGCACGAGGAGCTATTGCACGGACGCTTTGTTAATAGTATTCAGTCACGTTTTGAAGATGTATGAGTAAAGGTTTTATTGCACGGACGTTCTGTGAATAGTATTCAGGCACGTTTTGAAAATGAATGAGTAAAGGTTCTTTTGCACGGACGTTGTGTTAATATAATTCAGGCACGTGTTTAAGATGTATGAGTAAAGGTTCTATTGCATGAGCGTTCTGTTTATAGTATTTAGGTACGTTTTGAAGATGTATGAGTAAATGTTCTATTGCACAGACGTTTTGTTAATAGTATTCGGGCACGTTTTGAAGATATTTGAGTAAAGGTTCTATTGCACGGACGTAATGTTTATAGTATTCAGGCACGTTTTGAAGATGTATGAGTAAAGGTTCTATTGCACATACGATATGTTGATAGTATTCAGGCATGTGTTTAAGATGTATGAGTAAAGGTTCTATTGCACGGACGTTATGTTAATAGAATTCAGGCACGTTTTGAAGATATATGAGTAAAGGTTCTATTGCACGGACGTTACGTTGATAGTTTTCAGGCACGTGTTTAAGATGTATGAGTAAAGGTTCTATTGCACGGACGTTATGTTGATAGTGTTCAGGCACGTTTTGAAGATGTATGAGTAAAGGTTCTATTGCACAGACGTTATGTTGATATTATTCAGGCACGTTTTGAAGATGTATGAGTAAAGGTTCTATTGCACGGACGTAATGTTAATAGTATTTAGGAACGTTTTGAAGATGTATGAGTAAAGGTTCTATTGCACGGACGTTATGTTAATCGTATTCAGGCACGTTTTGAAGATGTATGAGTAAAGGTTATATTGCACGGACGTTATGTTGATAGTATTCAGGCACGTTTTGAAGATGTATGAGTAAAGGTTCTAGTGCACGGACGTTCTGTTGATAGTATTCAGGCACGTTTTGAAGATGGATGAGTAAACATTCTATTGCACGGACGTTCTGTTAAAAGTATTCAGGCACGTTTTGAAGATGTATGAGTAAAGGTTCAATTGCACGGACATTATGTTGATAGTATTCAGGCACGTTTTGAAGATGTATGAGTAAGGGTTCTAATGCACGGACGTTATGTTGATAGTATTCAGGCACGAGGAGCTATTGCACGGACGCTATGTTGATAGTATTCAGGCACGTTTTGAAGATGTATGAGTAAAGGTTCTATTGCACGGACGTTCTGTGAATAGTATTTAGGCACGTTTTGAATATGTTTGAGTAAAGGTTCTATTGCACGGACGCTATGTTGATAGTATTCAGGCACGTTTTGACGATGTATGAGTAAGGGTTCTATTGCATGAGCGTTCTGTTTATAGTATTTAGGCACGTTTGAAGATGTATGAGTAAATGTTCTATTGCACCGACGTAATGTTGATAGTATTCAGGCACGTTTTGACGATGTATGAGTAAAGGTTCTATTGCACGGACGTTATTTTGATAGTATTCAGGCACGTTTTGAAGATGTTTGAGTAAAGGTTCTATTGCACGGACGTTATTTTGATAGTATTCAGGCATGTGTTTAAAATGTATGAGTAAAGGTTCTATTGCACGGACGATATGTGTTTAGTATTCAGGCACATTTTTAAGATATATGAGTAAAGGTTCTATTGCACGGATGTTATGTCAATAGTATTCAGGCACGTTTTGAAGATGTATGAGTTAATGTTCTATTGCACGGACGTTATGTTGATAGTATTCAGGCATGTGTTTAAGATGTATGAGTAAAGGTTCTATTGCACGGACGATATGTGTATAGTATACAGGCACATTTTTAAGATATATGAGTAAAGGTTCTATTGCACGGACGTTATGTTGATAGTATTCAGGCACGTTTTGAAGATGTATAAGTAAAGGTTCTATTGCACGGACGTTATGTTAAAAGTATTCAGGCACGTTTTTAACATGTATGAGTAATGGTTCTAATGCACGGACGTTATGTTAATAGGATTCAGGCACTTGTTTAAAATGTATGAGTAAATGTTCTATTGCACGAACGTTATGTTGATAGTACTCAGGCACGTGTTTAAATTGTATGAGTAAAGGTTCTATTGCACGGACGTTATGTTAATAGGATTCAGGCACGTTTTGAAGATATGTGAGTAAACGTTCTATTGCACGGACGTTATGTTTATAGTATTCAGGCACGTTTTGAAGATGTATGAGTAAAGGTTCTATTGCACGGACGTTATGTTGATAGTATTCAGGCACGTTTTGAAGATGTATGAGTAAAGGTTTTATTGCACGGACGTAATGTTGATAGTATTCAGGCACGTGTTCAAAATGTATGAGTAAAGGGTCTATTGCACGGACGTTATGTTGATAGTTTTCAGGCACGTGTTCAAAATGTATGAGTAAAGGTTCTATTAAACGGACGTTATGTTGATAGTATTCAGGCACGTTTTGAAGATGTGTGAGTAAAGGTTCTATTGCACGGACGTTATTTTAATAGTATTCAGGCACGTTTTGAAGATGTATGAGTAAAGGTTCTATTGCACGGACGTTATGTTGATAGTATTCAAGCACGTTTTGAAGATGTATAAGTAAAGGTTTTGTTGCACGGACGTTATGGTGATAGTATTCAGGCACGTTTTGTAGATGTATGAGTAAGGGTTCTAATGCACGGACGTTATGTTGATAGTATTCAGGCACGTTTTGAAGATGTATGAGTAAAGGTTTTATTGCACGGACGTAATGTTGATAGTATTCAGGCACGTGTTCAAAATGTATGAGTAAAGGGTCTATTGCACGGACGTTATGTTGATAGTTTTCAGGCACGTGTTCAAAATGTATGAGTAAAGGTTCTATTAAACGGACGTTATGTTGATAGTATTCAGGCACGTTTTGAAGATGTGTGAGTAAAGGTTCTATTGCACGGACGTTATTTTAATAGTATTCAGGCACGTTTTGAAGATGTATGAGTAAAGGTTCTATTGCACGGACGTTATGTTGATAGTATTCAAGCACGTTTTGAAGATGTATAAGTAAAGGTTTTGTTGCACGGACGTTATGTTGATAGTATTCAGGCACGTTTTGTAGATGTATGAGTAAGGGTTCTAATGCACGGACGTTATGTTGATAGTATTCAGGCACGTTTTGAAGATGTATGAGTAAAGGTTTTATTGCACGGACGTAATGTTGATAGTATTCAGGCACGTGTTCAAAATGTATGAGTAATGGTTCTATTGCACTGACGTTATGTTAATAGTATTCTGTCACGTTTTCTGGATGTATGAGTCTCATTCTGAGAAAACGGGGCTTGATGCACGTGCGTTAAGTGTCGTCCAAAATAAGACTGTGCGAGACTAGCCTGTGTGTGGTGCATATGCTAATCTGCGATGACACTTAACGCATATAGCCTCCCAGAGCGCTGCTTCTGTTATTAACATTATAATGTATGTTAACAATAACGTCGTTGCATTTCCGAACTGTTGCTTTTAATATGTCATATTGAGAGTCATTACGATACGATTTCTTTCAGGTATTGAACCACACCTATTTATGTCATCTATAAAAAAGTAAATAATTATTGTATATTTTATACACCATTAATTAAACAATTGTCTAGAGAGAAAACACCACCCAATATGCGCATGTAGTTATTGTGTAATACAGCTGAGTACTGAAAGACATGTATATACACGGCCATTAGGTACACGGCCATTAGGTACACGGCCATCAGATACACGACACGGCCATTAGGTCGAAGATAAAATAAGAACTCAATAAATATAATTATATATTTTTATTTTAAAAATTTGGGACCGATCTCATAATGTTCGCATATTGATATATAGGTTAGTAAAGTATATATCGTTAATTTTGAACGTAAGCATTTTAGACAATATGTGTACATGAATTAATAACAGCTTATGCGATAAATGGTTTAAATATTAAATTTCTCTTAAAGCCCATTAACTTTTTACAGTGTTAACATTGTACGTATATATGAATTGATCAAATATGTTCGTGTATATCTATCTGAACTTCCTCGGTATACCAAATTAAGATTTTGCATTTATATTGCCATGCTTTTGAATAAAGACAATCAATTGTTTCGAACTGAGTGATATATTGAAGTGAAAACTACAAGATATTCCTGTCTGAAGTATTATCTGGTTAACGATTTTTTAGCCTAGTTCAGTGAAAACCGGGCTAAATGCCTTATGCTTGTGCGTTCAGTGTCATCCCAAATTAGCCTGTGCACATCGCGCAGTCTAATCATGAAAGACACTTTCCGTCTAAAGTGGATGTTACTTTATAAGAGACTTCATTTAAACGAAAAATTGCATAAAAGCGTAGAATGTCGTCCCTTATTAGGAAAATGTCATTGCATTGTAACTAGTCGACACTTCATGGTCAAGGGCCATGAATGTTTGTCCTTGCATTGTAACTAGTCGAAACTTCATGGTAAAATGCCATGGATGTTTGTCCTTGCATTGTAACTAGTCGACACTTCATGGTCAAGGGCCATGAATGTTTGTCCTTGCATTGTAACTAGTCGACACTTCATGATCAAGGGCCATGGATGTTTGTCCTTGCATTGTAACTTGTCGACACTTCAAGGTCAAGGGCCATGAATGTTTTTCCTTGCATTGTAACTTACAGACACTTCATGGTCAAGGGCCATGGATGTTTGTCCTTGCATTGTAACTGGTCGACACTTTATGGTGAAGGGCCGTGGCTGTTTGTCCTTATATTGTAACTAGTCGACACTTCATGGTCAAGGGCCATGAATGTTTGCCCTTGCATTGTAACAACTTGACACTTCGAGGTCAAGGGCCATGAATGTATGTCCTTGCATTGTATCAAGTCGACACTTCATTGTCTAGGGCAATAAATGTTGTCCTTGCATTGTAACTATTCGACACTTCATGGACCAGGGCCCTAAATGTTGTCCTTGCATTGTAACTAGTCGACACTTCATGGTAAAGGCCGTGAATGTTTATCCTTTCATTTTAACATATCGACAATTCATGGTCAAGGGCCATAAATGTTGTTCTTGCATTGTAACTAGTCGACACTTCATGGTCAAGGCCGTGAATGTTTGTCCTTGAATTGTAACTAGTCGACACTTCATGGTCAAGGGCCAAAAATGTTGTCCTTGCATTGTAACTAGTCGACACTTCATGGTCGAGGCCGTGAATGTTTGTCCTTGCATTGTAAATAGTCGACACTTCATGGTCAAGGGCCATAAATGTTGTCCTTGCATTGTAACTAGTCGACACTTCATGGCCAAGGCCGTGAATGTTTGTCCTTGCATTGTAACTAGTCGACACTTCATGGTCAAGGGCCATGTATGTTTGTCCTTGCATTGTAACAAGTCGACACTTCATGGTCAAGGGCAATGAATGTTTGTCCTTGCATTGTAAGTAGTCGACACTTCATAATCAAGGCCATGAATGTTTGTCCTTGAATTGTAACTAGTCGACACTTCATGATCAAGGGCCATGGATGTTTGTCCTTGCATTGTATCTTGTCGACACTTTACGGTCAAGGGCCATGAATGTTTTCCTTGCATTGTAACTAGTCGACACTTGATGGTCAAGGCACATGAATGTTTGTTCTTGCATTGTAACTAGTCGACACTTTATGGTCAAGGGCCATGGATGTTTGTCCTTGTATTGTAACTAGTCGACACTTCATGGTCAAGGGCCATGAATGTTTGTCCTTGCATTGTAATAAATCGACACTTCACGGTCAAGGGCCATGAAAGTTTGTCCTTGAATTGTAACTAGTCGACACTTAATTGTCTAGGGCCATAAATGTTGTCCTTGCATTGTAACTAGTCGACACTTAATGGTCCAGGGCCATTAATGTTGTCATTGCATTGTAATTAGTCGACACTTCATGGTCAAGGCCGTGAATGTTTGTCCTTGCATTGTAACTAGTCGACACTTCATGGTCAAGGGCCAAAAATGTTGTCCTTGCATTGTAACTAGTCGACACTTCTTGGTCGAGGCCGTGAATGTTTGTCCTTGCATTGTAAATAGTCGACACTTCATGGTCAAGGGCCATAAATGTTGTCTTTGCATTGTAACTAGTCGACACTTCATGGTCAAGGCCGTGAATGTTTGTCCTTGCATTGTAACTAGTCGCACTTCATGGTCAAGGGCCATGTATGTTTGTCCTTGCATTGTAACAAGTCGACACTTCATGGTCAAGGGCCATGAATGTTTGTCCTTGCGTTGTAACTAGTCGACACTTCATAATCGAGGCCATGAATGTTTGTCCTTGAATTGAAACTAGTCGACACTTCATGATCAAGGGCCATGGATGTTTGACCTTGCATTGTATCTTGTCGACACTTTACGGTCAAGGGCCATGAATGTTTTCCTTGCATTGTAACTAGTCGACACTTCATGGTCAAGGCACATGAATGTTTGTTCTTGCATTGAAACTAGTCGACACTTTATGGTCAAGGGCCATGGATGTTTGTCCTTGTATTGTAACTAGTCGACACTTCATGGTCAAGGGCCATGAATGTTTGTCCTTGCATTGTAATAAATCGACACTTCACGGTCAAGGGCCATGAAAGTTTGTCCTTGAATTGTTACTAGTCGACAGTTAATTGTCGAGGGCCATAAATGTTGTCCTTGCATTGTAACTAGTCGACACTTGATGGTCCAGGGCCATTAATGTTGTCATTGCATTGTAACTAGTCGACACTTCATGGCCAAGGCCGTGAATGTTTGTCCGTGCATTGTAACTAGTCGACACTTCATGGTCAAGGGCCACAAATGTTGTCCTTGCATTGTAACATCAAGGTCATGAATGTTTGTCCTTGAATTGTAACTTGTCGACACTTAATGGTCAAGGGCCATAAATGTTGTCCTTGCATTGTAACTAGTCGACACTTCATGGTCGAGGCAGTGAATGATTGTCCTTGCATTGTAAATAGTCGACACTTCATGGTCAAGGGCCATAAATGTTGTCTTTGCATTGTAACAAGTCGACACTCCATGGTCAAGGCCGTGAATGTTTGTCCTTGCATTGTAACTAGTCGACACTTCATGGTCAAGGGCATTGGATGTTTGTCCTTGCATTGTAACAAGTCGACACTTCGTGGTCAAGGGCCATGAATGTTTGTCCTTGCGTTGTAACAAGTCGACACTTCATGGTCAAGGGCCATGAATGTTTGTCCTTGCATTGTAACTAATCGACACTTCATGGTCAAGGCCGTGAATGTTTGTCCTTGCATTGTAACTAGTCGACACTTCATGGTCAAGGGACATGAATGTTTGTCCTTGCATTGTAACTAGTCGACAATCCATTGTCAAGGGCCATGGATGTTTGTCCTTGCATTGTAACAAGTCGACACTTCGTGGTCAAGGGCCATGAATGTTTGTCCTTGCGTTGTAACAAGTCGACACTTCATGGTCAAGGGACATGAATGTTTGTCCTTGCATTGTAACTAGTCGACACTTCATGGTCAAGGGACATGAATGTTTGTCCTTGCATTGTAACTAGTCGACAATTCATGGTCAAGGGCCATGGATGTTTGTTCTTGCATTGTAACTAGTCGACACTTCATGGTCAAGGGCCATTGATGTTTGTCTCTGCGTGTTGTAACCAGTCGACACTTCATGGCCAAGGGCCACGGATGTTTGTACCTGCATTGTAACTTGTCGACACTTCATGGTCAAGGGCCATAAATGTTTGTCCTTGCATTGTAACAAGTCGACACTTCATGGTCAATGACCATGGATGTTTGTCCTTGCATTGTTTCTAGTGACTAGTACATGGCCATTGACCATGAAGTAGTCGACACTTCATGGTCAAGGGCCATGAAGTTTTGTCCTTGCATTGTAACCAGTCGACACTTCATGGTCAAGGGCCATAATTGTTTGTCCTTGTATTGTAACAATTCGACACTTTATGGTCAAGGGCCATGGATATTTGTCCTTGAATTGTTACTAGTCGACACTTCAAGGTCAAGGGCCATGGATGTTTGTCCTTGCATTGTAACTTGTTAATGCGACGGAGGATTTAAATATAACTTCTGAATTGTAATAATCATGACCATACGAAATGTCGCATGCAATCAGTGCATTGTAGCCTTGAAATTACTATGATGGACCAATATGATAGAGTTTTGTCTTTTGTTGTGCACATTCACTGATTATTTGTCAATGAATAAAGCATTCTGATCACAACATACTAGTTTCCCTTAAACATATTCATTTGTATGTTCGGTGTTATAATACATATGCAAAGCATGATTTTATGTTTATCCTAACAGCCCATTTACACAACCATTTCAATTTTAATCTCAACAGTTCGAATTAAACATGTAGCCGTTGTTGTGGGTTTGCATTTCTTAGAAACTGACAATGCGCATACTTCTATTGGCAGTCAATGTTCGACTTGCATAAAATCGTCGCACAAAATAAAGGTAAAGCCATCCGAGACAGCTACGACGGAAACAACCATTAGTGTAGAATTATATAATATTTTAGAGGAAACATGTAGGCTGACATGTTAAACAGAGTGACATCAGCCTGTTCTTATTTTGCATAGTTCATGCATTATCCGGATCTAGAACCGACCATATAAAAAACTTGTTTTCATACAACCCAACCGTCGCTTATCATGACAATGACTGCGCAAGAATTATGCTGCCCTTTTCAACAAATATCTTCAGTAGTGCAGTCAAACAGGAACGACGCTTTCCATCTTCGAAAACGAGTACAAAGTATTCGGCTGATTTTTTTTTCAACTGAATATCAATCTATTGTTTATGAGAGATTACAGTTAAAACAAAACAGTTACTAGCCGTAAACGAAACGCGCGACAGCATGACATCGGTATTTAATGTAAGTTTTACCATACGTCAAACTTTACCACGTTCACATGTGATAACTCCTTTGTTCATTATCAAGTGTCGTAGTTAACGTTTTGCATTCTTATAACATTAGTGCCGTTGTGTCTGTACAAAATATATCTGACTTAACACAATTACGAGTTTTTAGTTTTGTGTAATAAATAATAATGACCTCATGTCATAAAACATGACAAATGGAGACTACCTCAATACATGGTATTCGTAGAAGCAATATAACTTTCATTGAAACATAGCGTATATTAGGAAAATATGAGTATATTACTGCTGCGAATGGAGAATACAGAGTAATTGAAACGCTTCTTATCAATTTATTGTGTATAATAAGTTTCAGGGAGACAGTGATAACATTATTCGTAGAGATTAATTGACTTGGGAGATCTTGATTAACTTGAGAATTCCAAGGAAATATTTGCAATTATAAACATAATCAAATGTGTACAAGATATATTTTGTACGTACTTTTTAATACTATTTTGCATAGTTAAAAATTATAAAGTGGACGTTTAGACAAATACGTCAGAGTGTTTTGGATCATAAACAACCATCGTTTGTCTGGTTCACACCTTTCAACGCACTACCGCCCATCTATTGTTACATGTGTTAGTTTACAATATCGTATATCGATCGTTATAAATAGTCAAGGAAGTGTGTCTTAAGTTATGTTTGGAAACACTTAAATTTATAATCATATTAAAATACATATAAATCTCACATAATAAATTACAGAAACATAAAAATAGAACAAAAGAAACATTTTTTTCTGCAGTATTGCACTGTCATATAAGCAGAAGCCATTACAATGGAATTGTTTTTAATCACGATTATCGTATTCTTTCGTCACTCGACATGGTTATACTGAATCAAATTGTAAGCATTTTGAAAATAATCTTTGGTACGCATCAGTCTGTGCTGAATAGCATAGATATTTCGTGCACCCCGTCTTGTAAAGGACGGGTTGACCTGGGCTCGTTGAGTCTTGCGAAGGACGGGGTGACCTGGGCTCGTCGAGTCTTGCGAAGGACGGTGTGACCCGGGCTCATTGAGTCTTGTGAAGGACGGGGTGACCTGGGCTCGTCGAGTCTTGCGAAGGACGGTGTGACCCGGGCTCGTTGAGTCTTGTGAAGGACGGGGTGACCTGGGCTCGTTGAGTCCATCATCATCGGGTGCTGGTCGTGGTATCCCGATGCTCTAAACTAACACTCTCACTATCCTTCTATAGCTTATCCTATTCTCAATCACTGTATCTACTCCTTTTCGCCATTTTCCTTCTAACTCTCCGTCTCTCTCTCGCCCTCTCTTTCTAACTCAATTTTTGTTTCCTAGTCATTCTCTATCCGCCAATTCTAACTTTCTCTCTCTCTTATCCGAACTCACCCCTTCCTTCCCGTTCGCCCAGTCTATCTCTCCCTCGTGTATGTCTTACTAACTCTTGCTTTCTCTCTCATATTCAATCTCTTTCCCATTTCTCCTCGCTTTCTTTTTCTCTCCCTTCGTTTTACGTTCTCTATTTGTATCCATCTCATTTTCTTTACAACGTGCACTTCTCTCACTCTGTCCCCTTCCTACCTGTATTACTCTTCTTTCTCTCGCACTTGTCATTCCTTCCGCTATATCCCCCCCTCCCCTGTTGAGTTCTCTCTGTCACTTTCTCTCCCTTTGTCGAGTGACACACTAATCGGAAACGTTTCCGGAAACGGACATGTACGAAATAAGTCGACATTACACGAAGTTCATCAGAAGTCTTATACCTTAAATAACATTCACGCATTAAGCTCCGTTTTCCCAGAGCAAGGCTGGAATAGTGAGGCCGCCGTGCATGATTGAGTGGCCAGCAATCTGCAGAACGCTGACAGCAGGATCAATTCTTGATGGAGTTGAAAGGAACTCTACTATAATTAGTTTATAGACCGACAATGTATAGATATTTGAATTAGGTTTTGAGAGCATTGCGATATAATGCGCCTCCAATTCCACGTGATATAACTCCATGGACCGAAAGCAGTGGTGCATTAATCGAGCAAAATGTATTACTCTTTCGGATATAATTCTTATGTTGCTAATCAATATGACAACACGTTCTTTTTCTCTTAAATACCCAATAAAATAAATGCATCTCACAATAATAAAATCATCTGCAAGTGACTGGGTTTGGCATGTAACGAAGTAGTAATACGCTATTTGGTGCATGTTTCATTACAATCCACTTAGGGACAACGCAATGGTGTTTTTAATGAAGTTCCGAACGGTAGAACATGTTCGTAAATAAAACTTGATTCAGTCTCTTATTTGTTAGCTCCACTGGCCAAAGGCCAGCGGGGCTTATGTCATGGTCCTGTGTCCGTCGTGTGTGCGTCCGTGCGTGCGTCCGTGCGTGCGTGCGTTAACTTTTTCTTTAAACATCTTCTTCTCCTAAACTACTGGTCCAAATCAGATGAAATTTCTCAGGAATGTTCCTGTGGTGAACCTCTTTCAAATTTGTTCAAATTATGCCCCTGGGGTCAAATTTGACCCTGCCCCGGGGATTCAAAAAATTGAAAATTTGCTTATTTTGTGCAAACTTTATAAATCTTCTTGTCCATAACCATTAGGCCTAGGGCTACCAAATTTGGTATGTATTGACGTCTTATAGTCCTCTACCAAGTTTGTTCAAATTATGCCCCTGGGGTCAAATTTGACCCTGCCCCGGGGGGGGGGGTCAAATAATTGAAAATTTGCCTATATAAGGCCTATTTTGTGCAAACTTTAAAAATCTTCTTGTCCGTAACCATTGGGCCTAGGGCTACCAAATTTGCTATGTAGTGACATCTTATAGTCCTCTACCAAGTTTGTTCAAATTATGCCCCTGGGGTTAAATTTGACCCTGCCCCGGGGGGTCAAAACATTGAAAATTTGCTTATATAAGGCCTATTTTGTGCAAACTTTAAAAATCTTCTTGTCCATAACCGTATGGCATAGGGCTACCAAATTTGGTATGTAGTGACATCTTATTGTCCTCTACCAAGTTTGTTCAAATTATGCCCCTGGGGTCAAATTTGACCCTGCCCCGGGGGGTTAAAAAATTGAAAATTTGCTTATGTAAGGCCTATTTTCTGCAAACTATAAAAATCTTCTTGTCCATTACCATTGGGTCTAGGGCTACCAAATTTGCCATGTAGTGACATCTTATAGTCCTCTACCAAGTTTGTTCAAATTATGCCCCTGGGGTTAAATTTGACCCTGCCCCGGGGGGGGGGGGGGGTAAAAAATTGAAAATTTGCTTATATAAGGCCTATTTTGTGCAAACTTAAAAAATCTTCTTTTCAATAACCAATTGGCCTAGGGCTACCAAATTTGCTATTTAGTGACATCTTATAGTCCTCTACCAAGTTTGTTCAAATTATGCCCCTGGGGTCAAATTTGACCCTGCCCCGGGGGTTTAAAAAATTGAAAATTTGCTTACATAAGGCCTATTTTGTGCAAACTTTAAAAATCTTCTTGTCCATAACCATTGGGCCTAGGGCTACCAAATTTTGTATGTAGTGACATCTTATAGTCCTATATCAAGTTTGTTCAAAGTATGCCCCTGGGGTCAAATTTGACCCTGCCCCGGGGGTCAAAAAATTGAACATTTGCTTATATAAGGCCTATTTTGTGAAAACTTTAAAAATCTTCTTGTCCATAACCATTGGGCCAAGGGCTACCAAATTTGGTATGTAGTGACATCTTATAGTCCTCTACCAAGTTTGTTCAAATTATGCCCCTGGAGTCAAATTTGACCCTGCCCCGGGGCGTCAAAAAATTGAAAATTTGCTTATGTAAGGCCTATTTTGTGAAAACTTTAAAAATCTTCTCGTCCATTACCATTTGGCCTAGGGCTACCAAATTTGGTATGTAGTGGCATCTAATAGTCCTCTACCAAGTTTGTTCAAATTATGCCCCTGGGGTCGAATTTGACCCTGCCCTGGGGGGTCAAAAAATCAAAAATTTGCTTATATAAGGCCTATTTTCTGCAAACTTTAAAAATCTTCTTGTCCATAACCGTATGGCATAGGGCTACCAAATTTGGTATGTACTGACATCTTATAGTCCTCTACCAAGTTTGTTCAAATTAAGCCCCTGGGATCAAATTTGACCGTTCCCCAGGGGTCACAAAATTGATCATATGCTTATATCGGGCCCATTTTGTGCAAACTATAAAAATCTTTTTGTCCATAACCATTGGGCCTATTTCTACCAAATTCGGTAGGTAGTGACATCTAATAGTTCTCTTCTCTTGTTCTTAATTATAGAGCTTAGGGCTACTAAATTTGGTATGTAGTGATATCTTATAGTCCTCTATCAAGTTTGTTCAAATTATTCCCCTGGGCTCAAATTTGACCCGGCCCCGGGGGTCACAAAACTGAACATATGACGTTTACCAGTGGAGATTACTGCGGCTGTTTGGCTTTGACCAACAAAACATCAACATCTTGTAAACATGAGATAAAACCCTGTCATTTAGTGCCATTTTAGGTCAGATGGTGACTGCTTACAAAGGCGTTAAAGTAAGAACATGTGTTATGAATGTTTTTCTTATAAACTGAAAAAAAATCGGGTTTTATTTAAATATGTCGAAAGTGACCATATATCCGGATGAAAATATTTTGGATGACATGTTAATTTCATGTCTTTTTTATAGTGTTAAAACCAGTTTAATAAATATATTATTGATTTTAAAAACACAGCTTCCATGAACATAATTATTTCAAGGAAAGTCAATATATGATACTGCACGGTAAACTCAAACTTTGTATCGAAGAGAAGGTGGTGAAATTAATGAAGTGCAATGTCTTAACTATCGTATATGCTGCTTTTTAATAACTAATGATTCATTGTTCCATTTGTGAATCGTGACTGATCATGAATTGTTGAAATGATTGTCAATTGCTCAACAATCCATATATATTTCTGACCATTTTATAATTTTCTTAATATTAGTTATGAATTGATCTTAGAAGTCAAATGTATTACTTAATTAAATACATTTATAAATATAAAGAAATAATCTTTAGATTATCATAATATTCTCAGGCTTGTTGGTCTTAGGGATGTGTGGGTTGATGAGCAATTTCTCCTTTTATCACAATTATTTCTACCCTACCTGATCATTTCCTTCATATTCCATTTTAATTCAATTGACGTCTGCAACCTCTTTCAAATTGGGAAAGTCCAAAATGTGTTGTTTGGTAAAGGGTTAAGGAATTTTGATTCCTATGGGTCTTGTGAATCTGTTTCAAATCAAATGCGTAGATTTGATCTTCAGCATCTTAAAATATGTGAAATAGAAAGAACGACAATATATTTAGGAGAGATAAATGTACCTACGTTATAAGCAAAGGACCTGTGCAACAATTCCCAGGCTTTTTTGTCTGTTTAGTTAACACGGTAGTAAATTTTTCCATATATAAAAATGCTCATCCTTCCAACTTTAAGCGCCCAGTGGGACGAGGGATAGAAAGAGAAAGTCACAATTTGCTTGAGTACATTTCAACCCATGCGCATTACACGTTTTTTTCGCAAAGAAAAAACAGTGGAGCGATGCAGGGCCATCATGGCCCTCTTGTTCTACAATAATCTTGTAACAACATTTCACTGGCCTTTATTATATTTGATATGGTGCAGAGTGTCGTCCAATGTAAAGTTTGTTAAAAAATCATGACAAATTGGATCATAACTGGCCACACCCCGTAAATTACATGATTTTGTTTATAGAATTATATAGAAACATTAACAAATTAAATCTAAAACGACAAGGCTTGTTCTTCTAAGTATGCCCGTAGGTTAAAACTATCCCAAACCTGAATTATTGTACAAGTGAGCCAGTTGGTTGTATGTATTTATGTATTTATTTTGACCTTGCGGTCAAGGATAACCCATGAAAGTGCAAGCACTTATTTCCAATGGGGTCCTTTGGTTTTGCCGAAGAGACAGCAAGCAGAAGAGACAGTATTGGGATACAAGGAATCCGGGTGCGATACCCTAGCTCTTTTCGAATAGATACCTTGGTTCTTTTACGTGCTCAGTGTAAAGCACCGATACACGCGAGAATTACCTGGGTTTCATACCAGTACATCTCTAGTTGGGTGGGAAACACTTGAAGCATTTCTGAAATGTCCAGTGCCCCGGCCGGGATTTGAACCGGGGACCTCTGGAATGGTAGACCAGAGTGTTACCACTCGACCACCGCACCACCGGTTTCAAAAGTCCGTTTAAAAAAAGAATCATTCGGGTTATTTTGAAAATGCTGCTCTTACATTATCATCACTGACACAGACTGTTTACAGATACGTTTACATAGACAATATCTAGGTCACCAGTTAAAATTTTGGAAAAACACGTAATTACCACTAATTAATCTACATGTATAATTGAATCTTAATGAAACAAAGTGAATATATTCATTTTGGCAAAATCTAGGCCATGTTTGAATCGAGGCTAAGTGGAATCAGAAACTTGGCTACCTAATGAAATCTTCGAAAAGAAAGGAATCACTCTAGAACTAACATTATTTATTCGTTTCTTTATTAAATTTGGTAATAATTTTAATATTAACAAAATCAATATACACATTAAATATGGGTAAGAGGGGATCTTAAACTGACCTACCGGATGATATCTATTCGTACAGATAGTTTGAATTCAGTATACAATAACAATATACACTAAACGGCCAGTAGTGCCTCTACAAACTAATGATTCCCATACATCACTTACTGACAACAAGAAATTCCCACATAATACAAAATGGGCCATTAGAATGGTGTTCCGCTTTGCATACAAACAAAGGTCAGATAATGTTATTAATTTATTAATACAGGCAGAAAGGCATGTAAATAAAACATGACGATCACTAGATCCAGTATCTTTTTATTAAGTCAATTAAACTTTGCATTTAATTTTTATCATAACATTATAAAACTTTCAAAATATATTTGCCGAATATAATGATCATCAAATGGGGTTATCAATTTAAGTTTATAGATAATTGAATTGAAATAAAGTGTTAAATGGATTGTTTTTTTGGTTTTTAGTCGCTTAAGCATCACATGAAATGTTTATTTTGTGATGTATTTCATGCGTATAAATATAACTGTATTTTTCATATATATCCAGTTTACAAATCAATAATAATACAATTACATTCCCGATGCATTCTATGCACATATATATAATGGTATTTACAGCCATAAAGGCAATGCCCATGGCATCTTTGTACGTCTATATTTAACCTGAACACCTGTGTTCGCTGATGTAATAAATACTTCATCTGACCATATTATATGTTCACTCAAATGATTATGTATTTAACATTGTTTGTAACGATAAACATATATAGTGTGTTAGCAGTTCATGACGACGCAGTTTTCTTGCCACATATTCACATAACACATGTAGATCGCATTGCGTTTTGTAAATGAAAAATCTAATCACGATACTTTCCATAAAATATTGTTCATAGAACATTTCGTAAAAATCGTCAATAATAATAATAATAATAATAATAATAACAATAATAATAATAATAATAATAATAGTAATAATAATAATAATTACAATAATAATAAAAATAATAATAATAATGATAATGATCGTTTCGAAATACATATTTTTGTTAATAGAATATTCATTTTAGTGTTTCTTAAAACGTTTGCATTCTTTACTTTACTCTCTTCGCGTAATCCGAAGTTTCAATTAAATAGTTGGCAAAATAAACAATTGTAACACAAAATTAATAATGTTGAGCCTCGCTCTGGTAAAATGGGGCGTAATGTGCAGTCCGCACAGGCTAATCGTAATGTGCAGTCCGCACAGGCTAATCGTAATGTGCAGTCCGCACAGGCTAACATGAGAAGAGTAGTCCGTACAGGCTAATCGTAATGTGCAGTCCGCACAGGCTAATCGTAATGTGCAGTCCGCACAGGCTAATCGTAATGTGCAGTCCGTACAGGCTAATCGTAATGTGCAGTCCGTACAGGCTAATCGTAATGTGCAGTCCGCACAGGCTAATCGTAATGTGCAGTCCGCACAGGCTAATCGTAATGTGCAGTCCGCACAGGCTAACATGAGAAGAGTAGTCCGTACAGGCTAATCGTAATGTGCAGTCCGCACAGGCTAATCGTAATGTGCAGTCCGCACAGGCTAATCGTAATGTGCAGTCCGTACAGGCTAATCGTAATGTGCAGTCCGCACAGGTTAACCTGAGAAGAGCAGTCCGCACAGGCTAACCTGAGAAGACACTTTTCGCCTACACTGGTTTTCCCTCAGAAGAGACTTCCTATAATAAAATTATATCAAACAAGCGGAAAGTGTCGTCCCTTATTTTGGACAAAAACTGCACGTACATGCATTAAACACCTTTTTCCGAGAGCGAGGCTCGAGTGTCATCATAAAAGAGAAATCCGTGCGTTTTACCAAACGTATAATACGCGCTGGTATAGACCACGGTATGACCGTTCAACAAGAACATGTGCTACTTCAACGTATTCCAATTTACTGAAACTAAACAACTGCGCCTCATTCATACTCATTCAAACAAAACTCATCTGTTTTAGTTTGGAGTTATGCGATAACACACACACACAATGTTTATGTTTCAAGCTGGCTAAATTATAATTATAACAAACACACATTTCAGAATGCTGACAGACGCGCCGGTAAATAATGTGGATCTGATCTTAATGATTCCCAAACATCAGATACCGGTAGCACGTATAGCAAACGGGAAACCCCCACACGTCTCAAACTGGGCCATTAGGATGTCTGTTTGTATTAGACCGAGGTCACATTAGATTACTGAATGTCGATTACTGATGAGTTTGGGCGTCTTCATAAGTCGCGTTATGGGAAATCTTGGCTTAATGCAGTCCGCGCAGGTTTATCATGGAAGACACTTTCCTATGTTATGGAAATTTCGTTTAAAGAAATTTTCTTTAACGCACATTGATTTAGCCCAGTTTTCCCAGAACGCGGCTCATATGAGTCAGGTAAGATAAAACAGAGCATTTAGAATCCCCTCGCATGACAGTGAACACAGTGATCGAAAGACAACCAACCCCAAAAACGTTCAACGGAACGACGCCGAAAGGTCCATGTAACGTGAGCGGTCTTACTGGAAGGTCACTGTAACACGAGGTCCGTGTAACGTGTGCGGTCTTACTGGAAGGTCACTGTAACACGAGGTCCGTGTAACGTGTGCGGTCTTACTGGAAGGTCACTGTAACATGAGGTCCGTGTAACGTGTGCGGTCTTACTGGAAGGTCACTGTAACATGAGATCCGTGTTACGTGTGCGGTCTTACTGGAAGGTCACTGTAACATGAGGTCCGTGTAACGTGTGCGGTCTTACTGGAAGGTCACTGTAACATGAGGTCCGTGTAACGTGTGCGGTCTTACTGGAAGGTCACTGTAACATGAGGTCCGTGTAACGTGTGCGGTCTTACTGGAAGGTCACTGTAACATGAGGTCCGTGTAACGTGTGCGGTCTTACTGGAAGGTCACTGTAACATGAGGTCCGTGTAACGTGTGCGGTCTTACTGGAAGGTCACTGTAACATGAGGTCCGTGTAACGTGTGCGGTCTTACTGGAAGGTCACTGTAACACGAGGTCCGTGTAACGTGTGCGGTCTTACTGGAAGGTCACTGTTACATAATGCGAAGTGATCTGGATCTTCACTATTTCTATATTTACGTTTTGAACAGTGCGCGACAATAACGAATTTCAACATTCTTGACTGCGTTCATAAACCACTTATGTAATTATACACTACAATCATTGATATTAAGCAAAGGCAAGTACTTACTATATGGTTAACGACCGACAGAACTGATCGAGCATCACAAACAAAATGCTGCTTCTTCACCCTGTCCATTTTACAATGGTATCGTCCCGCTAAATACATATTTTTCAAAATAGCGGACTTTTAACGTTAACATACGTTAACAACGCACTTATGTACGGTACAATATTATATAATTTACAAAATATATCTGCGAATCCACACAATGTCATGACCCCACATTCGAGCTTCTTTAAAGTTTTTTTGAAGAACAGATTGGCATTCCATATTTAAATTTCGAATCTCTTAACAGCTTGTTTTTTAACACGCACCATGGTCTGGTATTAGATGAAACATCGATAAGTTTAATCTTAGTACTAATGAAATTCAATATGTACAGAAAATGTGCAATTTTGAGTAGAATTGAACGAAATATATATTTTGTAAACTGTCCGTTTATAACCCGATTCTCGGAACACGTAGAACAAGTTTTAAGCAGACTTTTAAAAAGGATATGCATCGTAAACATTCGATGCCAATGTGAAATCTCCGAAAGTTACTAAACCCTCGCTAAGCGCCGTTTGGATGCAAACTACATCAAGAGATGGTGGGTGAATTAGAATATGAGCATGCAAACTACATCAAGAGATGGTGGGTGAACTAGAATATGAGCATGCAAACTACATCAAGAGACGGTGGGTGAATTAGAATATGAGCATGCAAACTACATCAAGAGATGGTGGGTGAATTAGAAAATGAGCATGCAAACTACATCAAGAGATGGTGGGTGAATTAGAATATGAGCATGCAAACTACATCAAGAGATGGTGGGTGAATTAGAATATGAGCATGCAAACTACATCAAGAGATGGTGGGTGAATTAGAATATGAGCATGCAAACTACATCAAGAGATGGTGGGTGAATTAGAATATGAGCATGCAAACTACATCACGAGATGGTGGGTGAATTAGAATATGAGCATGCAAACTACATCACGAGATGGTGGATGAATTAGAATATGAGCATGCAAACTACATCAAGAGATGGTGGATGAATTAGAATATGAGCATGCAAACTACATCACGAGATGGTGGGTGAATTAGAATATGAGCATGCAAACTACATCACGAGATGGTGGATGAATGAGAATATGAGCATGCAAACTACATCAAGAGATGGTGGGTGAATTAGAATATGAGCATGCAAACTACATCACGAGATGGTGGGTGAATTAGAATATGTGCATGCAAACTACATCACGAGATGGTGGGTGAATTAGAATATGAGCATGCAAACTACATCACGAGATGGTGGGTGAATTAGAATATGAGCATGCAAACTACATCACGAGATGGTGGGTGAATTAGAATATGAGCATGCAAACTACATCACGAGATGGTGGATGAATTAGAATATGAGCATGCAAACTACATCACGAGATGGTGGATGAATGAGAATATGAGCATGCAAACTACATCACGAGATGGTGGGTGAATTAGAATATGAGCATGCAAACTACATCACGAGATGGTGGGTGAATTAGAATATGTGCATGCAAACTACATCACGAGATGGTGGGTGAATTAGAATATGAGCATGCAAACTACATCACGAGATGGTGGGTGAATTAGAATATGTGCATCGCTCTGCGATACCGGGGCTTAATGCATGTGAAGTCCGCACAGGCTAATATTGGATGAGACTCCAATGATTTGTTTGTACCCCTAGATAAGTGCGTGTATTAAAATCAATCTAGAACAGTCAGGGATACGTCTATTTATTAAAAATGAGGGCTATCTATATTTATATTTATCTATTTATTCGTGACAACGGGAGTGTAAAAGCAATGAACGGCAACATCAGTTTTTACCCCTTAAAACCAGTCTTACTACAGTGCAGACACGCGATTTCCTCGAAACTCGTCACCGTTTGATTGTAATATATACATGTAAGGAAGACTGCATTATTTACTGGTATATTATGAGTACAGAAAAGTAACAAATTCAGCATAACATTCTGAGTATATTGAGCTCGCTACTTAGGTACAAATTGACATATATACGTGGTTGTCTCGGTACTTAGGTACACATTGACATATATACGTGGTTGTCTCGGTACTTAGGTACACATTGACATATATACATGTTTGTCTCGACAGCAACCGTTTATGCTCAATACACGAGAATACATTAATCGAAGAAACATATGACCATGTGTTGGTTTCGAAAGTGTCTTTGAGTGGAAATGTGTGACTGCGTGCCTTAGCCAACGAAACAATTACTAGTATGCAGAGTTAATTGTATAGCAGAGAGTAAATTAAAAGATATGTGAAATAAAAATATACACGCGTATTCTATATGGAAATGAAACACATGCCGTGTATTGAGTAATAAACAATATATAGCATGTGACTATTGAATAAGTTGATACAGGAAGAAAATATCATCAGATAATATTATGTGTTCAATGACGCAACATCTTGTCATGTTTAAAGTGTGCAATGACGCAACATCTTTTCATGAGAAAAGCGTGCAATTACACAACATCATGTCATTAGAAAAGTATACAGATACGCAAGATCTTGTCATGTTCAACGAATGCAATGACGCAAAATCTTGTCATGAGAAAAGTATGCAATGACGCGACATCTTGTCATGTTTAAAGTGTGCAGTGACGAAACATCTTGTCATGAGAAAAGTATGCAATGACGCAACATCCTGTCATGAGGAAAGTGACGCAACATCTTGCTACATGTAAAGTATGCGATGACGCAACATCTTGTCATGTTTAAAGTATGTAATGACCAAACATCTTGTCATGAGAAAAGTATGCAATGGCGCAACATCTTCTCGTGTTAAGAATGCAATGACGCAACATCTTGTCACGAAAACGTATGCATTGACGCAATATCTTGTCATGAGAAAAAGTATGCAATGACGCAGCATCTTGTCATGAGAAAAGTATTCCACGACACAAAATCTTGTCATGAGATAAGTTTGCAAAGACGCATATATTGTCCTCATAAAAGTATGCAATGACGCAGCATCTTGTCATGTTTAAAGTATTCCACGACACAAAATCTTGTCATGAGATAAGTTTGCAAAGACGCATATATTGTCCTCATAAAAGTATGCAATGACGCAACATCTTGTCATGTTTAAAGTATGCAACGACACAAAATCTTGTCATGAGATAAGTTTGCAAAGACGCATATATTGTCCTCATAAAAGTATGCAATGACGCAACATCTTGTCATGTTTAAAGTATGCAACGACACAACATCATGTTTTGACATCTTGTCGACACCGGTCGCCGTGGCCTATTGGATAAGGCGTCCGCCTCGGGATCGGGAGGTCAAAGGTTCGAGCCCCATGGGGAGCGTTTGTCGAATGATGGATGTTTGTCTTGGGACTTGTTCCGATATAACCGGCTCGTGAGCCGCGAGCGTTACAAATGAATGGTTACCGACTTCTATCCGCCTGGCGCCTGGCATAGTGATAGGAGTTGGGAGGTACATGATGTACACACGCAAAAAGTGTCTCATAAGCCAAAGTGGCTGGCCTTTTCAATAGGGGTGACACTTTAATAAAAAGACCTTTACCTTTTTTTATCTTGTCATGAGAAAAGTATGCAATGACGCAATTTCTTTTCAGGAATAAACTATGCAATGCCGCAACATATTGTCTTGAGTAAAGTATGCGATGACACAACATCATGTAATGAGTAAAGTATGCAATGACCCACCATCAAGTTTTGAGATAAGTATGCAATCATGCAATATCTTTTCATAAGTAATGTTTGCAATTACAATCTCATGTTTAAAGTATGCAATGACGCAACATCTGGTCATGAAAAGGTATACATTGACGCAACATCTTGTAATGAGAAAAAGTATGCAATGACGAAACATCTTGTCATGTTTGAAGTGTGCATTTTCACAAAATATTGTCATGAGATAAGTTTTCTAAGACGCATATATAGTCATCATAAAAGTATGCAATGACGCAACATCTGGTCATGTTTAAAATATGCAATTACACGACATCATGTTTTGAGGTAAGTATGCAATCACGCGACATCTTCAACGTTCCGTGGTTGTAAATATACATATATCGCTGATGTCAATCGATTAAGATTAAAATTGCATTGAACACTATTTCATCATTCGACTGTGCTGATCTTTTCACTGTGGTTCCCTCCGAAATTTGGTATGCATGTTGAAGGTATCGATGATTGAGAGGACATGGTCCTTGCAGATCAAAAAGCAACCGATCTCATCGTTATACGTACCGCTGCTATACATAACATTACAACCATAACCTAGGGATTGTAGGTGGTTTGCTGTTAGGAAGAATACAGCATCCAACTGAGTGTTTTCAAAATGCTCGAAATCCAGAATGGTATTTGAAATACAAACTTCAAAAGTCCTTTTTCGGAAAGTGAATTTCGGTAAAACATCACGGGAATATGTAAAACAATCATTATAAAACCTTTGTGGTCGATGTTGTTTAATAACAATAAACGCCGTAGTATCCTTATGAAGTGCTTTGGTATTTAGATTGCCAACAACGCTTCGAACCAGTTTTACATATTCGGGATGATGTTGTTGCATGTCCCTAACATGGACTTTAAGTTGGACCTGTTGATAATCACACAACATCTTCGATAACTCATTTAGACCAAAGTATTCCGAATACTTGTGCACGGCCTCAGCCACTTCGCCAGTTGGGAGCGTTTCGAAGCGAAGAAACTCCAGGATATGTTTAAATATTGTGCCGTCACAGTCGATAACAGATCGGCCATCTTTGTCTTTGTTGATCACGTGACGTCCGCTAAACATGGCCGCCAACATGCTGTCCGGAAATTTAGTGAGTGTGGAAAGTGTTGTGGTGAAGTGGGTCCCGCCCACATTTAAATCAACAACACTTGAAATCTAGAGGAAAGAAAAATAAGTGTATGATATTAAACCATTGTTCGTATAAACAAGTCAATAGATGTACGACAGGTTGCCTATTGAATATTTAAAATAGACACACTATGTTAAAGCTAAAATCCGAGTTGTTAGTTTCATTCATCGTAAAGTAAATGTTTGCAAATAAATTAACGATTCGGTTTCTCATTTAATACCGTATCCGCCATTATGTCCAGTGAAAGGAAGTTTCTGATGACTTTTCCGTTAATCCTTTTCAGAGATGGCGTTAGAAATATAGAACACAAAAGTGCTAACGTGCAAAAGTGAGTGTTCCGTGGCGAAGTCTCGCGTTATCATTTCAATTATACTGATATGCGCGAGAGTTGTATTTAAAGTACAATGTCATGTTATGTTGAATGTGCACATGTATATTCTATCAAGATAGACAGTTAATGTATCAGTTAAGAATAAGTAGGTCACATAGCGAAATACACGAGAACGTGTACGAAAATGCAAACAATTATCACGAATATCACAGTGAACATTTCATTGTAAAGTTTGTGAATAATTATACCGTTTTATCTATATTGTAAGCTGCGCAGCTTTTCACTGATATGGAGGTCGTACAATAACAATATGTTGCGCAAAAGGACCACGTTTATGCTATAAAAGTCAATTTTACACATTTTAGTCAAAATAAGGACTTAAGCAATAAAATAGCACTCTATAACTTGAACATAAATTGATATTTAACAAAATACTACGGCGAGACTGTTCACAAATACGCGACGCTTTTCACACCCAAGATCAACATGACTTGGTCAAGGTCCACATCAAATTTTGATGTCTAACGCCATATATCATGACTAAAAACTCATTAGAAGGTCTATTAGCTCTTCTGTTTAAAAGTAGATTGATTTTTGTTTTTAAATTAACGTGACACACAGTTTAAACTTCTGTTTTATAAGAGTCATGTGGCTACATTTAGGATGGACGCATTCAAAATGTTAAAAGTAAAAATTCAGACTACTGAAGATTGTGTTGAAATAAGGCTTGTCCGCTCACTAACTAAAATGGGCATTTAATTGTCAAAGCGGGCCACAACGCTTCCTTGAATGTCATTTTTGGAGATCAAATGTCAACATTCAGCAGTGATTGTTTATACTGCATGTTTGATCAAGCGGTGCGTGGTGATATGTATTTATGTCAGTGGGAGCTTGAGTCTCAAACTGCCACAGCAAAACATTTAATGTTTATCAAGTAATCGATGTGAATTATATGTTTAATTTATGTAGTTACGAACATGCATCATTTTACGAGTTGAATGGATGCAGTAAATTAAGAAACATTTCCATATAACATAGACATGTCTAAGTATGCAAACATTAGAAACCAACCAAAAGCCGTTTGAAGATCACTGTCAGTCACTGTGTTAAGAGATATTTAAAATGGTTGTATAAGATTGAAAGTTAGAATGTTTTTCTGTACATGTGTGGATAAATAAATCTTCGCTGAAGCGCACTACATTGCTCGATTTTTAAAAAATAATGGAAACATGTTGGAAAAAATAAACAACTAACTAACTCTAAACAATTATCCGTGACATTTTATAACATCTGGTCCCTAGCGCCTCCTCGGAAGTAGCATTGGCTCATGTATCAATCCATCGCAAAAAGAGGTTGTGCCCGTGATTAACGGCCGTGGTTAATTGTGTGTTTTTAACAATATATAAATACCAGAGGCTGCGACATGAGTGATATGTAAAATGTGTAGAAGCGGGTTGTCGGTAAAATACTTGTTAACCGAGTTTCGCATGAAAACATATAAAACACATTAATTATAATATTAATCCGAGCTGCCTATCAAAGTAGTAAAATCAAGAAAATAACAACGCTTCTGAGTGATTTTTACAGACGTGGACCCTAAAGAACCGGTACCTGTTTTTTTTTGGTAAAGGTTAAATTACGCTAAAATAATTCCCATAAGTAACATCAAGAAACGGCAAAATCAATGCATCTTTGGTGTCTTTCATTTATTTCAGATTGAGCTAGCTTATAATCAAATGAGCCCTCACAAAAACAGAGTTCGAACAAATTAGAACACATTATTATTCACAATTTTAAAGTATTTGTAAACAAAAAACAAAAACAGCAATTGAGTCAAAACGACGCGATTCTTCCCAATTCAAAGGAGCTTAAAATGGTTAAAAAAACGCCTGATTTCATATTGCACTAGGAATGATACGCAATTGATGGCTTTATTTAATTGTCTGCGTTTTACAAAACCCGACATTATGTGAAACAGTCTCTTGGAAATGATGTGTTCAATGGGTATTGATGAAGCTACGTGATATTGACATCGGATTGCACTTTTTATGTAAAACCAAACATGCTATCATATGCCATTCTTTTAAAGGTCTTTTCTTCAAGCATAATAATAGCATATAAAAATACAATATAAAACATGATTCCATATAACGCTTTGATTTTTAGTTCTTTGATTAACTAGTCATAATGTGTATGTTCGTTAAGATGACAGCGAGGTCAATAACTAAGAAATAAACGTGCCATAATAAAACTGTCTCAAAGTAATTGGATCGCGTGTTACTTGTAACGAAAGCATAATAAGTGCTGCGAGTACCTGTTTGATTACAATCCACTTAGGGACGATACAAAAGTGGGCGTATATAGCTCGTCTCGGACCTACTTCACGCGCCGAATGTTTGCGTCGATAACAAGAGTTCTTGAGGGCCGCGTTGAGGAAAAACTGGGCTTAAAGCTTGTGATTAAAGTGTCCTCCAAGATTGGCCTGTGCAGTCCTCACAGGCTTATCAGGGTCGATACTTTCCACCTAATCTAGAATTATGCTAAGGACAGCCTTACTTTAAAGGAAATACCAAAAAGCGGAATATGACTTCCCTGATTAGCCTGTGCAAGGCTAATGTGTGATTACGTTTTACACATATGCATTAAGCACAGTTTTCCCATATCTTGATCGTTTACTATCTTAAATAGATGGACTATATTTTTGTGTATACAGAAACTTTATCCCTAATTATTTAAATAAAATTGCGATACTTAAGAGACACTTGCTCATCAATTAATGGTGTAGTTTTAGATTCATGCTTCAAGTTTTGGAATTTATGTTTTATCGTCTGTTTTTTTTTGTTGTTTTTTTTAATGAAGTCTCTACTTAACGAAAATCCAGTTTAGCCTGTATGTTATAATGGAAATAATATGATTTAAAAATATGTTCATGTGTTGTGCATTAGTTCTTAGCAAGAAGTCATGCTATGAATATATATATAATGAATATAAATGAAATATTCGTTCTTCTATTATATGCCAACCAATTTATACAAGCTACTGAAAGTGCGGTCAAATATTAATCCATGAAAATTTGCATTGACATTAAATTCATGTCAGAAACATATTTGTCCAATCCGAAAACGCAAAGCAAAATAGCTCTAGTTCGCATTCTTATAATTTAATATGAGGATGTCACTGTTAACAAAGATAGTTAACGACTGGGTCATACCAAACTTAGTTGTATGTATTCCATAGCATTTGTGCGAACGAAAAATACGAGCCTCTCTCTGGGATAACCGGATGTGCGTAAAGCTTCGTACCTTAGTAGCCTGTGCACTCCACAAATTAAGACCCCTTTTTCCAGAGCGAGGCTAACATAGAAGTTACGCTTATTCTATGATTTGCTTGCTTTCGTTCATCACCGATAGATGTTTTTGCAGTTAAACTACTTGTATACGTCAATGGTTTTTTAAGTTTCAGACAACACCCGGGTCGCATCGGTTATATCTATCAAAGTAAAACGGTGCTTTAGTATGATAGAACTGCAGCTTCGTTTACAGTAAAGCCTCGTCTGGGAAAACGGGGCTTAATGCATGTGCGTCAAGTGCCCAGATAGACTCTTTAGTCAACTCAGGCTAAACAGGGAAGACAGTTTCCACCTTAACTGGATTTTCGCTAAAAAGAGTCCTTGAAACGAAGAAAACGATAAAGGAGAAAAGTGTCGTCCCGGACGGACTGAATAGGCTAATCTGGGACGACACTATGTTCACATGTATGTCCCGGACGGACTGAATAGGCTAATCTGGGACGACACTATGTTCACATGTATTAAGCCCGGTTTTCACAGAAAGCGGCTGATCAAGATAGCTTAGTCTGTATGTTAGAATCACTGCCAAATAGTTGCCACTTTAATTCGAACGATTGCCGACATTTTCCAGATGTTAAAATATTTGAGAGATCGTCAAGAATGTTGTTATCAGGCATTGCTCAGCCTCGAGAAACAAGGAAGCAATATCATAACTGGATGATACTTCGACAAATAACAAGCTTATGAAACTATAAAACAAGAAGGTTTTTATCAAAGAATGACTAAACAACGCCAGACATGTACTCCTTAAACATAACTGTGACGGAAAAATAGCATAACTATATACTTTAAAAATATACAATATAAACAATCGCTAGCATTACAGTACAGTGTTACTATCGCGTTAATATAATATAGTGTCACGTTATTATGACATAGATTCACGTTAATTATAACATAGTGTCACGTTATTGTAACATAGATTCAAGTTATTGTAACATATATTCACGTTATTATAGCACAGTGTCACGTTATAATAACGTAAAATCACGTTATTGTAACATATATTCACGCAATTGTAACATAGATTCACGTTATTTGTAACATAGATACACGTGAGTGTAACATAGATTCACTTGATCATAGCATAGTGTCACGTTATTGTAACATAGTGTCACGTGATTGCAACATAGTGTTACGTTATTGCTACAGAGTATCACGTAATTTTAACATAATCTCAAGTAATTTTAAATAATATTCATGTTATTACAGCATAGTCTCACGTTATTATAGCATTGTTTTAAGTTATTGTAACTTAGTGTCATGTTATTGTAACATTGTGATACGTTGTTGCAAAATAGTGTTACGTTATTGTAACATAAGGTCACGTTAATGCAACTAGGTGTCACGTTTTTGTAACATAAAGTCACGTTATTGCAACTAAGCGTCACGTTATTGTAACAAAAAGTCACGTTATTATGAAATAGTGTCACGTTTTTGCAACAATGTGTTCTGTTATATATAAATATTGACATCTGTATACACATACTGTCACGTAATTGCAAAATAGTGTCACGTTATTGAATCATAGTGTCACGTAATTTAAACATAGTGTCACGTAATTGTATTATAATGGTAAGTTTTAGCAGCATAAAGTCGTGTTAATGTAACATATTTCACGTTATTGTTGTGAAGTGACACGTGAGTTTATCATAGTGTCACGTTATTGTAAGATAGTATCACGTTCATGACGCATAGGGTAATTAAAACATAGTGTCCCGTTATTGTAACATAGTATCGCGATTTTGTAACATAATGTCGCATTAATTTAAGATAGGGTCACGTTATTGCGACATAGTGTCACTTAATTACAACATATAGTCACGTTATTGCAACATTATGTCATTTTATAAGTAGAGTGTGTCACGTAACTGAAACATAGTGTCAGGCTATTGCAACATAGTGTCGCGTTATTGTAACATAGTGTCACGTTATTGCAACATATTGTCAGGTTATAACAACATAGTTTTACGTTATTGTAACATAGTTTCACGTTATTGTAGCATAGTGTCTAGTTATAGTTATATTGTCGTGTTCTTGTAACATAGCGTATAGTTATTTTAACATAGTGTCATGTTATTGTTACATAGTGTCACGTTATTACAACATAATGTCACGTTATAAATACATTGTGTCACGTTATTTCAACATAGTGTAACGTTATTGTAACACAGTATCTTTATATTGTATTATAGTGTAACGTTCTTGTAATGTAACATAGTGTCACGTTATTGCAACATAGTGTCACGATATTGCAACATAGTGTCGAGTTATTGTAACATAGTATCGCGTTATTGCAACCTTAT
Organism: Dreissena polymorpha; assembly: GCF_020536995.1. Lineage (NCBI taxonomy): Eukaryota > Metazoa > Mollusca > Bivalvia > Myida > Dreissenidae > Dreissena > Dreissena polymorpha. Next base: position 83,529,879 of record NC_068364.1, read on the forward strand.
GTCACATTATTGCAACATAGTGTCACGTTATTGCAACATAATTCCACGTTATTGCAACACAGTGTCGTTTTATTGTAACATAGTGTCGCGTTATTGCAACATAATGGCACGTTATTTCAGCATAGTGTTGCGTTATTGTAACATAGTGTCACGTTATTGCAACAAAGTTTAATGTTATTGTAACATGGTGTATTTTTATTTTAACAAAGTATAACGTTCTTGTAACACAGTGTCATGTTATTTAAACATAGTGTCACGTTATTGCAACATAGTGTCACGATATTTTAACATAGTGTCGAGTTATGGTAACATAGTGTCGCGTTATTGCAACCTTATGTCACATAATTGCAACATAGTGTCACGTTATTGCAACATTATGTCACGTTATTGCAACATCGTGTCGTGTTATTGTAACATATTGTCGCGTTATTGCAACATAATGGTACGTTATTTCAACATAGGGTCGAGTTACTGTAACATAGTGTCGCGTTATTGTATTATAGTGTCACGATTATTGTATTATAGTGTCACGTCATTGTGTTATACGTTATTGTTTTATAGTGCCACGTTATTTCAACATATTGTCGCGTTATTTCAATATTCTTCAATTTATTTATGCAAGATAATCTTTAAAAGCCCTACGTTCGATGTTATATTTAGCTGAAACCATAAAGTAAGACTTTGACCTTGTAACACATATTGTGATATCGGTTAATATGTGTGTCAAAAATTTCAAAATCCTCTAATACATTAGGGACATACAGCCCGAGCAATCTCTTTTTTATTAAACATTGACATCCCAGTTCGATATTTGGCCCTTAACGACATTACCTTTAATGCGGATATACACGACGTTTATGGCAGCATTTTATTTTCAAAATCTTTCATCAATACATGACTTTTCACGAGGCATGTTAAATTCTTATTATGGTACCATTATACTTCAATTCGATTCAAAACGACTAAGTTTACATCGATACGTATAGGTTTATGCGTTCTTGTAGAACCACTTAAAGTGTCAATCGGTAATATGAACTATTTTTTACAATCGAGTGGATTTCCAACTTGAACTGTTTCAAGTCACCGTGGCGTAGTGAATAATTATGGTGTCCGCCAGGCGACCTGGAGGTCCTGGGTTCGATCCCCACTGGGAGCCTTCCTTCGATTTCTCACAAACGTACCAAGTACTGGTTCTACCCAGGAGACGGGAAATCGAGAACGTTGCAATAAACAGAAGGCTTTCAATAAAAAGAAGGCTTTCAATAAACAGAAGGCTTTCAATAAACAGAAGGCTTTCAATAAACAGAAGGCTTTCAATAAACAGAAGGCTTTCAATAAACAGAAGGCTTCCAATGTAATCGATATTAAATATAGACATTGAAGTAATTGTTTCAACTTATTTATATAGTGTATGGAAAAGGGGCGATTCGACTGTATACGATACTGATAGTGTGTGCCGTGTCTTGAATAAAAACAACACGTACTGCACTATAGACTATGTACACAGATACGAATTGGGAGAGAAAAGCATTATGAAAATGTAGTATTTGTTTATGACTCGGATTGTTCAAACATCATGAAATATGTTTGGAATCCACGGCGAATTAGGGCGTCATGCAAACAATGATGGCACTCGGTAAAGGCATGAATTCCACATGGATCACTTAGAATGTAGAGGGAGACGTTAGCCAGAGATGTTTTCTAAGACTTATTGCAATCATAAAAGCGGTATCTAGCATGGCATCAATGAACATATGTTTGAGTCGCGCTCTGGGAAAACAGGGTTTAAGACATGTGCGTTAAGTGTCACCCCTGATTAGCCTGTACAATTCGCACTGGCTAATAAGGGACAATACTTTCCGCTTGTATGGACCCTTTAAAGGAAGGAAGTAAATTCAAAACGAAAATCTAGTTTAGGCAGAAAGTGCCCCGTCATTGTAACATAGTGTCAAATTATTGCAGCATAGAGTCACGTTATTAGAACATAGTGTCACGTTATTTCAAAATTGCACAATTCTCTACACGATAGTGAGGTTGTCGATCTTGAACTGGTTCAAGTTTCAAGCCGCCGTGGCGTAGTGGATACGGTGTCAGCCAAGTGACCGGGAGGTCCTGGGTTCGATCCCCACGGGGAGCCTTCCTTCGATCTCTCACTAAGGTACCAAGTACTGGTTATACCCAGGAAACGGAATCCAGAACATTGCAATAAACAGAAGGCTTTCAATAAACAGAAAGCTTTCAATTAACAGAAGGCTTTCAATGTAATATGTCTAAAATAAATAGGTTAAAACTAACTGGTTCAATTTAATTATGTATTGTTTTGAAAGGGGTAATTCGACTGTATACGTGTGTCACGCCTTGAATAAAAACAACTGGTTTTGGAATATAGACTATGTACACAGATAAAAATCGGAAGAAGAAAGCGCTTTGAAAATGTAATATTTGTTTATGGCTCGGATTGTTCCTAACGGAAATATGTTGTCAAACATCATGAAATATGTTTGGAATCAAAGGCGAATTATAACGTCATGCACCCAATGAAGGCACTCAGTGAAGGCATGAATTCCACATGGATCACTTGAAATGTAGAGGGAGACGTTAGCCAGGAATGTTCACTAAGACTTATTGCGATCATAAATGCGGTATATTATATGGCATGAACATACTTGTATACATGCAATAAAACCATTTGTAGAGATATTATTAAAAAAGCACGTTTTAGAAATGTGGTTTATCGTTTACAAGAATCAATCGAACGATCTATTGCACAACTAGTATTAATTAGTATTAATACACCTTTGTAAGATATATGACCTGGGTTCTGAAAACAATGGCGTTAATGCATGAAATCTGGTACGACCTTTGCGCACATGAATTAAGTCCAGTTTTCCCGAAACGAGGCTTATATTATTGGCGCTATAATGTTTGATTTACAGTTGTGTCGTTCCTCATACTTATGATTGAAACTTCTTTGTGAATAACTGCCTTTCGCAATCGATTGTCATTCAGGAACGGTACGGAATGATATAGTTCCGTTTTCATCACACCTTTTCATTTAAAGTATAAATAAAAATATCCAATAATTATTTGTATTGTTCTATATCATCAACGAGCAATTACACAAAACATCACAATATGTTCACGTAATTATTCTAAAATACAGACACATGCAGACATATACTTTATGTCATGTGACTTGAGAAACGCATGACCATTACAGCGAACATTAATATACATTGAATCAGCCTCGTTCTGGAAACTTAAAGCACATGAATTAGGCCCTGATTTCCTAGAACGACTCTCAAATTACCCACACATACTGGAGCAAGTTAATCATAAATATATGTTACCCCTAATAATTTAATGTATAAAATTAAAATCGTCAATATTTCTTTTATTACATCATTAAAGAGACATTACTAATGACAAAGTAAAAATTATCTACAAACAAAAAACCAATTGCACGTCATTATTCTTAAATACAGCCGAATACAGAAATATACTTTATGTCCTGTGACTTGAAAAACGCATGACCATTACAGCGATTATTGACATTCATTAACTCAGCCTCGTTCTGGAAACTTAACTTACATGAATTAGGCGCTGATTTCCCAGAACGACTCTCAAATAACCCACAAATACTGGAGCAAGTCAATTATAAATATACTAGGTTTCAATCTGGAAATTTAGGTACAATCAAATATTGTTCGCAAATTTGTATGTACGGTTGTACGATTAGTATAATATGTTTTGGACATAGACATTTAAGGCAAAACGTACACAATAATGAACCATTAGATAACTAGACCTGATGTTTAACATCTTTTAGTTCCTTTAGACAATTGTTAGAGTGTCTACAGTGATAAAAGTACATGTAGTACATGTATTTATATCTGAACTTACTGGCAACAACAATTCGAGGTTTTTTGCATTTATGGTGTGCGCATTTGTCATGGCTTTATGAGAGGAAATCAAATGTAATCCGTCTGAAGTGAATTTTAGTTTAGAGAGATTCTTTCTCTTTATTAACGATATCGAATTCGATTTGCAAAATGGAATAAACGCCGGAATAACACTAGATCAAATATCAATATATTTATTATTATTGGCTGACGACGCGGCTCTTTTTTTCTGAAACCCAGGAGGGTCTTCAAGAATCATAAAACAATTTAGAAACCTACTGCGATACGTGGAATTTAACAGTTAACATTGAAAAAACAAAGGCTTATCTATATATTGTTGAAAAAAAAACAACAACTTAGGAACATTATAGCAAAATTACGTTTGTCATCTCACAAATTATTCATTGAAACGGGTAGACACCAGAACATTGTTAGAGATCAACGATAATGTGTTTTATGCACTTTGTTCTTACATGTCCTTACTATGCCGATGTGAGGAAAACATTAATTCAAAAGTATTATATATGTCGCCAAAATATGTTTAAGTTTATCGAACTACTTAATAGTTTAAGGAAAAAAGTGTTAAGAAAACGAGCCATGTTTTGCTCTAAAGGCTTTGAAATCCGAGAAAATGTTTTGTATATGTAGTATACATTATATATCTTTCATAAAGCCAAAAAGCGTATAATAATATAATACTTGTTGCAATCATTAAACAACGTTTTTACATTATGTGGTCACTAAGTATTAACCTCTTCCATGTGACATTCTCACTTACACGTGTTTTATGTCATTCCTTTTTGAATCGATCTTCCTACGAAATGATGTATCTTTTTTATTAAATTGAACCGCATGTTGTTATTTATATTAATGTTAACGACGATGAGCTGTATATATGCTTAAGTCAAATAAACTATTCTGTTCTGTTGTGTATAAAGGACAAATTCCATAAAAATGAAAGTGTCGTCCCCGATTAGCTTGTATTGTCTGCACGGATTAATCTGGGATAACAATGTACTCATATGCATCAAGCAATCTGGGATAACAATGTACTCATATGCATCAATCAAACTGGGATAACAATGTTCTCATATGCATCAATCAAACTGGGATAACATATACTCATATGCATCAAGCAATCTGGGATAACAATGTACTCATATGCATCAAGCAATCTGGGATAACAATGTACTCATATGCATCAATCAAACTGGGATAACAATGTTCTCATATGCATCAATCAAACTGGGATAACAATGTACTCATATGCATCAAGCACGATTAATCTGGGATAACAATGTACTCATATGCATCAAGCAATCTGGGATAACAATGTACTCATATGCATCAAGCACGATTAATCTGGGATAACAATGTACTCATGTGCATCAAGCAATCTGGGATAACAATGTACTCATATGCATCAATCAAACTGGGATAACAATGTTCTCATATGCATCAATCAAACTGGGATAACAATGTACTCATATGCATCAAGCACGATTAATCTGGGATAACAATGTACTCATATGCATCAAGCAATCTGGGATAACAATGTACTCATATGCATCAAGCACGATTAATCTGGGATAACAATGTACTCATGTGCATCAAGCAATCTGGGATAACAATGTACTCATATGCATCAAGCACGATTAATCTGGGATAACAATGTACTCATATGCATCAAGCAATCTGGGATAACAATGTACTCATATGCATCAAGCACGATTAATCTGGGATAACAATGTACTCATGTGCATCAAGCAATCTGGGATAACAATGTACTCATATACATCAAGCACGATTAATCTGGGATAACAATGTACTCATATGCATCAAGCACGATTAATCTGGGATAACAATGTACTCATATGCATCAAGCAATCTGGGATAACAATGTACTCATATGCATCAAGCACGATTAATCTGGGATAACAATGTACTCATGTGCATCAAGCAATCTGGGATAACAATGTACTCATATACATCAAGCACGATTAATCTGGGATAACAATGTACTCATATGCATCAAGCACGATTAATCTGGGATAACAATGTACTCATATGCATCAAGCACGATTAATCTGGAATAACAATGTACTCATATGCATCAAGCACTCTGGGATAACAATGTACTCATATGCATCAAGCACGATATCTGGGATAACAATGTACTCATATGCATCAAGCACGATATCTGGGATAACAATGTACTCATATGCATCAAGCACGATATCTGGGATAACAGTGTACTCATTTGCATCAAGCACGATACTCGAGCGCGGCTCATTTAGTTTATTTGACTGCATGCTTTATGTACATTAATATGCACATCAATAAAGTTTGTGCGTTTGAGAGATATCGGGGATTTGATGCGAGTGATGACTTCAATTAAGTGTGACTAAAACACTTTTATATTACTGCTGTGACATATGTGTTTCCATACAACTATGATATTAATAACGCATATTAATTGTTTATATAAGTTCATACAATAGGCGGATTCATGGGGGGGGGGCGGACGCGGCGTACGCCCATTTCCTCCCTGAAATCGCCAAAGTCAATTCATTAGATGTTTCAAACTTAACTAGATCTAAATCACATATTTAAACTCATTTTTTTTTCTTTTTCGTTCACAAGTCGTGGAGCTTCCGGAGAGCTTCTCTCTCCCCCCCCCCTGGACCCCCAAGCAGGGCTTTGCCCAGAACTCACCAGTGGCCTTAGGCTCCCTGGACCCCCAGCAAATCTTTCAATATCCCGCCCCCCCCCCAACCAGAAATCCTGGAACCGCCCATGGTAGCCGCAGTTTCTGATTCCATGTCTGGTCTGTCACTTTAAAATCCCTTGGATTATTTATTTCCCCTGACAGTTCGATGTATCGCGTACGACTTCCATGCTCCTCTGTGAAAGTTCAACACCACAATGCATGGTCAAGGTCCATCCATGTTTCTTTCTGCTCTGTAATTTTTAGAATAGTCAGAAGATATTATATATAACATACAACCCTTGTTCACCTCAGTGTCAATGTCACAATAAAAGGTTAAATGTCATCATAAACTTTAAAGTTCTTAACACGTTAAAAGCCAATGGGATTATAATAATAATAATAATAATAATAATAATAATAATAATAATAATAATAATAATAATAATAATAATAATAATATATTATTATTATTATTATTATTATTATTATTATTATTATTATTATTTAGGATTATATTTCCGAATCATGACCATATGATGTGTTAAGTTTAATGTATGTGCCCTTGGGTGAAAGGTCAATGAAATATATACAGGCCCTTCTTCATTAATTTTAATTGTCCCTTTTTATATAATAATGATTAATATGTTTTAAGAACTATCCGTTAAAATATTTATGTACTTTTCATTTGCAACCATAAACTCGACGAGATCTCCTGGTAATTTGTTCTGATAATACGCACTGCGAGGAAAGTAATAACGGTCCTGTCATGGCGTCATACGTTGACATTGCCTTCTGTGCTTCGAATTATTTTAGCCGCGTTCTGGATACACTTTGCTTAATACACGTGCGTCAATGATATCCCTGTTAACCATGTACAGTCCGCACAGGCTAATCAGGGACGACTATTTCTGCGTGTATTGATCGTTTTAAGAAAGGCTCTTCTATAAAAAAAATCCAGTGTAAGCGAAAAGTGTCGTCCTTGATTAGCCCGTGCCTTCTGCTGTAAGCGAAGTGTCGTCCTTGATTAGTCCGTGCCTTCTGCACTAACGCACATGCTTTAAGCCCAATTTTCACCTCGTGTGAGACGGACTAGTTTGAAGATGTCAATGACAAACCTCGTGTGAGACGGACTAGTTTGAAGATGTCAATGACAAACCTCGTGTGAGACGGACTAGTTTGAAGATGTCAATGACAAACCTCGTGTGAGACGGACTAGTTTGAAGATGTCAATGACAAACCTCGTGTGAGACGGACTAGTTTGAAGATGTCAATGACAAACCTCGTGTGAGACGGACTAGTTTGAAGATGTCAATGACAAACCTCGTGTGAGACGGACTAGTTTGAAGATGTCAATGACAAACCTCGTGTGAGACGGACTAGTTTGAAGATGTCAATGACAAACCTCGTGTGAGACGGACTAGTTTGAAAATGTCAATGACAAACCTCGTGTGAGACGGACTAGTTTGAAGATGTCAATGACAAACCTCGTGTGAGACGGACTAGTTTGAAGATGTCAATGACAAACTTCGTATGAGACGGACTAGTTTGAAGATGTCAATGACAAACCTCGTGTGAGACGGACTAGTTTGAAGATGTCAATGACAAACCTCGTGTGAGACAGACTAGTTTGAAGATGTCAATGACAAACCTCGTGTGAGACAGACTAGTTTGAAGATGTCAATGACAAACCTCGTGTGAGACGGACTAGTTTGAAGATGTCAATGACAAACCTCGTGTGAGACGGACTAGTTTGAAGATGTCAATGACAAACCTCGTGTGAGACGGACTAGTTTGAAGATGTCAATGACAAACCTCGTGTGAGACGGACTAGTTTGAAGATGTCAATGACAAACCTCGTGTGAGACGGACTAGTTTGAAGATGTCAATGACAAACCTCGTGTGAGACGGACTAGTTTGAAGATGTCATTGACAAACCTCGTGTGAGACGGACTAGTTTGAAGATGTCAATGACAAACCTCGTGTGAGACGGACTAGTTTGAAGATGTCAATGACAAACCTCGTGTGAGACGGACTCGTTTGAAGATGTCAATGACAAACCTCGTGTGAGACGGACTAGTTTGAAGATGTCAATGACAAACCTCGTGTGAGACGGACTCGTTTGAAGATGTCAATGACAAACCTCGTGTGAGACGGTCTAGTTTGAAGATGTCAATGACAAACCTCGTGTGAGACGGACTAGTTTGAAGATGTCAATGACAAACCTCGTGTGAGACGGACTAGTTTGAAGATCTCAATGACAAACCTCGTGTGAGACGGACTCGTTTGAAGATGTCAATGACAAACCTCGTGTGAGACGGACTAGTTTGAAGATGTCAATGACAAACCTCGTGTGAGACGGACTAGTTTGAAGATGTCCATGACAAACTTCGTGTGAGACGGACTAGTTTGAAGATGTCAATGACAAACCTCGTGTGAGACGGACTAGTTTGAAGATGTCAATAACATTGTATTATCAAACGACATTCTTCACATTTGATTTGCGTTACCAGCATGCTTCTATCCGTTGAACTGCACACATATAATTTTTATCATGACATTTTATCAGATACTGATTTGTTTTTCATTTTTATGCGCTTCTATTTAGCTGTCAAATCAACACTAAGATACAGTTACAATGAACAAGTTTTGACTTTTGCAGAGAATGATTATTTCTTTTTGTCAACGAATACAGCATTCTAATCAAAACATACCAGTAAATCATAAACATTGTTCATTACTATGTTCAGTTTTTATTTTTATTCTATCAGCTTATTTATACAACTGTTTATTCAACTGTTCGCTGTATACATTAAGCCGTTGTTGTACGTTTGCATTTCTTAACATGTGCGCATTTGCGTACTTCTGTTGGCTGCCTATGTTCGCGCACAATTTACGTCACACCATTTAAGACAGCTACGACACAAACAACCATCGATACAGTTTTTAACTATTTAAGGAAAACTGTGTTTGCTGACATTTTATGTCATGTGATAGCAAATGCATTTTCTTTTTAGTTCAAGAAGTACTTTTATTATGTATGTATCATGTATATGTCAGTTTCAGGGAGACCGTGGTAACACTATTCGTAGAGATTAATTGACTTGGTTGATCTATATTATTAGCGGAATTCCAAGGAAATATGTGCAAACATAAACATAATCAAATGTTTACAAGATATTTTGTGTACGTCCTTTCAAATATAATTTTGTATAGTTAAAAAAGTGATCATTAAGACAGTTACGTCAGAGTGTTTTGGATCATTCAACCATCTTCTGGTTCACACCTTTCAACGCACTACCGCCCATCTATTGTTACACGTGTTAGTAAACAATATCGTTTATAGAGAGTTATAATTAGTACAAGAAGTGTGTCTTATGTTCTTTTTGGATACACTTGAATTTATCATTTTATCCGAACACATGTAAATCTCGCATCATAAATAACAGCAACGTAGAACTAAAACATTTTTTTTCCTGCAGTTTCGCACTATTTCACAAACTTTGGACAGCATAATTAAATTGTTTTTAAGAAAGATTAGCGTATTATTTCGTCACTCGACATTGTTATACTGATTCAGTTTATAATCATATTAACAATATGGAATAATACTTTACAGTCTGTGCTGAACAGCATACATATTTCGTGCACCCAGTCTTGTGAAGGACGGGGTGACCCGGGCTCTTTGAGACCATCCTCATCGGGTGCTGGTCGTGGTACCCCGATGCTATACACTAACACTCTCACTTTCACTATATTCTTGCCTTCTTCCTCTCTTTCTTATCTTTTCTCTCTCGTTTTCTCTTACGATGTATGACTCAATTTCACTGTATTCCGCCGTTCTAAATATCTGTAACTTTTTCCTACCATGCCTCATTCTCTTTTTCATAAAAACTTCCACCGCTGTCAGCTAATTCTTCATTTCCTCTTCCTAAACCTTTGTTTCAGTTGTTTCAGTTACATTCTCTCCTAATAACTTCCACTCTCTTCTTCACTAAATCTACTTTCTTTTCTTATCACTCCGTCGCCTTCCTCATACTCACACGTTCAATACCCATCCTCCCTTTTCTCTATCTCATTTAAGTATGCAAAGGGTATTTCCATTAAATATAGACACCTGCTTAAACATCGCATATATCCTTTGATGGGTAGATGTATATTTCTCTAATTTATTAGATATGTAAGAATCGGGAACATTGAACGCCAATCAAAATATGTATTATTTAATGTCAGTGCTTGCAAACTTAGTTTAATTGTTTAAATTATGTTTGTATAATTAGAACGGTTGCATTATTTGTAAGGATTACAATTTTCACGATTGTTTAAGAGGTTAAAGTAAAGTCATACAAATACCAATTGTACACTCTTAATTATTTTGCATTGAATTCATCGTTTAATATTATGATCAGAATGCAATATGCTTTCATAAATATTTTAATCGGCACGAAGAAAAAATACTTGATAATTTGGAAGTCGTTCATTCGGTTCTGTACAGTGGTATTTCTGGCCGTGGAACGTTTGTTTTATCTTTAAATGTTGGATTAGTCTGCTCAATTGGGTATATCGTTTTAATTGAGTTTCGAACCCCATAGGCAATTTTTTCTTTATCAACATAAGCGTTTAATCGTTTGTTGACCACCTTCAAAGAAGGCATTGTGGAGCAGTTGCCATTTCCGTCTGCACGCATGTGTGTCCGTGCGATGTCACAAGACCACGTGCCCCATGTTACTTTCTTCTCCCTATCTACAAGATCAAGGTCGCACTTAGTGGTCAAACTGTAAAATGTGGTCATACAACGGCTTGAAAATTACTGTCTCAGCCATAACTAAGCCATATATTGCAATATATTGATTGATTGTTTAACTAATATGGCAAACAGGCCCACCTTCATAAGACAGCCTGCCGCGTGTAGTACCCATCTCTCAACCACAGAGATCTAGGTAACACTTATAGGGCAATGCTTAAGATGGATTACTAGTTTAAGATAAGTTAGATCTACCACAAATGACCAAGATCAGAGAACGGCGTATCTCGTCTATCGCCTGTCTCCAAACCTCAAAATGTATGTTAAGGACACACTTAAAGTTTGAATGTCAAATTACGCCATTGACAGCTTGCCTTTTTATAATAATGGAGTTTTGAAACACAAGCTGGGTGTAGAGGTATCCGTGCCCTATAGGCACATGTCTTGTGTGGATGTAGAGGTATCCGTGCCCTATAGACACGTGTCGTGTTGATGTAGAGGTATCCGTGCCCTATAGACACATGTCTTGTTGATGTAGAGGTATCCGTGCCCTACAGACACGTGTCTTGTTGATGTATAGGTATCCGTGCCCTATAGACATATGTATTGTTGTAGAGGTATCCGTGCCCTATAGACACATGTCTTGGTGATGTAGAGGTATCCGTGCCCTACAGACACGTGTCTTGTTGATGTATAGGTATCCGTGCCCTATAGACATATGTATTGTTGTAGAGGTATCCATGCCCTATAGACACATGTCTTGTTGATGTAGAGGTATCCATGCCCTATAAACACATGTCTTGTTGATGTAGAGGCATCCATGCCCTATAGACACATGTCTTGTTGATGTAGAGGTATCCGTGCCCTACAGACACGTGTCTTGTTGATGTAGAGGTATCCGTGCCCTACAGACACGTGTCTTGTTGATGTAGAGGTATCCATGCCCTATAGACACATGTCTTGTTGATGTAGAGGTATCCATGCCCTATAGACACATGTCTTGTTGATGAAGAGGTATCCATGCCCTATAGACACATGTCTTGTTGATGTAGAGGTGTCCATGCCCTATAGACACATGTCTTGTTCATGTAGAGGTATCCGTGCCCTATAGACACGTGCCTTGTTGATGTAGAGGTATCCGTGCCCTATAGACACATGTCTTGTGTGGATGTAAAGGTATCCGTGCCATATAGTCACGTGTCTTGTTCAGATAATTGAATGGCATACTGCACGTATTAAATTAGTACTCTCAATTTTGTCCTTTGTGTGTGTAGTTACACATGTTTATATGAAAGGTTTCACAGGGCCACTGTTAATTATTTTTGCAGTGCGCTAAATAGAAAACTGTCCTTGACAAATAGCATTCATTCATAGCTCGAAATGGATCTTAGCTCAATTCACTGATAATAAAGATCCAATAGAACGTCGAGATCTCTGCAAAGAGTGGCCCATCAATCACGCCTCTTCTGAACACCGGCACTTACACTTCGATGAACATGGTCGTTATGGTAACCAGTACGAAGATATTGTAATAATTTGACGACATTAACGATTCATTAGAAGGGTTCTGGGCGATAAGTCAGTGACGTTTTATGAGTTGTCTTTGAACATATTTTGGCCAAGTCGGTTGATTCTTATTGAACACCAAATAAGTATTTGTGTAAAGGATGATTTATGCATTTTATAATCTGCAGTGCAAGTAATTAAACTGTATAGAAAGGCATCTGCAGGTTAGCATACTGAACGATGTTAAAACAAGTCAGACAAAATAAATCACTTGTATCGCAACTATTTCCCTGTTGAAAAAAACCGAAAGAGTGCTTTGCTTCCTCTTGCTAATATTACACTGTTTTACGGACAAGGAATGTGCAGTGTTGCTAATATAACATTGTTTTACGGACAAGGAATGTGCAGTGTTGCTAATATAACACTGTTTTACGGACAAGGAATGTGCAGTGTTGCTAATATAACACTGTTTTACGGACAAGGAATGTGCAGTGTTGCTAATATAACACTGTTTTACGGACAAGGAATGTGCAGTGTTGCTAATATAACACTGTTTTACGGACAAGGAATGTGCAGTGTTGCTAATATAACACTGTTTTACGGACAAGGAATGTGCAGGGTTGCTAATAAAACACTGTTTTACGGACAAGGAATGTGCAGTGTTGCTAATATAACACTGTTTTACGGACAAGGAATGTGCAGTGTTGCTAATATAACACTGTTTTACGGACAAGGAATGTGCAGTGTTGCTAATAGCTATACCATCATAAGATAAGACTTTTCTCACATTGTTCATTGACGTAATGGATGTTTAATAAATACTTTCCATTATCGCTATGTGTACCATCAACCGCAATATATTTACGTTAAAATATAATTGCTTAAATCTTAACATCTCGACTTGGTCCTCTGATTTATCGCAATTATTTCTCAATAGATACACACATAACACATGTTGAAGTAATTGAAATAATTACTAAACATATTTATGCTTACGGCTTGCATAAATTATCAAGACACCGGACTTGCTGCCATCGTTAGTTTGAGTAAATTTCACGACACCAGGCTGTCTGCCATCGTTAGTTTTATTGCCAAAGCCCCCGTTCCCGCGAGGCCCGGTACTGATCCTGGCACACCATATATTATGCGGGCACTGCTATGGGAAAACGGAACTTAATGAAGGTTCAGTCTGATTAGGCTTATCAGGGACGAGACTTCACTTTTATGGATTTTTTTCTTTAAAAGGTGTCGTTTTTTAAGGAAAATCCAGTTTTAGCGGAAAGTGTGGTGCATGATTAACTCTTGCTGACTACGCATGCTAACCTTGTGCGACACTTGACGCATATGCATTCAACATGATGTTTTTAATAATTAATATCATAGCCACACGCTAACCACCTGTGATAGCTATGACGTGCAAACGCGGCACCTTTAACGTGCGTACGCGAAAGCTGACCAATTAGAATACGTATCAGATAAATCATTTTTGAAACATGTGGACCAATTTTATCAGTGCACTTGTAATAATAGGGTTGACATTTCGGCAAGTTTTTTTCTCCGATAAATGCGTGCGCACGTGATAAATATCGCGTGTACACGTACTAGCTATCACACTTGACGACTTAATAGCTATCGCGTGCGAACGTAAAAGCGTCCTCTTTAGGCCACCGTACCTTACTGAATTATCATGCACAATATTATCAAGATGAGAGATTTTGCGATCGATTTAAGAATACGCTTTCGCTGACAGATACCACACATGGACATACGGGTTTAATTGAATGTCGCGTTCTGGAGACTTTTATTGCATTGCTTACCAAAAATATGCTCCTAAATTTCCGAATTTTATGCATGCACTATCTATTTGGTGCGATAAAATCAACACAGAGTTATTACCAAGAACAGTAAGTGAGCATATAATTGAATCTCGTTTTGGGAAAAAAGGGCTTAAAGCATCTGCGTATAGGGTCTTCACGATTAGCAAGTGCAGCCCACACAGGCTAATCGAAGACGACTGAATTTTTGTTAAGACATTTAAGCGAAAAAAACCATATGAGAAGAAATTGTCCACACATTTGGTTCATTTTTGTGTTGTTGTTTAAAGGAAGTCTCTTTGTAACGAAAATCCAGATTAGGCGTTAAGTGCTTGGACGACACTCTACGCACATGTATTAAGCCCGGTTTGGTTACTGAATGAAGCTAGTGTTAATGCCGATATCTCTGGAAGTAAAATGCTTATTTACAAGGTTAAGTTATGGGATTACTTATTGCTGGTGGCGGTACCTTATATCGCGTGTGCAAAGAGCGTATCACTTTTAATGGAATGACCAGTTAAAACAATCTTTTTTAGACCAATTCTATATCAGATACGACACCTTTGAAAGGTCTATTTCCAGTGGTGATCAAACATGTAGATTATCAGAATTTATTGAAATAATACAAACTACAGCGGACTGCATGAAGAAGAAAAAAAGGTGGTCGATTCCATAGGAATAAAACGCCAGTTACTCAACCTAAGTGGTGGGACACCGAATGTCAGGAATTAAAGCGCCAAATATATAGTAGCTTAAGAAAATTTCCAGTAACCAACTTGGTACTGGATCTCACTAACTACTTAAACGACAAAAACAGGTTCAGACAGATTTGTAAATACAAAAAAAAAGAACTTGAGCTCAAACGACGTCGCGTTTTGGTTGAAAATAGCGATAACCCAAAGTTATTTTGGGACAATATAAAACGAGCGAAAGGAAAACGCAATGCATTAAATGACTCGATCTCATGCGAAGAGTGGTACCAGTATTTTAAACACCTGTTCTCGGCAAGCACAACGAATGTACCCGATAATACGCACGGGCAACAGGTGTTACCTCCCTTGCAAACAAATATAAACACCCGCGAATTAAACGAACCAATTTCAGAGGAAGAAATAGTAAATAGTATTACGTCACTTAAATCGAAATGTTCATCAGGTACGGACGGGCTGTGTATAGAAATGTTTTAATGCACTATCGACAAAACATTGCCATTCATTCACAGAGTTTTTAATGACATTTACGCAGGTGGCAATTTCCCTGAAAGATGGAGTGAAAGTATAATAACTCCCATTCACAAGAAAGGATCCACAATGAAGCCGAATAACTATCGTGCAATATCAATAAGTAATTCTATTAGCAAGATAGTAGTCAATATATTAACTATAAGACTTACAAAGTGGTCTGAAGCCAACAGCATTATCCATGAAGCACAGGCAGGTTTTCGGCAGGGCTACTCGACTATCGACAATGTTTTTAATTTGCAGTACGTTCTTCAAAAGTACACTACGAAAAAAGGGGGTCAATTTTACGTTTTTTACGTGGACTACCATAAGGCCTTTGATAGTTGCGACCACCAAAAACTATGGGAATGTCTGTCACGATTTGCTATTTGTGGAAACTTTCTCAATATTTTTCGGTCGATGTATAGCAAAATGAAATCATGCGTAAAAGTGAAAATATGGCCTTTCCGACTTTTTTGAGTGCAAAATCGGAAGAAAACAAGGCTGTTTAAGTTCACCGATTATCTTTTCGCTATTCATGAATGACTTGGCTCATTATTTACGTTCACACAGTAACAATAACGGAGTGTTCGTGTGTGAAGAATCAGAGCGACTTTATGCATTATTATACGCTGACGACGTCTACAGCTTTGCGGAAACTGCATCAAATTAGCAGAATATTATCAATTGCGTAGCAGACTTTAGTGATAACCTGGGAATGAAAATTAACCTTGAGAAGTCAAAGGTCATGGTGTTCCGTAATGGAGGCCGTCTACGACATTATGAAAATGGACCTTAATGGGGGCGGAAATAGAAGTGGTGCCCAATTATAAGTATCTAGGAGCTTTCTTCACACCAAAATTGTCATGGAATATGACCAAAGATGTTTTAGCTAAACAAGCGAAGAAGGCTGTCTTTAGCATATTTAATTTGAGTAAACATATTTGGTATTTTAAACCCAAAGAAGCATTTAAACTTTTTGATTCAATGGTTGTTCCTATTTTATGTTACTCAGCGGAGATTTGGGGATTCGAGTCCTCGGATTTACTGAGAGAGTGCATGTTGACTTATGTAAATATATATGTGGGTTAAATAAAAATGTTTCAATTTTTTTCGCTTTAAGTGAATGTGGCCGTCTGCCAATTTCGGTAAACTATATGATGAAATGTATAAAATATTGGATTCGACTGACCCGAATGGACCAAAATCGCTACCCAAAACAGCTGTATGAAATGCTTAGAAGACAGGACGATGCTGGTAGATCAAACTGGGCGACAAATGTTACACGTTTGCTATTTAACTACGGATTTGGATTTGCATGGCTAAACAATGGAGTTGGAAATAGAAGTGATTTTCTTTCACAATTCAAGAACAGACTGAAAGACTGTGCTCTGCAGGAACTTCAGTCAAAGATCAATAACTCACCGAAATTGCTTCTCTATAAGGAATACAAATCTATGCTTAATATTGAGAAATACTTATTGTTAGATCTCCCATTCCTTCTAAAACGGACGATGTCAAATTTCCGGTGCTCTGGACATGCGCTGATGATTCAGAAAGGGCGACACTTAAATATAGATAGGAGATCGAGATTTTGTGCATTTTGTGTAACTCATAATGTCTTCACTATTGAAGATGAATTTCATTTTCTTGTTATCTGCCCTTTGTATGAACCTCCCAGGTTAGAACACTTTGATTGAAACTGGTGTGAAAGAGCCCGAACCATCGCAATGTTTTTTAGTACGATGTCTGACTCTACGGAAGACAACAAATGGTCACTGGCTAAATTTTTGCATAAAGCAACTTTGCTAAGAAAAACGTTTATCAGCGGAAATAATGATTTAACTACCGCGTGAATTATTTTACCGAAACGGAAACAAAATAATGCATATGTATATACATACATTTTGTTACCATTTGATTATTTTGTATTATATGTGTTGCTTTATTTCTTAATCTCATTTGTAGTATCATATGTTAATACACGATGTTTTATGTATATTTATAATATCACTGTTACATACATGTATATGCTGAATCTGTGTATTCTGGTCTGGAGGCCTTAAAATACGAATAAACTATATTGTATATTGTATTGTACTTAATAATGACTTAAAAAAATCTGTAAACTAAATTTTATTCACCATTTAAAATCGAGCCTTTGTATCTAGGTTATCATTTCAAATAAATTTCACAACTGCAGAACATTACATGAAGCAATGAAGATTTCTGAAATCTCACAGTGCTTGGTTGAACCTGTCAGTCGTAAATCAACTTTCAATCAGACATGCAGCAATACAGCACTGCATAAATATTTCAATCAGACATGCAGCGATACAGCATTGCAGAAACATTTTAATCAGACATGCAACAACACAGAATTAAAGAAACATTTTTCATAATTAGTTTCCATCGGGATGCCGTTGTTGCGTAACACGTCGTACGTACATTTATCATGCATATTACTTGTATTATTGTTTTTTACTCCAATAATTCCGCACAGTTATGAATTGAGATTGATAATAATACCGCATACGTATTGGACAATGCATGTATGTATGCATGCTTACCGGGTATATTCGACTAGAACACGAAATACATCGGAACTATGTTCGATTGGGTGCGATTACAACTGGTCAGTTTTAACCTGGCACCACTGTTTACTGGTAATGATGATCAATTTAAAAAATGAGGCGTGTTCTAAGAAATTTAGGTCATAATTCGGAAAGCCCCATTCTGAGGAAATGCAATTCAAATCAGATTGCTAAATTTACGATTTTTTTTTTAAATAACTTATCGGCACACACCGATTCTTGATAAATATCAAAGAATGAAACAATTTTGGATTGATTTTTACCTTTTTATTTCTATAACCTGACATCATATTCCCCTTTTACCAAGGTTGGCAAATTGAAATATTTAGGCACACACAATTCTTCAACGTATAGTGATACCGATATTAGCATGAAGCTAATGATAAAATTTGGATGTCACTTGTCTGTGAACAAACTAAGTATTATTATTCTAAATCTTTCCCACGCGGAAGAAAAAAAAATAGCTATGTGGAAACAGCATTAAACCAAAACAGCCTGCGAGTAACTCGCAGTCTGCTCAGGTTTTATGCTGTTTGCTGCTCATCAGTATCTTAGGATTTGCAATGGAGCCTTTTAGTTAATATAGCATTGCATTTAATAGTTGTTAAATATAAATGAATCAATATTACACAATTATGCATGACGCATCCATATACACATGTTATGGTATATCAGAACCTAGAAGTAGTGATATTCCGTGTTACTTTTGCTTTGAACTTGTGCTTATATTGTTTAAAACAGATTAATACGAACTCAATTTACCAGTCTTGTGGACATTAACACATTTATGCCTAGTGGACTCTCCCATTAATTCTAATTGGATCAATTTATTTCCAAAATTAGGGATGTCTAGTATATTTATTTCTATATTTAGATATTTTCTTACAGAAATTCCTTTAAGCAAACAGCGCAGACCCAGATGAGACGCCGCATTATGCGGCGTCTGATCTGGGTCTACGCTGTTTTCCAAGGCCTTTTTTCTAGACGCAATGCATAAATGTGTTAAACATATTGCAGTCGCCGAATTTTTTTGAGGTTATTCCTAAACTGTTTAATGTGTCAACGATTCGTTAACAGCAACTGTAGCGAATGTGTATTCTCGATTGATATGAGCTTCGTTTTGGGAAAACAGGGCTAAATACATGTACATAAAGTTCCTCCCAGATCGCACAGGCTTATCGGGACGATGCTTTACACACATGTCATCCCAGATCGCACAGGCTTATCGGGACGATGCTTTACACACATGTCATCCCAGATCGCACAGGCTTATCGGGACGATGCTTTACACACATGTCATCCCAGATCGCACAGGCTTATCGGGACGATGCTTTACACACATGTCATCCCAGATCGCACAGGCTTATCGGGACGATGCTTTACACACATGTTATCCCAGATCGCACAGGCTTATCGGGACGATGCTTTACACACATGTCATCCCAGATCGCACAGGCTTATCGGGACGATGCTTTACACACATGCATCTAGCATGGTTTTACGAAAGCGAATCTCAGATGTTCCTGCTTTGTACTTCTCTTTGGACAACAGTACATCAAACCCAAGCCGTCTTTAGAAGTGACTTACCAAAATATAATGCATACTTAAATTTCCGTCCATTTGAATGCATTACCGAAATGTTCAACTTCCGGACAATGACATATAGAGGAAGCGGTTTCATCAATTCCGACATATGAAATGGGCCTAAAGTGTACATCAATATTTAATCATTAAACAATGTTTGCTGAAATAGTTGGCAGGAAGTGTCCACGTTTAAACACATATTTGTGGAAATAGTAAATTATCTGAATCAAACATCCAGAGTATATCATCGAATAATTTAATCCGCAAATGTAGGAATGAATTTCACAATTGTAGAGGTTCTGTCGTGCTTGAAACAGCCTTATGGGAGGACACATAGTGTGTTCCAGCACTCCTAGTTAACCCATTTAAGCCGAGTGCATTCTCCCATCCTTCTAAAACGGATCAATTTATTTCCTAAATTAGGGATGTCTGGTACATTTATTTCTATATTTAGATTTTTTCTTACAGAAATTTCTTTAAGCAAACAGCGCAGACCCAGATGAGACGCCGCATAATACGGCGTCTCATCTGGATCTACGCTGTTTGCCAAGGCCCTTTGCCAAGGCCCTTTTTCTAGACGCTTTTCATAAATGGGCTAAATTACTTGGCAATATTCACGAAATGTGGAATAAAGTATGACTTATGGCAGTTAATGCTTTAGATACGAATTACATATATTTTACTTTTGCACGGTCGTGTATCTTTATTGCAGAGTGTCAACAATACAAAACAACACTAGATCTTAAAAGCATATATTTTTGAAACTGAATTTGCTAATTGCGATTGCAAGCAATTTACAAACAATACGATACACATTAAATGTTAAATACAACGCATTAGCAATAAGAATCCAAATGTATATCACCATTACCTTTGTATTACCACTAATATCACTATTGAATTCTTAACTCTCTCTGTTTGTAATATATAACCAAAGCGCTGAAGGCACTGAAGATGTTCGCTATTGCATAATTTAACACGCAATTCAATTTTGAAAATCAATCGCAAGTTTAAAAAAAACACATCCATTCAACTTTATAAAGTGTGTGTCATAGCGCACGGGTCGAATTTTGTGTGCACTTTTTATCATCCTTATTATTTCATAGAAATAACTAAGACAAAATAAAAACAACATGCTTTTTTGGAAGTTCTGAAAGCATAGAAAGTATGATGAAAATGGTTATGAGAACTTAATATAAAGAAAATTTGCAGTCACCATCATATTAAAGGAATATTTTTCTAATATGAAATGACTATCTCACCAAGAATATAAATTCATAATGAAAGTTCCGTGTACAAAACTTTTGAGTTTTGACACCATATACAAATTCAAAATATACAATAATCTTCGTATCTTGTATATGGAGGAATAAAAGTATATAAACATTGCTGTTTATGCTTTACTTGTTACCCGAGCAGTTCACACGGTGTCAACAACGCTAACATAAACATAGGTATAGAGCACTAATGCGCTTTTAGGCGTAGCTGTTTCAGTTTTCATCTTAGTGACTTTTTCATAACGCCAACAGACACGCATGAATATTTTCGAATATTTAATAAGCTGATTCGAGATACAACCTCTGAATTTTTGCTACATCACTGCGTATGTGCTCAATTCAAAGGATGTAGCACTGTTCAGTGTAAGGAATTCCGGACTTCTCTCTGTATGCTCAAACGACACAAATTGTGGCCCTGTTACAATTACGCGTTACAATCCATCTCGCAGAATTTCACTTTCTCCTCCAAGATGAGAAAACAATCATTAGCGAAATAGTATAGTGTCACGATAAGAGAAAATCGTTTAATTATCATACCACAATGTTTGCCGTACTTGGTCAGCACGTCTGGAAATCATTCCTTAATGTGTGGATAGGCTGCCATTATTAACAAGTTTGCTATTTTGAATTCAATTTTGTATCAAAAAGCATTGTTCTTAAATGTGGCTTTTTCAATTCGCAATGAGATTTGTAATGACCCTCGTCATGCGAAAATGGGTCGTATTCCATATGCGCCCATCATATAAATAGCCCACTCAGCTATCCCTCCTTCTGGTAAGGAGAAACATAACATATTGAGTGATTTTAAAGCGAACAGCATCGCCTATGGCCTGACTGCGCAAAAGCACATGTTGGGTTTAACAAACGCTTGCCGAAACGCATAAGACCCATTTTCGCATGACGGCGCTATTGACGTGTGATTTAAATGTGTCGAAAGAAAACTGCGTTTAAATCAATTATAAACATACGATATGTTTCGATAGTGAAGAAAGATACTCATAACAAGGCATATGAGGACACATATGAAGTGCTCTCCCGTAGTATATTTTTTATTTACTCACACTAATGTGTGGTTTGACAATGCTAACACACATTTCATGCGGTGAATATGCAGCTTACAAGTGAAAAACACAACACAATAGTTAAACTTTTGTTTAATTGTATTTAATTATTTAGAAAAGTAAATTGCTAACTTTATTTCAAAGTCAGCGTATACGCCGACTACATTTTTAAAAGACATTTATTGTTATAAATATATTTAATATAATATATTTAGTTGTTTTCGGTTTTAGCGATTATAAAGCATTTTCAAGGTTGCCTATAGTATGCCTGTAGTAATTGATGAACTCATATCCAACTGTCTATGTATTGAGAACTGTGAATATAAACAAGCTTAACCTTCTACTAACCTTCTACTTTTGCGTTACTAGCACCAGTAAATACAAAAGATCGCCGCTATCTGTTCAGAACCAAAGAACGTTTTTAGAAATACCCGCTGTAGTAGCATGAACGAGGTTATGAAACAGGTCATTCGTATTATTATTATAAATTGTTTGTTATATTCGGGTTTAGCGATAATGAAACATTTTTTTTGATTTTGTCTATCGTATCGCTGAAGTTATTGTTGAACTTATGTTCAACGTTTTATAAATTGAGAATATAAATAAGCGTCAACTTTTTCCCGAATCTCTCAATTTACGACCTGTAGTGCGTTCAGTTACAGCGAACGTTCGCAATAGTTCGCTTCGGTTCGCGAACGTTCGCTATTGAACGCTCGGTTCGCCGCGAACGTTCGCGAACCGAAGCGAACCGTCTCGGGAGGTAGTTCGCTATAGTTCGCTAGCGAAACCAAGATGGCGGACAATTAAGTTGTTGTTCAGTGTAACTTCGATATTATTTTCATTTCTTTTGTAGTACATAAAATGAATTGGATTATAAACATAGTGTATTTTATTGGTTAAGTACTTTCTGTGTTATAAGCGATTTCCTCCATCAAAATCGCAATCAATTTTCTGGGAGCCGCCATCTTGAAACGTTCGCGCCGAACTTATCGTTCAATAAGACCGAATCGGAAACGAACGATCATTGGCGAACGTTCGCTGTAACTGAACGCACTACTGTACTACGTCATTGAGTTGTATGTGAGAGCGTAACCTATTGCGTTGTTATAACCCGTAAACTTTCTTTGTTTATCGACAGGCGCATCTATTAATAGCCTCATATCATGAATGCCAAAACACCCGCGAAAAAAGAACCACGTGACCAAATAGGACGCTAAACGCAAATACCATGCGACTACGACTTTTATTATCGCTCCGCAATTCCTTTGAAGCCGGAGCCTTGTGGTTGCTATTACGTAAAGAATTGACCTCTAACTGAAGTAAGCAAAGGAAACGCAGCACCCATTTGACCCATTCCTTCTATGTGCGAAGGCAGATTGAATTTTACTAATGTATGGTTTGCCTATTATAACACACATTATAATGCGGTAAATATGCGACTAACAAGATAAAAACACTATTATTAAACTTTTGTTTTGATTTAAGTTATTTAGAAACCAAAATTCCAAACCTTATTTCAAAATAGCAAGACTACATTTTTTAGAGAATATTCTTGTTATATTTAAATGTTTTTAACAGTTTCAGCGATAATGAAACATTTTTTTATGTTGTCTATCGTATCCCTGTACTAATTGTTGAACTCGTGGTCAACGTATTATTAATTGAGACCTGTGAATATAAACAAGCGTAACCTTATACTAGTGCGTTATTCTCACCCGGACTCCCCTTTGTTTATCGCCAGCCGCATAGTTAAGAATGAGCTGAGCGAAAATACTACGTCACGCAGACGCAGCAGAAAGTGGACTATTTTAATAATTCATAAACAATCTCCACCGCGACACGTACAATACGATCATTGTTTATTGATTCTTTTCTATAAAACACCGTTCGAAAATATTGAATGTAATACGATATTAATATAATGTTTCCATTTGTGAATACACATAATTGGAGAACTCAAACCTCTTGCATAAATTATACAACTCTTTCTTGCGCGGATACGCAAGCGGGTGTTGGGTTAATCATACCTAGGCCGTATCGACCTGAATTTCACATCAAGCTCTTTAGACGGTCGCTAAAGCGACCATCTAAAAAGGAACATTCTGTTGTCAATAACCGAGACAGCAGAAATATATAAACAACTAAAAAGATAACATAAATCAAAGCATAACTTAAGCGGTTACACCGTTTTAATCACAAATTCATTTATGGTTACAATATACTAAAATATTTTGGAGTGCAATGCTATACTCTCTAAAAACATGAACATCATTTATAAGAAGACACAATTCTCTGTAGGGGCACTTGCCATGGCTTTATTTTAGAATGTTTCTTTGTGCATGTGATAGGGAAAACATTGATGTTTAACAGAAATGCACTCTTTTGCTTGAAGGTTGGAGACTACATGAGACTTTGACAGATGGCGGGAAACCCTTCTCAACTGGTACGAAGCCGGCAAATAGATGGCCATAAAACAGTGACCGCTGATTCGCGTCGAGTTCTTTCTTGCATAACGTATGACCCCCCTTTTTTATTGTTTAAATCATTGCGGCTTGGAATGCTCTTTAAGAAAAGGTATGGTTATGGGGATGTCTATGCGCAAAAGTTTGACTTTATTTTTTGTTAAAGTTATTGCTTTCACATTGAATTTGTGTAGGAAATCTTTTAGTATATTGTGACCTAAACTAACTTTAGGTAAAAATGAAATATCATCTGCAAGTGCAAAATATGACTGTGAAAGCTGATTTTTGGTCATTTCTTAGCAAAAGAGAAGAATATAAGTGCATTAAATGCATGAATTCAGATTATTTGACCTGGAATAGTTGTTTTTCAAGTTGACCCCCACCCTTATATAGCTGAATAAGGCTAAATTGCTTTCCGACTTAAATTCAAAGGCATTTTGGTTGACCGTGTAGCGTTAATGTGCAACATGAAGTCAGAATTCAACGCCAGGGACTCCGTGATCCAGTAACGCAACAATAGCTTGTGCGTAAAGCATGAACATTCAAACAGAGCCCCATTTCACCGACATGAAATGGCGGACATTTTTACAGTTTGGACAGTGCAGCAGACGCTTAACTGAGCCAGCTTTCATATTTAGTTCAATCATGAACATAACAAGCTTTATCACTTGCTATGATTCATAGAAATACACATAAAATACATAAATGCATTTTCTTTTTTCATTTTATACCTATTTTTTTTGGGTATTTTGACCTTTTCAGGTAGAGAAATGTCTGGGACTTAGCCGAGGGCAACTGGAGAAGGGTTGTTGATGGCAAAACAGGCAATAATACTAAATTATTATCATGTACACAAGCAAATAAGCATAGTTATGATGTTTAAGGTGTGAAATACTGTCATAATATGGTTTGTGGTCACTCAAATCCTTGCCGTCGTGCAATTCCCCGTGCAGTTTGTATTGATAGCTCCGCGTCCTGACACGTAAAGCTCGTGCTTTGTTGGCAGCAGAAGTTGGCACTTAACAGGTTTATCCTTGCTCCTAAGCATGTATGCAGTACATCTGAGTTGATATGCTACTTGTAACCCTACAATTAGCTTGTGTTTGGTATTGTTTCCTCACAATATGCTTACAGTCATGGTCCCGGCTTGAAAGGATGTGGCGTCCGACTTAAACATAGGATTGTTGTAGCAAGTGTCCCCTTCATCATTTACCTTAGAGGGATCTTTTTGCCAAAATTTGGCATTTCAGCAACCAGTTTTGTTTTTTATTTGGTACATGCGTCTCTCATTCAGTGATTTAAGGGAAGTATTGACCTTATTCGCTTGTCTTTGCATACAAAGGTGACATGGATCAATGATATTTGTTGTGTTGAGAATTCTGCGGGAAGCTGTGTCCCCAAAAGAAGTACCAGAAACCCCTTCCAGGAAGCTTGCATTGATCTGAACTGCCTTTCTGCCCCTGTTACAACATGAAACCTCATTTCTAAGCTTATAATGCTTTCCTACATGTGTGTGTCTTGTTCATTTTAACCTTTCCTTCCATTCTAAACCCCAAAAATGAGCATTTTTGTCTTTGGCTCAGTTATGAAGCGCCATTTTGACCAGATTGCCACCATCAAAATAGTCAAAAGTACTTATTTTGTGCCCAAAATATGAAATTTTGTATTCTCTTCAACCTCTTAATGAGAGCTTGCAGTGAATATTGACCATCTTCTTCAGTTTAAAGGCACCCATGACATTATATGCTAGAATATATAATTGGCAGTTGGTAAACAAATTGGCTCCGAGCAACAAGGCGCTTTCAAGATTTTACACTTTTATTGGTGCGAAACAACAAGTTATTGGAAGCTTATGGATTTCTACACTTCAAAGTATCTTTGATCTTTCATTTTCACCAATTTGCTTATTGTCTGTGATGAAATTGGATTTTTTTTGCTTTGAAATTGACATTTTTGGGGTGATTTAAAAAAAAGAACAAAAAAGGCATTATCAAAATTGCTTTGAGTGAAAATATCTAACAAATTCATTCTTTCCCCACCCCGCATAAGCCCCACGTGCCTGTCCATTTGGGTTTGTTTTGGTATTTTGTTGCATAAATTGAACACAACAACTTTAAATCTTAAAGGGACATTTAAGCTTTAACAGGCCTAAAATTGCCTTCTTCGGACCGAAAACACCCGCGTGTGAAAATATGATATAAAATGGCCAAATGGACAGATAATCCAGCCAAACCTGATATTTTGCTGCAATATGCATAGGAAGATAATAATATGCAAGAAAAACACATTTTAATCAGAATAAATTTCTCCTTTAGGTTACAATATACTAAAATATTTTGGAGTGCAATGCTATACTCTCTAAAAACATGAACATCATTTATAAGAAGACACAATTCTCTGTAGGGGCACTTGCCATGGCTTTATTTTAGAATGTTTCTTTGTGCATGTGGTAGGGAAAACATTGATGTTTAACAGAAATGCACTCTTTTGCTTGAAGGTTGGAGACTACATGAGACTTTGACAGATGGCGGGAAACCCTTCTCAACTGGTACGAAGCCGGCAAATAGATGGCCATAAAACAGTGACCGCTGATTCGCGTCGAGTTCTTTCTTGCATAACGTATGACCCCCCTTTTTTATTGTTTAAATCATTGCGGCTTGGAATGCTCTTTAAGAAAAGGTATGGTTATGGGGATGTCTATGCGCAAAAGTTTGACTTTATTTTTTGTTAAAGTTATTGCTTTCACATTGAATTTGTGTAGGAAATCTTTTAGTATATTGTGACCTTATAGCTTTCATTAGTTATCACCTTTTCTCATGATAACGCTGATTGAAAGTTGATTTTATTTGCTTAAAAAAATCTACATAAGACTTGTTGAAAGAGCCTCGCTCTGGGACAATGGGGCTAAATGCGAGCGCGTTAAGCCTGTGCAGTCCAGGGACGACACAGGCTAATCAGGGACGACACTTGCCACGTTCATGGATATGTTTTAAGGAATTATTTTCTAATGGAAATCTATTTTAGGCGGAAAATGTCGTCCCTGATTAGCACGTGTAGACTACACCGGCTTACCTGGGACGACGTTTTACTAACATGTATTACGCCCCGTTTTCCAAGAACAAAGCTTATGCATATGAAGGAATAAATTACCGAACGAATAATTGCGATCCGTTATAGAACATTGCGATCCGGTATAGTAAATTGCGATCCGTTATAGTACATTGCGATCCGTTATAGTACATTGCGATCCGTTATTGTACATCGCGATCCGTTATAGTACATTGCGATCCGTTATAGATCATTGCGATTCGTTATAGTACATTGCGATCCGTTATAGTACAATGGAATCCATTATAGTACATTGCGATCGTTTTTTATACTGCGATCCGTTTAAGTACATTACGATCCGTTATAGTAAATTGCGATCTGTTATACTACATTATGATCCGTTTTAGTACATTCATATCCGTTATTGTACATTGCGATCCCTTTTACTACAACCCCCATTTCTAAGAACCATTTGTTTGATGTTGCTTTATTCCACGGCAGCTTAATGTCTTGCTGTCCAAATATGCGCATATAAATTCAGTTGGTATTTATACTCAATATTAATTCGTCTTGAAGTATTTACCTAACGTTCACTCAATTTGAGTTGATATTGACAGACGAATACAGCGGAACAATTAAACCTAGACATGCATGTTTTCTTTGCCGGTTAATTCTGGAAACTTGAACAAGCCTTAAATTGTTTTTATAGATTTCTTTAAAGGACACTGAATCGTAAACGATCCCCCCCCCCATCTACTATCTGGGTGCGTCTGATGTAACTCGAATATTTAAAATGGATAATAGTTTCCTTTATCAGTTGATTTGTCAATAGCTGACATACTCGACTGTCCAAATACAAATGATGGCATTATATTATAATACAGAGGAAAATCGAAAACACTTTTTAATTCACATACTCCATTAACGAGAAAAATATTCATTTGGCAAAATGCGAATCACAACAAACAGTGTAAGATATAATCGGAGGTTCGCATTAAAAGTTATTATAATACCTGATCAGCCTGTGCCGACTTGACAGGCCTGATCAGCCTGTGCCGACTTGACAGGCTTATAAGGGACGATACTTGACGCACATGAACCCAGTATTCCCAGAACGAGGCTCATAGAATTACAGACGTACCTGTATAACGTTGCCACGTGGAGCAAACACGTGACAGTTTTGTTTGCCAAACAGACAACAGATGCAATACTGATATTGCTGCCAATGGTACGCTAGCGATGAAATATTTTGATAACTCGTTTTTATATATATCAATGTCTGGTTTTGAGCCTATCTAACACGCATTACTCAATAAGACAAGTGTGTCTACCATTTTGGTTTTTATTGTCCGACACTTACTACTGTCCGAATAAATACACTTCAATCGACAAGATGTTTTTTTCATTCCGACAGTACTTGCATATTGTCTGGTTTTTTAATTGCATGCAAGCGTGGTTTCGGCTGCCAAGAAAATGTTTGTCTACATCCAACTTGAGATCTGATTAAAATAGTTGGAATATTTTGTTTTTGTGTTTAATCGCACATATATATTTTCACGTTATTTGATACAAAAATAAATAAGAAGAAAAAATATGTTCGATACAAAAAAAGAGCAAAACTCGTGGTTTTTAAAATAAGATTGTTACAAATGCAGTTGGACATATATTACATACATCATACGTATACAGGAGATGAATATATTATGATATATCATTTATCAGTCTTGATCGTGCAGACGTTTTTGACAAATAGTGACAGATTAATAAGTTCCATTTTATCCACCGTTTTTAACAAATTCAAATATTTATAAACAGATGGTTTGTTAATAGTTGTTTTTATGTATTTTTTTCTAAAATCATTATACCTAGGACATACACAAACACAATGATATTCATCCTCAATGTCATTTAAATCACAGAGCATGCAGCATCTTACAGATCTTTCCTCTACATTTCTAGCGTATCTACCCGTTTGAATTCTCAAAGGGTGTACAGATTAACGTAATTTACTAACAAATGCTCTTAAAGATTTAGCTAGAATATTTAGATATGGTTCATATATTAGAGATGGTTTAAACTGCATATAAATATCCATCGTAGAGCTTTCGTTCACAGCATTGTACCATTTAAGTTTAAAAGAGTCAACAATTCTACATTTAAATACAAATAACAATGATTTCATATCAAATGCATGCGCATTTTCGAATACATCTGGAAAACCATAATCAGTTAACATCTTTTTAACATTATATACCCAATCTGTACAACCCTTTTCACAATATCTAACGGCTTAGTTGTATACAAATTTTAAAATGATGTTGTCGCTTGACTGCAGCTTAAACCAATATTTCAGTATACGCATATATATGTATATATACAGAATTCTCTTTATAAATATAATTTGTAAATGTGTTATTATCCCTTTTAAATTTACACAAATAATTAAACACTGAATACCAATATATGAAATAATTTACTGTAAGTCCGTGTTTTTTCATTGTCTCGTGTATCGCTAATTAACTTGAAAGGATCAATGATACTTTATTTGTTTCTTTTCAATTTTGAAATCGTTTAAGTGCACGCATAATTGCTTGGTTTCGTTCGTTGCACATTGTAAATACGATTTGCCTTTTCATAGATGCGCGGATTACATTACAGAAATTATCAAAAACGTTGCACAACAAAGGTTGCTAAATACTTTCGAAATATTAGATCGCTTGCCAACTCGCATACCACAGCATCTACTGAATATAGTTTAGTACAGGCAAAACTGGGATTAATGCGAGTGCGAAAAGCGTCATCCCAGATAAGCCTGTGAAAACCGCACATCCGAATCGGGAACGACACTTTTCACTCTTACGATTTTTTTTCGCTTTAAAGGGGAATACTAGTCTAGGCGAAACATTTTATCCATGATAAAACTGGACTGCGCGGACTGCACAGGCTGATATCGGGCAACACTCTACGCACATGCCTTTAGCTCAGTTTTTCCAGAACAGGCGCAATCGTATTCATGCGGAACCATGACGACCAATGTCACAGTGACGGTCGCGCCAATGAAAATGATCAGCATGAGTCTGTCGATGACAAGAGCCAGTTGCTCCCACTCCTGGCGGATGACGTCACGCCGGTCTTGCTCGGATATCCGGATCTCGTTGCGCTCAATCGTTTGGTAGACCTTCCTCAGGACGCGCACGAGCTTCTTCTCCTGATCATCTGTGGCGCAGGTTCGCTGCACGCCATCCGGGGGCGCAACATAGGCCGGGGACCGTGAATGCAGTCCGCCATTCTGCGTGCCCATGTCGGCTCCCAAGGAGCGTCAATACACCCAGTCGTCGTTGGAGGGGATCAGCGTCAGCAGGAAACACAAATAAGGGACGACAATTCCGCTTTAAAGGAATTGTTTGTTATAAGTAAATCTCTTCCTTACGAAAATACAGTTAAGGCGGAATGTGTCATCCCCTATTTTCTTCTGCGGACAGCACAGGCTAATATGAAACGACGCTTTACGCATCTGCATCAAATCCTGTTTTATCAGAGCGTGATTCTTATATTTTATGTTCAATAGGTGAACACACACACATAATACATTGCATACAACAGAGAAACACTGGTTGTACATACATTTCTGGTAGTTTTTGACGATGCTGCGAAGCAGCTCGTCTAAGTTATCATACCATGAAAAAATTCTTCACAATGGCCACCTTTGTAAAAGACCGAGCCAGTCGGATTGAGATAGCTCGATTTTTTTTAATCGGCATACCTCGCTGATTATCACTGATAAAGGTAAAA
Organism: Dreissena polymorpha; assembly: GCF_020536995.1. Taxonomy (NCBI): domain Eukaryota; kingdom Metazoa; phylum Mollusca; class Bivalvia; order Myida; family Dreissenidae; genus Dreissena; species Dreissena polymorpha. The sequence goes on from NC_068364.1 coordinate 83,561,590, forward strand.
GAAGTTCAGCTATAAATAGCACAGCATATTCTGGGGAAAAGATTTAATAATAGTTTGATAACGTTTATTTTAAATCAGTTATATTCAAGCCATTATATGTTTATAGATCAATGAAACAACTATGCATTTTCTGTATTGCATTTGACATTTGTAGTGATTCTGTAAATAAATTGCAAATGAAAACGTGTATAATTAACGCTTAACGCGACCATGAGTGTAAAGTAAACCAATTATTTCAACCTGCCATTTGTAAACGTTGTAGCGAGTATGGTATATAAACAGCATAATAGTCGAATAATATCTTTGAAACTCGCTCTTATGCTTGCTTGCTCATTTTGCATATTTAATAAACTTTTTAAACAGAAATTACAGAGCCACATCAGTGCACATACTATGTTTGATAATTAATGCGTTTGTTTGATATTGTTTGCTGTTTTAAACACATATTAGGTCATATCGCGGAGATTTAGTCAACCTCACCATGTGTTCATGGGCGAACTCACGTATTCAAGTACTCTTACGACTATGTGCTCATACCTATTTTCGGGAATCATCATGAAATTATTGCCGTACTTAACGAACAAACATGCTCAAACTTATTGAATTAGAGAAAACATAATAATCAAAAGAGAAAAATCATGTGAAATAACGTCCGTACACATGACATCATTAACTTAGGAAAGAAAACAACGAAATATAAAGTTTGGTATGATATACATGTGAAATTAAAGAGAATGGTGTAATTAAAGATCATGTCAAGTTTTGAATATATCTGCTGAAACGTAATGTTATAGCCCACAAACGTTTTACTAAAACAGAACGTTTTTTAAGATAAGTGGTACAGAAAATACACGTCGAATATCTTTTTAAAGATTTTTCTTGTTATATTTGATCGAGAATGTAACCCGCCTCCCAGTTTCGCTGAATGGGTCAAGTTCCCCACCGGTACTACTTCCCCGTACCCCCAAATTTTTTATCTTACCCAAAAATTTGTGTACCCAATTTTTTTTCGTACCCAAATTTGTGTTTGTACCCAATTTTTTTCCTACCCATTTTTTTTTCAACGCAAATTTTATTTCCTACCCCAATTTATTTTACCCATTTTTTTGGCATAATTTTTGTACCCACAATTTTCGTACCCATTTTTGTTTCGTACACAAAATTTTCGTACCCACATACACAATTTTTGTGATGTAGATAAACTTAAATTGATGCTTTTATATCCATCCTCTTCAAAAGCATCGTCACATCAGTACTGTCAGTACTTTGATTATTTTGTAATATGCATACACTTTGGAAAATTTGATCCTGTATAAAATATAATTCTGAGCATTACGCTCTGTTTGAAAGAACATGTAAACAAGTTGACATAAAGGTTACTGTTCATCGATTTTCTTTTTTTTTGTGGAAAATATTTTCACATAAAGTTACTAACAAAGCTGAATTATTTTGAATAGTTTTAAATAATCATAATAATCAAGAAAATATAAATAAAAAAAGTGTCTTCCCTCGGGATCGGCCCTAAAAACCTTTAGATGGAAACGTTAATGCTTTACCACTACACCACCCATACAATATTTTGTACGAACTTTGTATGATATTATTTTGCATATTTTCCAAGTTATCAAGTAGACATTAAGACCGTTAAGTCAGTGTATACGTTGGGATTATTCATCGTTTGGTTCACACCTTTCAACACAATATTGTGTTGTCCAGCTATAATAGTTTAATTGTTACATGTGTTAGTTAACAATGTTTTATACATAGAGCGTTATAAATAGAAAAGGAATTGTGTATTATGTTACTTTTGGAAACACTTTTATTCATTATTTTATTCGAATACATATTCTGCTGTTTCGCACTATTTTACAAACTGAGGACAGAATAATTTAATTGTTTTTAAGAAAGATTAGCGTATTATTTCGACACTCGACATAGTTATAATGATTCAATATATAAGCATAATGAAAAACAATGCGATACCATACAGTCTGTGCTGCACAGCATACATATTTCGTGCACCCGGTCTTGTGAAGGACGGGATGACCCGGGCTCTTTGAACCCATCATCATCGGGTGCTGGTCGTGGTACTCCGATGCTTTACACTAACACTTCCACTATATTATTGTCTCCTTCCTCTCCCTCTTTCTTGTCTTCTCTCTCTCTATCTACTACGATGTTTAACTCAATTTCGCTGTTCTCAATATCTGTGCTTCCTAGCAAGCCTCATTCTCTCGTTCGTAGTAATTTCCACCGCTCATAGTTAGCTGGTTCTTCAATTCCTCTTCCTCACCTTTGTTTCAATTACTTCTCCTTCGTGCTCTCTTAATAGCTTCCACTTTCTTCTTCACTTTCTCTACTTTCTTTTCTTACCACTCCGTAATGCTTCCTCATTCTCACACGCTCAATCCCCATTCCCATTTCCTGTGTCTCTTTTAAGTATTCAAAGGGTATTTACATTACAAAAGACACCTGTTTAAACATAGCATATATCCTTTGATGGGTAGATGTGTATCTCACTAATTTATTAGTTATGTATGAAGCGGGAACATTGAACGCAAATCCAAATGGGTATTTTATTATTTCAGTGCTTGCAAACTTAGCTTAATTGTTTAAATTATGGATGTATAATTATAACGGTTGCATTATTTGTGAGGATTATAATTTTCACGATTGTTAAATAGGTTGAAGTAAAGTAATAACAATACATAGATTCTATACTCTAAATAATGATGCATTGTATTAATCGTTTCATATTATGATCATATGCAATGTGCTTTGATATCGTGCAACAAATATGTAAATCGGCACGAAGAAAAATTACTTGATAATTTGGAAGTCGTTCATTAGGTTCTGTATAGTGGTATTTCTGGCCGTGGAACGTTTGTTTTACCTTTCTCTGTCTTCTCAATTGGGTATATCGTTTTTATTGAGTTTGAACCCCATAGGCAATTTTTTCTTTATCTACATATGCGTTTAATCGTTTGTGGACCACCTTCAACGAAGGCATTGTGGAGCAGTTGCCATTTCCGTCTGTACGCATGTGTGTCTGTGCGATGTCATAAGACGACGTGCCCCAAGTTACTTACTTCTGCCTAACTCCTAGATCAAGGTTGCACTTAGTGGTCAAAAGTAAAATGTGGTCATACAACGGCTTGAAAATTACTGTCTCAGCCATAACTTAGCCATATATTGCCATATATTGATTGATTGTTTAACTTATATGGCAAACAGGCCCATCTTCATAAGTCAATCTGCCACGTGAAGTACTAGTCTCTCAACCACAAAGCTGTAGGTAACGCTTATAAGGCAAATGCCAAACATGGGTTAATGGTTTAAGATAACTTAGATCTATCACAAAAGACCACCATCAGAAAACGGCGTATCGCGTTTATCGTCCGTTTCCAAACCTCACAATTTATGTGAAGGACGCACTTAAAGTTTGAAAGTCAAATTACGCCTTTTACAGCTTGCCTTTTTATAATAATGGAGTGTTGAAATACAAGTAGGATGTAGAGGTATCCGTGCCCTATAGCAAATGTCTTGTTCAGAGTGATAATTAAATGGCATACTACACATATTAAACCAGTTCTCTCAATTTTGTCCTTTGTGTGTAGTTACACGTATTTATATAAAAGGTTTCTTAGGGCCACTGTTAATTATTGTTGCAGTGCGCTAAATAGAAAGCCGTCCTTGACAAATAGTGTTCATTCATAACTCGAAATGGATTTTAGCTCAATTAACTGATAATAAAGATTCAATAGAACGTCGAGATCTCTGCAAAGAGTGGCCCATCAATCACGCCTCTTCTGAACACCGGCACTTACACTTCAATGAACATGGTCGTTATGGTAACCAGTACGAAGATATTGTAATAATTTGACGACATTAACGATTCATTAGATGGGTCCTGGGCAATAAGTCAGTGACGTTTTATGAGTTTTCTTTGAACATATTTTGGCCCAATTGGTTGATTCTTCTTGAAAACCAAACAAGTATTTGTGTAAAGAATGATTTATGCATTTTATAATCTGCAGTGAAAGTAATTCAACTGTATAGAAAGGCATCTGCAGGTTAGCATACTGAACGATGTTAAAACAAGTCTGACAAAATCACTTGTATCGGAATTATTTCCCTGTTGAAAAAACCGAAAGAGTGCTTTGCTTCCTCTTGCTAATATAACACTGTTTTACGGACAAGGAATGTGCAGTGTTGCTTATAGCTATACCATCATAAGATAAGGCTTTTCTCACATTGTTCATTGACGTTATGGATGTTTAATAAATACTTTCCATTATCGCTATATATACCGTGAGCCGCAATATATTTACGTTAAAATATAATTGCTTAAATCTTAACATCACGACTTGGTCCTCTGATTTATCGCAATTATTTCTCAATAGATAGACACATAACACATGTTGAAGTAATTGAAATAATTACTAAACAGACTTATGCTTACGGTTTGCATAAATTATCAAGACACCGGACTTGCTGCCATCGTTAGTTTGAGTAAATTTCACGACAACAGGCTGTCTGCCATCGTTAGTTTTATTGCCAAAGCCCCCGTTCCCGCGAGGCCCGGTACTTATCCTGGCACACCATATATTATGCGGGCACTGCTATGGGAAAACGGAACTTCATGAAGGTTCAGTCTGATCAGGATCAGGCTAATCAGGGACGAGACTTCGCTTTTATGGATTTTTTTCTTTAAAAGGTGTCGCTTTATAATGAATATGTAGTTTGAGCGGAGTGTGGTGCATTAACTCTTGCTGACTACGCATGCTAACCTCGTGCGACACTTGACGCACATGCATTGACTACGCATGCTAACCTCGTGCGACACTTGACGCACATGCATTGACTACGCATGCTAACCTCGTGCGACACTTGACGCACATGCATTGACAACGCATGCTTACCTCGTGCGACACTTGACGCACATGCATTGACTACGCATGCTAACCTCGTGCGACACTTTACGCACATGCATTGACTACGCATGCTAACCTCGTGCGACACTTGACGCACATGCATTGACTACGCATGCTAACCTCGTGCGACACTTGACGCACATGCATTGACTACGAATGCTAACCTCGTGCGATACTTGACGCACATGCATTGACTACGCATGCTAACCTCGTGCGACACTTGACGCACATGCATTGACTACGCATGCTAACCTCGTGCGACACTTGACGCACATGCATTGACTACGCATGCTAACCTCGTGCGACACTTGACGCACATGCATTGACTACGCATGCTAACCTCGTGCGACACTTGAGGCACATGCATTGACTACGCATGCTAACCTCGTGCGATACTTGACGCACATGCATTGACTACGCATGCTAACCTCGTGCGACACTTGACTCACATGCATTGACTACGCATGCTAACCTCGTGCGACACTTGACGCACATGCATTGACTACGCATGCTAACCTCGTGCGACACTTCACGCACATGCATTAACTACGCATGCTAACCTCGTGCGACACTTGACGCATATGCATTGACTACGCATGCTAACCTCGTGCGACACTTGACGCATATGCATTGACTACGCATGCTAACCTCGTGCGACACTTCACGCACATGCATTGACTACGCATGCTAACCTCGTGCGACACTTGACGCACATGCATTGACTACGCATGCTAACCTCGTGCGACACTTCACGCACATGCATTGACTACGCATGCTAACCTCGCGCGACATTTGACGCACATGCCTTGACTACGCATGCTAACCTCGTGCGACACTTGACGCACATGCATTGACTACGCATGCTAACCTCGTGCGACACTTGACGCACATGCATTGACTACGCATGCTAACCTCGTGCGACACTTGACGCACATGCATTGACTACGCATGCTAACCTCGTGCGACACTTCACGCACATGCATTGACTACGCATGCTAACCTCGTGCGACACTTGACGCACATGCATTGACTATTCATGCTAACCTCGTGCGACACTTGACGCACATGCATTGACTACGCATGCTAACCTCGTGCGACACTTGACGCACATGCATTGACTACGCATGCTAACCTCGTGCGACACTTCACGCACATGCATTGACTACGCATGCTTACCTCGTGCGACACTTGACGCACATGCATTGACTACGCATGCTAACCTCGTGCGACACTTGACGCACATGCATTGACTACGCATGCTAACCTCGTGCGACATTGGACGCACATGCATTGACAACGCATGCTAACCTCGTGCGACACTTGACGCACATGCATTGACTACGCATGCTAACCTCGTGCGACACTTCACGCACATGCATTAACTACGCATGCTTACCTCGTGCGACACTTGACGCACATGCATTGACTACGCATGCTAACCTCGTGCGACACTTCACGCACATGCATTGACTACGCATGCTAACCTCGTGCGACACTTCACGCACATGCATTGGCTACGCATGCTAACCTCGTGCGACACTTGACGCACATGCATTGACTACGCATGCTAACCTCGTGCGACACTTGACGCACATGCATTGACTACGCATGCTAACCTCGTGCGACACTTGACGCACATGCTAACCTCGTGCGACACTTGACGCACATGCATTGACTACGCATGCTAACCTCGTGCGACACTTGACGCACATGATAACCTCGTGCGACACTTGACGCACATGCATTGACTACGCATGCTAACCTCGTGCGACACTTAACGCACATGCATTGACTACGCTTGCTAACCTCGTGCGACACTTGACGCACATGCATTGACTACGCATGCTAACCTCGTGCGACACTTGACGCACATGCATTGACTACGCATGCTAACCTCGTGCGACACTTGACGCACATGCATTGACTACGCATGCTAACCTCGCGCGACACTTGACGCACATGCATTGACTACGCATGCTAACCTCGTGCGACACTTGACGCACATGCATTGACTTCGCATGCTAACCTCGTGCGACACTTGACGAACATGCATTGACTACGCATGCTTACCTCGTGCGACACTTGACGCACATGCATTGACTATGCATGCTAACCTCGTGCGACACTTGACGCACATGCATTGACTACGCATGCTAACCTCGTGCGACACTTGACGCACATGCATTGACTTCGCATGCAAACCTCGTGCGACACTTGACGCACATGCATTGACTACGCATGCTAACCTCGCGCGACACTTGACGCACATGCATTGACTACGCATGCTAACCTCGTGCGACACTTGACGCACATGCATTGACTACGCATGCTAACCTCGCGCGACACTTGACGCACATGCATTGACTACGCTTGCTAACCTCGTGCGACACTTGACGCACATGCATTGACTTCGCATGCTAACCTCGTGCGACACTTGACGAACATGCATTGACTACGCATGCTTACCTCGTGCGACACTTGACGCACATGCATTGACTATGCATGCTAACCTCGTGCGACACTTGACGCACATGCATTGACTACGCATGCTAACCTCGTGCGACACTTGACGCACATGCATTGACTACGCATGCTAACCTCGTGCGACACTTGACGCACATGCATTGACTACGCATGCTAACCTCGCGCGACACTTGACGCACATGCATTGACTACGCATGCTAACCTCGTGCGACACTTGACCCACATGCATTGACTTCGCATGCTAACCTCGTGCGACACTTGACGAACATGCATTGACTACGCATGCTTACCTCGTGCGACACTTGACGCACATGCATTGACTATGCATGCTAACCTCGTGCGACACTTGACGCACATGCATTGACTACGCATGCTAACCTCGTGCGACACTTCACGCACATGCATTCAGCCCCGTGATTCCAGAGCGCGGTTCATAACATTATTATGTGTCATTTATACTGTATACATATTATAAAGAAACATATATATGCTGTATTATAAGGTTATTAAGTATTTTTACAGGGAAATGGCAAAGAGCATCTTGATTTAAAATGTTGTTCTTTTTATATACAATTTAAAGATATCGTTATGTCTCAGATGTGTTTGATATGTACCTTATTCGAGACAACCCATACTCGATGTCCTTCGCACAGAATATGATGAGCCGTCAGTCGAGAGGAAATTCCTCTGTAAGTATGTCTTACGGTCCTTATCATGCACAGTCATAGATGCTGATTTCACACTTTTAGATGCTGAAATTTATTCGCACGAGTTTGGACTATATTTGTTACCAGATCTATAGAATCGCGGTAAGTTGATGAACGTCGTGTGCGTCGGAAATTTCAAAGAGAAACAGATGATTGTATTATATCTTATCACAAACATGGATAATACAGTAATAGCGGTTATGTAATACTTCATGGCTGTTGTTGAATTTGCATGTATTGTGTACCAAAACAAATGGATACACCTTTAAACAAAACAACGTTGACCCTATGTCCATTCCTATGCTTTCAATGATCGAGAAAATATGAATAAAAATACTGAAAAATCATTAGCAAAAATTATGCTATTGTTACCTAATACAAACGATCATTACAGCAACTTTGGTGGATGAACAATGTGATATTCTTAAAAACAAACACACACATATAAACGTAATTTTCGACCCTTTCAAATTTAACATCTGATTGAAAGAAGTATAAAGATTGCAGCAATATATTAAATAAGTATTGCAATACTAAAATATAAGAGTTACAACAAAAAGAGAGGAACTCCTCCAGACTCGAAAAAACAACAACAAATTTTATGTGGATAAAAACAATTAAGCAAGCCATACCGCAACAAACCATAACTACTAGTATCGGGGCTAATGAATGGCACGACTACTACAGTTTATTATTCAGCGATCATGCGCTGAATATTGCTATACACCATAACACAGATACAATACACGGTGATGTGATTTCGTTAAATGGCATTTTACACACGCTGAAGTCAAATTTTTAATTCGTAATTTAATAAATAATAAAAGCAGCGGCATAGATGTGATTCCTGCTGAGTTTTATAAAAAATAGTAAAATAATATAATATTTTTTAGTATATTGTATATTATTTTTAAATATTATTTCTGATGATAAACTATACAATACACAAATCTGTACATACACATATTCTCGGAAATTACCGTGCAATCTCTTTAAATAATATAATGTACAAAATATTGTCTGATTAATTAATTAAAATGATTTTATGACATTGACAAGGCCAGTTCTACCATTTGCTCTATTTATAGATACGTGAAATTTGTGGGTCTGGAATTTTTGTTTCAAATAAAAAACCTGACATTGTATGCCTCATGTTTGCGAACGATATTGCTAGCTGTGCGGAAAAGGCCTTTAAATTTCATCAATAGTTTAATGTAACTTAAACGTAAGATTGTTTTTAGAAGTGGCGGACATTTAAGAAAGTACGAGCGCTGGACATTTCGTGGTACGAAAATAAATTATATTTCTGTTTATAAATATATACATTTATTTGTTCACATACAAATGATCGTGGAACGCGGCCCATGATAAACTAAGCCTACATGCCTTAAAGGCAATATTATAAATGCTTAGTTATCAAACGATCTTTGGAAACTTTCCTAATTAAGAATCCGTTTAACTTTTTGTAATGCCATATTGTGCTACGGCTCACAGATATAAGGCTATGACTTTGTAAAAAAAACCATAGAAACTGTCCAAAATAAATTTTTGTAAACGCCATTTGCATGTTAGGAAAACTACAATGCCTGTGTCGCCCTTGGTGAATGTGGCCGATGTGTCGGCCTTGGTGAATGTGGCCGACTGCCTTTATCTGAGACATATTGTGTCATTTATATTAACTAATTGTGTAAGTTGTTTATGATGCCTATATGCAGATTTCCCAAACATTGCTACAATATGTTAATGTAAATATATAGCGCTGGGCGTAATTGCTGGCCAACGAATGTAAAATCCTTAATATGCGGATATGGTTTGTCAAGATGTTGGCACCGTATATTTTTTTGTTTACAATTTCGGTTGGAAAATATTTAATTTCATCCCAAAGAATTGGCACAATGCCATTAGTATTTAATCTAGATGTAACCATTAAAAGAACTATAAGTATCCACTTAACACCGAAAGGTATTTGCAGTTGGAAATCCGCTATAATATAAGACAGCCTTTGCCAAAGTTATGTGCTCCAATCACGAATTAATAAGTGAAGTTGGTAGGTAGTTGCATGTTGCATATAGTTTTAGAATATTTAATTTTTGTTTTAAATAAAATAAAATATATATCATGGATTGTGAATAACATGCCTTTTTATGGGGTAAATATGACGTTGTCCGTTGAGAATTTCAAATAAAACTGGCAGTTTGGTACATGGCTCTTATAATCAGATGAGCCATGTAGATAATTATACAATATTGAAATAATGTACGTATTTTTATAGTCAGATGAAAAAAATTTAACAAGTTTATATATTATATATGTGAGATGATGTATTCGCAACTATAAACATGTGTTACGTTTTGTGTAAAATACTAAGTAACTATTCGTTGGACTTTGCGTTTCGTTGATTTCATGCTTACACCTACGGTTTTAGGACTAACGAATTTCCGATGTTTATTTTTTATGAAAGATTTACCGTCAACATTAAAGACCTTAAATACCAACGTAATACATGCACACATCCTGCGTCTGTTTCAGATGCATGCAGAGACTACACAGAGGGGAGGACGTTTTTTCGTTGATTTGAAGACGCCTTTCCTTATTGACCAAGTTCGTGTATTAGAATTAAATAACCGAGTATACGTTGCATTTCCATTTAAAGAGACTTTTCCAACGATTTGCAAATGACAAGTTTTCTACTTGTTGTCACAGAATAATAAAGAAGTACTTCCGGGAGCAAATTAGCAGATATGACATTGCCTCATACTGAACATGCATTTTCGTATACCAGTAAAACAGTTTTATAATATTCAGTGATTTTGATATGTTCGTTTTATTGTGAAAATACGTTGTAATAAGTACATGTAATCGATGCTTGTATTAATGGAACAAATATATATATATTTATTTTTTTCTTAAAGTTTTAAGCTGCAGCTCTTTAGTTCCGATGTTAACAATTGACAATTTAAAACTTTTAACGACGAACATAAAAAATAGGCCAACAGAGATGAACACATAACTTTTAAGCGTAATATTTATTATTTTCCAATTCCTATTAACATAAGTTCATGCCAAACATTGAACATGCATAAACATATATATATATGTATGTGAAAATTATAAAATAATTTATTGATTTTTTGTTATTTCGAGTTTTACAGGTGTGTATTCTAGTAAATATAACAATTATCACAAAATTTTGTGAACGATTCATCTAGTTACTTTAAAAAGTTTTACATAAAACATTTAAGCATCGTTTTTTGTTGTTGCAAGAAACACGTTTCAAATCAATACCCAAATGGGTTACATACATGTACCTAAGCAACGTTCTAAATGAACTGCTGTTTAACCATTTTATTGAAGAAATTGCAATTATGCCATACAAAAGCATTCCCTTACTACGGTGGAAAGAAGTGAACAGTTCTCTATGACGTGCGCACGCGATATATATAACGTGTGCACGCGATAGCAATGACGTGCAAACGCGATACCTTTAACGTGCGCACGCGATAGCTGACCAATTATAACAAGTCAGGTCAATTATTACCGAAACAATAGGACGCATTTTATGAGTTGACCTGTAGTAATAGGGCTGATATTTCGGCATGTTTCTTTTTCCGAATAATGCGTTCGCACGTGATAACTATCGCGTGCACACGTACTAGCTATCGCTTGATGATGTCATAGATATCGCGTGCGAACGTAAAAGAGTCACCTTTATGCCACCGTACCTTACTGAATTATCATGCACAATTTTATCAAGATGAGAGATTTTCCGATCGATTTAAGAATACGACTTCGCTGACAGATACCGCAAATGAACAAACGGGTTTAATTGAATGTCGCGTTTTGGAGACTTTTATTGCGTTCCTTCCCCAAAATATGCTCCTAAATTTCCGAATTATATGCATGCACTATTTGTTGCTATAAAATCATCACATATTTATTACCAAGAATAGTAAGTGAGCGCATAATTGAATCTCGTCCTGGGAAAAGTGGCCTTAAAGCATCTGCGTATAGGGTCTTCACTATAAGCAAGTGCAGTCCACACAGGCTAATTGGAGACGACTGGATTTTGTTAAGACATTTAAGTGAAAAATCCATACATTCAATAGGAAAATGTCGTCCAAGATAAGGCTGTGAAGTCCGCGCTTTTCGTTTATTTTTGTTGTTGTTCTCCTTTTAACGACATTCCGGTTGACGCGTAAAGTGTCGTTCCTGTGCGGCCTGCACAGGCTAATCTGGGACAACACTTTACGCACAAGCCTGGTTTGTTTCCTGAAAGAAGCTAGTGTTAATGCCTATATCTCTTCAAGTAAAATGCGTATTTGTAAGATTAAGTTATGGGACCACTTAATGCTGGTGGCGGAAACTTAATGCCGGTTAAAATTTTTTATGTGAACTTAATTGTATTCCCCCAACAATTTCTAGCGTGTGTATCTAGGTTTTCATACCAAATAAATTTCACAACTTCCTAAAACAACATTAAAATAAGCAATGAAGATTTCTAAAATCTCACAGTGCTTGGCTGAACCTGTCAGTCGTAAATCAACTTTCAATCAGACATGCAGTTACACAGCATTACAGAAACATCTGTCATAATTATGTTTCCACTGGGATGTTATTGGCTTAAAAGTCTTATGAACATTTATCATGAATATTACTTGTAACATTAAGTGTTTACTTCAATAATTCCAAGCAATTATGAATTAAGATTGATGATAATAACGCTGACGTATTAGACTTTAACAATTTATGTCTACATGCAAATATTGGATTACAATACGAATGACATCGGCGCTCAGTTCAATGGAATTCGATTAATTAATTGTCAGATTAAATCTGGCAGATTTTTCACTGGGTCTGATTATATATTATTTGCAAGGATAATCAGGGACCTAAATCTACCTTTCATCGTATTTTTTTGTCAAAAAAAGTATTTTCGTAGCAAAGATCCTGTGTAGGCGGAAAGTGTCGTCCTTGATTAGCCTGTGCTGACTGCGCAAACTAATCTGGGATGACACTTTACTCTCATGCATTAAGCCCCGTTTTCCCAGAGCGAGACTCATATATATCGTATGAATTAAACTGAAAATTGAACCATTCGGCGTGTCAATATAGTGTCAAACTGACGAAGTCTTTGCAAGAGCGAGTTGCAAAACTACTCGATACATATACATCCTTATCGTATCTACGCGATAAAGCTTTGCAGACGCATATGTTCTTAGAACGCATCTGTTTTAGTTAATATAAGTACATGTATTGGCATACACGGATATTTAACTATTATGTACTCTTATTATATTGAATCATAACAATTATATAAAATACACTATTTTCAGTTAACATATAATTGCAATTAAATAACTGAACCGAATATGGAAATTACAATTTTGAAATGAAAACAGTAACGAATTTTATAAATACATCAATGACGTACCCATGTATGTAAATTATGGTATTACATGAGATTGCAATGTTTTTCAGTAAAATTCCGCGTTATTTTCAATTCAGACCAAGATATCTTGTTTTAAATATATTAATTTAAACTTAATTGACCCGTCTTTCGGGCAGTACAACTGTTACAGACGCCGAATATCTTGTTTGTTATACTTACACAGTGCGTAAGCGATTCATTAACATACATTGTTACGAATTTGTATTCCCCAATTATATTTCTTAACGCTTTTTGCGTCAAGTGTCGTCCTACATTAGCCCGTGCAGTCCTCAGTGACGACACTTCCTGTCTTTACTGGATTTTCGCTATGAAGAGACCTCCTTACACGAACAATTCCACATGAGCGGAAAGTGTCGCCCCATATCAGCCTATGCGGACTTCACAGGCTCCTCTGGTACGATATTTAACGCGCATGCATTAAGCCCCATATTCTAAGAGCTAGACTCATATATTCTTGATCTGTATGTCTCTTTCCACAACAGTTTATCAGACCCATGTCGTCTCTCGGAGTGTCTCACAACAGTTTATCAGACCCATGTCGTCTCTAGGAGTGTCTCACAACAGTTTATCAGACCCATGCCGTCTCTAGGAGTGTCTCACAACAGTTTATCAGACCCATGTCGTCTCTAGGAGTGTCTCACAACAGTTTATCAGACCCATGTCGTCTCTAGGAGTGTCTCACAACAGTTTATCAGACCCATGCCGTCTCTAGGAGTGTCTCACAACAGTTTATCAGACCCATGTCGTCTCTAGGAGTGTCTCACAACAGTTTATCAGACCCATGTCGTCTCTAGGAGTGTCTCACAACAGTTTATCAGACCCATGTCGTCTCTAGGAGTGTCTCACAACAGTTTATCAGACCCATGTCGTCTCTCGGAGTGTCTCACAACAGTTTATCAGACCTATGTCGTCTCTAGGAGTGTCTCATAACAGTTTATCAGACCTATGTCGTCTCAAGAAGTGTCTCACAACAGTTTATCAGACCCATGTCGTCTCTAGGAGTGTCTCATAACAGTTTATCAGACCCATGTCGTCTCTCGGAGTGTCTCACAACAGTTTATCAGACCCATGTCGTCTCAAGAAGTGTCTCACAACAGTTTATCAGACCCATGTCGTCTCTAGGAGTGTCTCATAACAGTTTATCAGACCCATGTCGTCTCTAGGGGTGTCTCATAACAGTTTATCAGACCCATGTCGTCTCTAGGGGTGTCTCATAACAGTTTATCAGACCCATGTCGTCTCAAGAAGTGTCTCACAACAGTTTATCAGACCCATGTCGTCTCAAGAAGTGTCTCACAACAGTTTATCAGACCCATGGCGTCTCTAGGAGTGTCTCATAACAGTTTATCAGACCCATGTCGTCTCAAGAAGTGTCTCACAACAGTTTATCAGACCCATGTCGTCTCTAGAAGTGTCTCACAACAGTTTATCAGACCCATGTCGTCTCTAGGAGTGTCTCATAACAGTTTATCAGACCCATGTCGTCTCAAGAAGTGTCTCACAACAGTTTATCAGACCCATGTCGTCTCAAGAAGTGTCTCACAACAGTTTATCAGACCCATGTCGTCTCTAGGAGTGTCTCATAACAGTTTATCAGACCCATGTCGTCTCTAGGGGTGTCTCACAACATAGGCATGCGCGCTGTAATTCCGTCCATTTGCATGCATTTAGTGAAATTTTCAACTACCGAACAGTGACATATTGAGGAAGCGTTTTAATAAAATCCGACATTATGAAATTGGCCAACTGTGTGCAGCAGCATTAAATCTTTCAACCAGGTTTGATGAACGTTTATGTTGTCAGTAAGTCTGCATTTAGAAACACATATATCGAGCATTGTGGAAGTCGAAAATTACCGTAATAAAATATTCATCATAGTATCCAATGAGTGAATTTGCCCATGTTTATAATAATAAGTGTATATTTTTAAATCTTAGAGGTCCTTCCGTTTTTAAGACTGCATTATGTTAGGATCCAGAGTGTATCCTCGCATTCAAACCCAATTACAGTAAAACATATAGTTTGAATTTTGAATTATTGCTTTTCATGTGTTTAATATGGGAATGATATTTAACAACTGTTGTGCGGCTGTGTACCTTTATTACAGATTGTTACAAAATACATAACAGCACTGTGCATAACAGGCATATATTTTACATTGTGACCCACAATATGCTGATTGTCATTGCAAACAATACAGAGCAATACACGACACTTTACTAAGTAAATATTGCTATTTTACCTAAGGTAAAAAGGTGTGCGATTAAATTACGCAATTCCACAAAGTATGCAAATCAATTTTCCCGATTGCATTTTGATACAAAAACAACACTGGTATCAACCGTTAAAACTGATATCTTTATTTTTATTAAATTATTTTTGAATTACTTACTAGTCTATCATTTTCAATTCCGATAAAGCAGAAATATATAAAGCTAAATATAAATCGAAGCATCATTTTTAACGGCTACACTGTTTTGATCATGATTCTATTTACGATTATTTGGAAACTATAAATCTTTATTATAAAAATTTCTATATATGAGAAAGAAATTGTTCAAACAGTGTAAAAAGCGCATTGGACTATACGTCTTCTTCAGGTGTGTATACAGATATGACTTATATTGACTCTAGTATTGGAGACACCCCTGATATCTGTATACACCCCTGAAAAAGACGTGTAGTCGAAAGCGCTAGGGTATAAGATACTCATTTTTTACACTGTTTGGACAATTTCTTTCTCATATATATATATATATATATATATATATATATATATATATATATATATATATATATATATATATATATATATATATATATATATATATATATATATATATCATAACCAATACGAAAAGGTCAATAAATTCGGAGGCACATATTCAACGTTATAATTATTAAAACGAGACACTCACTGATTGTATTCAAGCGTTTAAAACAAACACACACATCTGTAAAAGTCTTTCATCAAGCATGCTTTTCGACGACTTTACAATGTCGAATGACTGTAATCTATGAGACTGTGTTGCTACATGATGTGATCTATGGGACTGTATGGCTACATGATGTGATCTATGGGACTGTATGGCTACATGATGTGATATATGGACTGACTGGATACATGATGTGATCTATGGGATTGTATGGCTACATGATGTGATCTATGGGACTGTATGGCTACATGATGTGATCTATGGGAATGTATATCTACATGATGTGATCTATGGACTGTATGGCTACATGATATGATCTATGGGACTGTATGGTTACATGATGTGATCTATGGGACTATATGGCTACATGAGGTGATATATGGACTGTATGGTGACATGATATGATCTATGGACTGTATGGCTACATGATATGATCTATGAACTGTATGGCTACATGATATGATCTATGGACTGTATGACTACATGATGTGATATATGGACTGTATGGATACATGATGTGATCTATGGACTGTATGGCTACATGATGTGATCTATGGGACTGTGTGGCTACATGATATGATCTAATGACTGTATGGCTACATGATGTGATCTAATGACTGTATGGCTACATGATGTGATCTATGGACTGTATGGCTACATGATGTGATCTATGGACTGTATGGCTACATGATGTGATCTATGGACTGTATGGCTACATGATGTGATCTATGGACTGTATGGCTGCATGATGTGATCTACGGACTGTATGGCTACATGATGTGATCTATGGACTGTATGGCTGCATGATATGATCTATGGTACTGTATGGCTACATGATGTGATCTATGGACTGTATGGCTGCATGATGTGATCTACGGACTGTATGGCTACATGATGTGATCTATGGACTGTATGGCTTCATGATGTGATCTATGGACTGTATGGCTGCATGATATGATCTATGGTACTGTATGGCTACATGATGTGATCTATGGAATGTATGGCTGCATGATATGATCTATGGGACTGTATGGCTGCATGATGTGATCTATGGACTGTATGGCTACATGATGTGATCTATGGACTGTATGGCTGCATGATGTGATCTATGGACAGTATGGCTACATGATGTGATCTATGGACTGTATGGCTGCATGATGTGATCTATGGACTGTATGGCTTCATGATGTGATCTATGGACTGTATGGCTGCATGATATGATCTATGGACTGTATGGCTGCATGATATGATTTATGGTACTGTATGGCTACATGATGTGATCTATGGACTGTATGGCTGCATGATGTGATCTACGGACTGTATGGCTACATGATGTGATCTATGGACTGTATGGCTTCATGATGTGATCTATGGACTGTATGGCTGCATGATATGATCTATGATACTGTATGGCTACATGCTGTGATCTATGGACTGTATGGCTTCATGATGTGATCCACGGACTGTATGGCTACATGATGTGATCTATGGACTGTATGGCTTCATGATGTGATCTATGGACTGTGTGGCTGCATGATATGATCTATGGGACTGTGTTGCTACATGATATGATCTATGGGACTGTATGGCTACATGATGTGATCTATTGACTGTATGGCTGCATGATGTGATCTATGGACTGTATGGCTACATGATGTGATCTATGGACTATATGGCTGCATGATGTGATCTATGGACTGTATGGCTACATGATGTGATCTATGGACTGTATGGCTGCATGATGTGATCTATGGACTGTATGGCTACATGATATGATCTATGGACTGTATGGCTGCATGATGTGATCTATGGACTGTATGGCTGCATGATATGATCTATGGACTGTATGGCTGCATGATGTGATCTATGGACTGTATGGCTACATGATGTGATCTATGGGACTGTATGGCTACATGATGTGATCTATGGACTGTATGGCTACATGATGTGATCTATGAGACTGTGTTGCTACATGATGTGATCTATGGGGCTGTATGGCTACATGATGTGATCTATGGGGCTGTATGGCTACATGATGTGATCTATGGAGCTGTATGGCTGCATGATGTGATCTATGGGGCTGTATGGCTACATGATGTGATCTATGGGACTGTATGGCTGCATGATGTGATCTATGGACTGTATGGCTGCATGATATGATCTATGGACTGTATGGCTGCATGATATGATCTATGGACTGTATGGCTACATGATGTGATATATGGGACTGAATGGCTACATGATGTGATATATTGACTGTATGGCTGCATGATGTGATCTATGGGACTGTAAGGCTTCATGATGTGATCTATGGGACTGTATGCATACATGATGTGATATATTGACTGTATGGCTGCATGATGTGATCTATGGGGCTGTATGGCTTCATGATGTGATCTATGGACTGTGTGGCTGCATGATATGATCTATGAGACTGTGTTGCTACATGATGTGATCTATGGGGCTGTATGGCTACATGATGTGATCTATGGGGCTGTATGGCTGCATGATGTGATCTATGGACTGTATGGCTGCATGATATGATCTATGGGCTGTATGGCTGCATGATATGATCTATGGACTGTATGGCTACATGATGTGATCTATGGGACTGTATGGCTACATGATGTGATATATTGACTGTATGGCTGCATGATGTGATCTATGGACTGTATGGCTGCATGATGTGATCTATGGACTGTATGGCTGCATGATATGATCTATGGACTGTATGGCTGCATGATGTGATCTATGGACTGTATGGCTGCATGATATGATCTATGGACTGTATGGCTACATGATGTGATCTATGGACTGTATGGCTACATGATGTGATCTATGGGACTGTATGGCTACATGATGTGATCTATGAACTGTATGGCGACATGATGTGATCTATGAGACTGTGTTGCTACATGATGTGATCTATGGGACTGTATGGCTACATGATATGATCTATGGACTTTATGGCTACATGATATGATCTAATGACTGTATGGCTACATGATATGATCTATAGACTGTATAACTACATGATGTGATATATGGACTGTATGGATACATAATGTGATCTATGTGACTGTATGGCGACATGATGTGATCTATGGGACTGAATGGCTTCATGATGTGATTTATGGGACTATATGGCTTAATGATGTGATCTATAGGACTGTATGGCTACATGATGTGATATATGCGTGTTTTGACATATCGTATATTTAAAAACCCTGCTTTAGAATTTTAGGTAAATGCATTTACGTCAAACTTACAATATTTATTATTTTTATTTTGGGTAAAATTCATATAATTCACAAATTCACACAAATTAATACAAATTCTATAAATGAGAAAATTAAATCATGAAAAAAATAAGTTGTATTTTATACAGATAATATACAATTTTTTTTTTACAATTGCTACGGACAATCGAATTCGCTGTCGATCAATGGACACAATCGCCAATCGAATTCACTGTCGATCAATGGACACAATCGCCAATCGAATTCACTGTCGATCAATCGACACAATCGCCAATCGAATTCGCTGTCGATCAATGGACACAATCGCCAATCGAATTCACTGTCGATCAATCGACACAATCGCCAATCGAATTCACTGTCGATCAATGGACACAATCGCCAATCGAATTCACTGTCGATCAATCGACACAATCGCCAATCGAATTCGCTGTCGATCAATGGACACAATCGCCAATCGAATTCGCTGTCGATCAATCGACACAATCGCCAATCGAATTCGCTGTCGATCAATCGACACAATCGCCAATCGAATTCGCTGTCGATCAATCGACACAATCGCCAATCGAATTCGCTGTCGATCAATCGACACAATCGCCAATCGAATTCACTGTCGATCAATGGACACAATCGCCAATCGAATTCACTGTCGATCAATCGACACAATCGCCAATCGAATTCGCTGTCGATCAATCGACACAATCGCCAATCGAATTCGCTGTCGATCAATCGACACAATCGCCAATCGAATTCACTGTCGATCAATGGACACAATCGCCAATCGAATTCACTGTCGATCAATCGACACAATCGCCAATCGAATTCGCTGTCGATCAATGGACACAATCGCCAATCGAATTCACTGTCGATCAATCGACACAATCGCCAATCGAATTCGCTGTCGATCAATGGACACAATCGCCAATCGAATTCACTGTCGATCAATCGACACAATCGCCAATCGAATTCGCTGTCGATCAATGGACACAATCGCCAATCGAATTCGCTGTCGATCAATCGATCGACACAATCGAGCACTCTTCCCCATGAGTCAACCAGGCCGCACTGAAACGCTGCAACAAAGAAAACACGCCATGGCAGGTTTCCTTGCCAAGTAGACAGAACAAATACAGAAATATTATTGTTGCCAATATCTTGCTAGCGGTGAAATATTTTCATAATTCGTTTTATACATTTCAATGTCTGGTTTTGAGCCTATATTCAAAGCATTATTCAATAAGACAAAAGCGTTCATCATTTGGGATTTTATTGTCCGACACTTACTACTGTCCGAACAAATGCATCATTTCAATCGACGAGACGGCTGTTTAATTTGTAAGAATATAAGGCAGACATTCTATTCTGCATCTATTACGTTTTTAATTAAACAAAAATCATCTTGCCAAACTATGAACACGACCCGTTAAACAAAGAGACATTGAAACCCAAGATTTACCGGAAAATAACATTTTCACGATTGGAGAAGTCGCGAGTGAATTAACTGATGTTCTATGATCACGAATGGATAAAATTCAATCATCTATAACAGCAAACACACTTTTCATGCTTATTCGCTCTATATTTCTTTTTAAAATTTTAAAACTTGATAACTTTGCGAGAAAAATTACACCGTGACGTCTAAATAAACAGGTATTTTCCAGTTACCATAATGAAGACTATCGAGTGCTTTCACTGTTATTTTTAATCCTTTCGAAACATTGAAATACCAGTTTCAAATCAATATAAAGGTTAGCGTAGAATAAAATGCAACAATTAACTTGATACAATAACTTAGCAAACCAACTCATGGTCCCAAAACACACTGCGTTGCTTTAAATGACGCAATCACAACATCTGTTTGATAGCAGGAACGTGTCTTACATGCCAGGAACCAATATCTGTTCGATAGCAGGAACGTGTCTTACATGCCAGGAACCAATATCTGTTTGATAGCAGGAACGTGTCTTACATGCCAGGAACCAATATCTGTTTGATAGCAGGAACGTGTCTTACATGCCAGGAACCAATATCTGTTTGATAGCAGAAACGTGTGTTACATGCCAGGAACCAATATCTGTTTGACAGCAGGAACGTGTCTTACATGCCAGGAACCAACATCTGTTTGATAGCAGAAACGTTTCTTACATGCCAGGAACATTGTGATAAGAAGGCAGTTTGGCGTCTCCACAACGGATTACATTTGGAAACAAATGAGAGTTAACGGCTGAAAATTGAAACGGCAGCTAACCAGAACATAAACATTTTGACATACCTAATAACAAACTGAGTGTTCCGGGTCAAATTCCGTGATACCTGCACAAATGTAACAAATATTGTAAATGGACTATTCTGCTCTTAAGAGAATCATCTCCGTAAAGATTTGATATGCAAATAAAAGATAATAAGATAATGAGAAGAAGATGCCACCAGCGCCAAGGAAAACAAATGTAAAGTGTTGTGAAAGAGCATATGAATATTGTTTATTTTCTCAACTGTGAAAAAAACATATTCACTACTGCTTTTTTCTTTAGAAACTGTCATATGTATTAAAAGCTAGCAAACTAAGGCTCTATCGTCACGTGAACATTTGCGATTCAAATGGGTCACAAGTTGATTTAGGGCGCACCGGATACCAAGGAAAGTAGGAAATAAGGGCTTGGAAAACACGGCATAGATAAGATAACCAAATTGATAATTATGAAGACTTAGCAATATTTATACCACCACGAACAGGGAGGCACTAAGCCGTGCACAGGTCCGTCCGTCCGCTGAATGACTTTATTGTGTACATGTTCGGAGAGGAAAGGCTGCAACAAGAGTTTGGCAGAATTATGACCCTTTGTATATTTTCACTATGAAACATTTTAGCCCCACAAAGATCTTATTCAACTATTCAATTATCCTCTGCACATACTTCATTAAATACCCGAGGCTCAAAATACGACACAAACAGCACTCGTTGTCCTACAAAATAATTCATCATCCATTATGACATTGACGTAACAAGATTGCTGCCGATTTAAACAGGTACCTCGATCGGAATTATGCATGATATTGTTGGTAATATGGGCACAAATCTGCATGTTAGTACATTTACCGAGGCTTTGAGCATAAAATATAGCCATATTGGTACACTATTGTGCACGGTATTGTGTTCTATGAACATGTCGCCCTATATAGGTACACTATTGTGCTCTGTGAACATTTTGCCTAGTATAGGAAAGAGTTAATGTTCTGTGAACATTTCGCCAAATATAGGTACGATAGTGTGTTCTGTGAACATTTCGCCTTATATAGGAACGATATTGTGTTCTGTGAACATTTCGCATAGTTAAGGAAAGATTTTATGTTCAGTGAACATTTCGCCTAAAATAGGTACGATATTGTGTTGTGTGAACATGTCGCCAATATAAGTAAGATATTGTGTAGTGTGAACATATCGCAAAATATAGGTACGATTTTGTGTTATGTGAACAGGTCGCAAATATAAGTACGATATTGTGTTGTTTTAACATGTCGCCCAATATAAGTACGATATTGTGCAGTGTAAGCATGTCGCCAATACAAGTGTGATTTTGTGTTGTGTGAACATTTTGCACAATATAGGTACGATATTGTGTTGTGTGAACATGTCGCCCAATTGAAGTACTATATTGTGGTGTGTGAACGTGCCGTCCAAAATAGGTACGATATTTTATTGTGTACATGTCGTCCAATATAGGTACAATATTGTGTCAACATGTCGCTAAATATTTCCTCACATAACGCAGCAGCAGATGCCGAACTATTTGTATCCATCAATCTAATCAGAACATGGACATTACTTTGCGCAGTCGATTTGAATTAGAAAAGCATGGTGTATATTAAAGTTCAAATAATAAATAAAACTTTCAATTAATATTGACATTTTCTTCCTTGTAAAATGTCCGTTACCGTGCATATTTGATAGACAATATGTTTGGATGCTCCCGTAATTGCATCATTAACATTCAAGAAGTTAGAGATGGTTTAGAATAGAAAATTGTTTTGATAAAGTGGAGCCATAGGTAATCTGCTGCAGTATGCTAATTGTATTTAAATCGTTTCATGTATATGTTATTGCTTGTTTTATCACATACGTGAAGCTAGGAAACGTATTTTAACAAGCGAATAAATAAGTTCAACCATTTTAATGAAGTGTAACTAAACACAACAATAAACCATGGCTTACTCAATACACTCGTTTCATTCCTCTACAACACAACTACGACAGAAGACGACATGTGTCCGTGATAAACGTAATTGTTTTTGAAGACGACATTCATCTCATCTCATCTTCGCCTGTGGTCCCATCTGGGACATAGGCCGCAAACCAGCTTCCTCCAGGCGTCTCGGTTCTGGGCAAGTCTCTCCAGCTGTCCCCATGTTTGGCCCATCTGCTTAGCATCTGCATACAGGTCGCGGCGCCAGGTGTTTCAAAGCCGCCTTCTCTTCCTTTTCCATTGGGGAATCCATGTGAGAATGGAATGTCGTATTGGTTGCAGGCGTGCGCAGGGTGTGGCCAATCCACCGCCAATGTCTTTGAAGGATGTCTTCTTCAATTGGCTGCTGGTTTGTTCTTCTCCATAATTCTTCGGTGGAGATCGTGTCTGGCCAGCGAATCTTGAGGATCTTCCTGAGGCAGGTGTTGATATTTTCTGAATGGTGGTGACAGTGGTTCTCCAGGTCGTCTATGCTCCACAGAGGAGCAGTTGCTTCACGATGTATTGAAAAACCTAATCTTGGTAGTGATGCCAATTGCGCTGGATCCCCAGATGTTCTTCAGCTGATGGAAGGCTACTCGTGCTTTACCGATGCGGGTTCTGACAACTGCATCCGCTCCTCCTTGGTTCCTCCAGAATGTTGCCGAGATAGTCAAAGCTGTCTTCCTCCTCCAGCGCCTCGCATTGGGCTGTGATTGGTGTGTTGTTCGATGCTTTGGTCCTGACCACCTTGCTCTTCCCTCTGTTGATGGTGAGCCCCAGTCTAGCTGAGTTGTCCGATACCGTGTTTGTCTTTTATTGCATTTATCATTGAGTGTGAAAAAGAAGAGCCAAATCATCGGCAAAGTCAAGGTCTTCCAACTGTTTCCAGAGTGTTCACTGAATTCCATTCCGCTTCTGCTCCGTCGATGTCTTGATTACCCAGTATATGGCCAGCAGGAACAGGAAAGGTGAAAGTAAGCAGCCTTGCCTCACACCGGTCCTCACTTCAAAGACATCTGTGAGCTGTCTGCCATGAACTATTCTGCAGGCCATTCCTTCATAAGACTTCCTGATGATGCTGGTGATCTTTTCTGACACTCCGAAGTGTCTCAGAGGTCTCCAGAGGGACACCCGGTCAACGCTGTCGAACGCCTTTTCATAGTCAATGAAGTTGACATACAAAGGCGAATTCTACTCCAGGGATTGTTCCAGAATGATGCGCAGGGTTGTGATCTGATCCTTTCGGAAGCCTGCTTGTTGGTCACGGTGATGCTTGTCTACTGCGTCTTTCATTCGGTTCAAAAGAGGATGACATTGCATGCGATAAACCTACTTTAAATAGAGGACGACATTTGTGTGATAGAAAACGTGTTATAGAGCACGAAATGTTTACGAGATAGAGCTTCTTGTTATAAAGGACGACTTGTGCACGTGATAGACGTACTTGTTATAGAAGAAGACATGTGCACGTGATCGATGCACTTGTTATAGAGGGCGACATGAGCAAAGGATTGACGTACTTGTTATAGAGGACGCATTTGCCCGTGATAGTCCTTCTTGTTATAAAAAAACGCATTCGCCCGTGACAGTCGTACTTGTTAAAGAGGACGAATTCGCCCATGTACATAGAAATTATAACGACATGTGCACGTGATACACGTTCTTATAAGAGAAGGCGCCATATGCAGGTGATATACGTGCCTATTATAAATGACGACATGTGTACGAGTAAGTCTTACTTGCATTATTGGAAGAAATGTGCAGGTCATAGATTTACTTGTTTTATTTGAAGACACGCGTCCGATAGACGTACTTGTTACAAGGGACGACATGTGTACGTGATAGACATACTTATTAAACGGGACGACATATGCATAGATGTACTTACAATAAAGATGGCATGTGCATGTGATACACCTTGTTTTTAATAGAGGACACAATTCGCACATGAGAGACGTACTTGTTATTGAGGACGACAAGTGCACGAGATGGAAGTTCTTATTGAAGAGGACGACATGTTCACGTAATGGAGGTACTTGTAAACATGACCAATGTGCACGTTATATACGACGTACTTGTTATGCGCACATGATAGACGGACTTGTTATAGATGACGACTTTAGAAAGTGATAGACGTATTTGTTAAGGCAAAATGCAAAAGGCATGTTCACGTGATAGACGTTCTTGCTACAGAGGGCGAAATGTTCACGTGATAGACGTTCTTGCTACAGAGGGCGAAATGTGCACGTGATAGACGTTCTTGCTACAGAGGGCGAAATGTGCACGTGATAGACGTACTTATTATAGACGACATGCGCACGTAATATATGCACTTATTATAGAGGACAAAACGTGCACGTGATATATGCACTTATTATAGAGGACAAAACGTGCACGTGATATATGCACTTATTATAGAGGACAAAACGTGCACGTGATATATGTACCGGTCATAGACGACAAGAGAGAAGCGTACCTATTATAAAGGCGGACAAAGACACGTGATAAACGTACTTGTTATAACGGACGACATTTTGCACGTGAAAGACCTACTTGTAATAGAGGAGGACATGTGCGAGTGATGACGTATTTGTAATACCCACATGCACGAGATAGACGTACTTTTAATAAACGGCGAAACGTGATAAACGTACTTGTTAATGAGGAATACATGTGCGCTTGATAGAAGTAATTGTTAAAGAAGACGACATGTACAGGTGATAGAAATATTTGTTATAGAGGACGATGTATGAACGTGAAAGACGTACTTATTATAGAGGACAACATGTGTACGTGATAAACATACTTTTTATACAACACGACATGAACACGTGATAAATGCACTTGTTATAAAAGACGACATGCGCAAGTGATAGATGTAATTGTTATACCGCACGACATGCTCACTTGATAGACGTTCTTATTATAGAGGACGACATGTGCACGTCATAGACGTACTTGTTAAAAAGGAAAATAATGTGTAAACGACGTACTTGTTATACAGGAAATCATGGGCATGTGATATACGTACTTGTATACAATGACACGTGATAAAAGTACGTGTTATAGGCGAAGACATGCGTCCGTGACAGATGTATTGGTTGTAAAGGATGACACGTGCACGTAAAACACACTCGTGGTATTGTGGAAGACATATGAACGTGATAGTCATACTGGTAATAAAGGCCAATATACCCACATGATAGACGTACTTGTTATTGAAAACGGCATGCGACACTTGATATATGTACTTGTCATACTTGTTATAGAGTACGACACTTGATATAAGTACTTGTCATACTTGTTATAGAGTACGACACTTGATATAAGTACTTGCCATACTTGTTATAGAGTACGACACTTGATATATGTACTTGTCATACTTGTTGTAGAGTACGACACTTGATATAAGTACTTGTCATACTTGTTATAGAGTACGACACTTGATATATGTACTTGTCATACTTGTTATAGAGTACGACACTTGATATAAGTACTTGTCATACTTGTTATAGAGTACGACACTTGATATATGTACTTGTCATACTTGTTATAGAGTACGACACTTGATATATGTA
Organism: Dreissena polymorpha; assembly: GCF_020536995.1. Classification (NCBI taxonomy): domain Eukaryota; kingdom Metazoa; phylum Mollusca; class Bivalvia; order Myida; family Dreissenidae; genus Dreissena; species Dreissena polymorpha. The sequence goes on from NC_068364.1 coordinate 83,589,158, forward strand.
CTTGTCATACTTGTTGTAGAGTACGACACTTGATATATGTACTTGTCATACTTGTTGTAGAGTACGACACTTGATATAAGTACTTGTCATACTTGTTATAGAGTACGACACTTGATATATGTACTTGTCATACTTGTTATAGAGTACGACACTTGATATAAGTACTTGTCATACTTGTTATAGAGTACGACACTTGATATAAGTACTTGTCATACTTGTTATAGAGTACGACACTTGATATAAGTACTTGTCATACTTGTTATAGAGTACGACACTTGATATAAGTACTTGCCATACTTGTTATAGAGTACGACACTTGATATAAGTACTTGTCATACTTGTTATAGAGTACGACATTTGATATAAGTACTTGTCATACTTGTTATAGAGTACGACATTTGATATAAGTACTTGTCATACTTGTTATAGAGTACGACACTTGATATAAGTACTTGTCATACTTGTTATAGAGTACGACACTTGATATAAGTACTTGTCATACTTGTTATAGAGTACGACACTTGATATAAGTACTTGTCATACTTGTTATAGAGTATGACATTTGATATAAGTACTTGTCATACTTGTTATAGAGTACGACATTTGTATGTGAGTATGCACACACGGTATCGTATCGTAAATCAAACAATAAACGATAATGCACACACGATAGCAATTATAACGTAAGCAATTCATGATTATGACCACAAAATAGTTGTTAAAAGACAAACAATCAATGACCAGCGATAGCAATACTAACGCAAATAATTGCGTCAACTATTCTTAACTTACTCATACAACTACTTTTCACTTACTCAAAAGTAACCTACTTTACACTTACTTAAAAGTCAACTAAGTTTCACTTACTCAAACGTAAACTACGATTCACTTACTTATCCGTCAACAACTTTATACTTACTCATAGGTACACTACTTTTCACTTACCTATACGTCAACTACTCTTCACTTACCTATACGTCAACAACTTTACACTTACTCATACTTAAACTAATTTTCACTTACTTATACGTCAACTACATTTCACCAACTCAAACGTTAACTACTTTTCACTTACTCAAGCGTAAACTAAGTTTTACTTGCACATACGTCAACTACTTTTCACTTAATTATATGTCAACTACTTTTCACTTACTCATACGTAATCTTCTTTTCACTTACTCCTACGTCAACTTCTTTTCACTTACTCAAACGTCAACTATTTTCACTTACTCAAACGTAAACAACTTTTGCCTTAATTATATGTCAACTACTTTTCACTTACTCATACGTCAACTACTTTTCACTTACCTATACGTCAACTACTTTTCACTTACCTATACGTCAACTACTTTTCACTTACCTATACGTCAACTACTTTTCACTTAATAATACGTCAACTATTTTTCACTTAATTAAACGTCAACTACTTTTCACTTACTTATACGTCAACTATTTTTCACTTACATATACGACAACTACTTTTCACTTACCTATACGTAAACTACTTTTCACTTTTTTAAACGTCAACTTCTTTTTACTTGCTCATACGTCAACTACTTTTCACTGAATTATACGTCAACTACTTTTCACTTAATTAAGCGTCAACTACTTTTTACTTACTCATACGTCAACTACTTTTCACTTATTTAAGCGTCAACTACCTTTCACTTACTTATACGTCAACTTCTTTTCACATACCTATACGTCAACTACTTTTCACTTCCTATACGTCAACTACTTTTTACTTACTTATAGGTCAACTACTTTTCACCTAAATTAAAGTCAACTTCTTTTCACTTACCTATACGTCAACTACTTTTCACTTTCCTATACGTAAACTACTTTTCAATTACTTAAACGTCAGCTACTTTTCACTTACTCATACGTTAACTACTTTTCACTTAGTCATACGTCATTTTCTTTTCACTTACTGATATTTCACCTACTTAACACTTACTCACACTTCAACTTCTTTCCGCTCAATCAAACGTCAACGTCGTTTGCCCTCACACAAACGTGTACTTTGTTTCACTAACTCAAATAAATATTATGAGAAGAACAGAACAGACAGTTTATTAAGACTTTTCAAATTTGTTCGATATATTTTGGTCAGTTTTATTCACGGTTAACATCCATTACTGTCTTGTTTTTTATAATTTGTATTTTTGATAATTTAGATGTTTTTATGTGTTATATCGTTATCATTAATATATCGTGGAATGATCTAAAATGATTCGGTTTCCTCCATGAATTCAACCAGCACTGTAATTACCTCAATGGTGCCTTCAATACAAATCGCGCGATTTGTAAAGCGCTATCAAATTCGTGAATCATAATTCATCTCATCAACAATAGCTGCCATTGATTGATTGCTTTCTTTCTGTCCTATCTCGAACATCGCTTTATCGCCAGTTATCAAACACCGAGACCAGCTGTCAGCGAACTGAATTGGCGGATACAACGACATCTTTTGAAAGATGCAGCGCGCACAATAGGACGCAAGGTCGACGTGAACGAAACAGGAATCATACTATATAACGATATTTAATTATGAACGGTATTAATACTCTGCATCAGGTTTGGCAAATATCGTAGATTACCACAACGTCAATGAATAGCTTGTACTGGGCAAGACCGCGCATTTTTTTTTTTATGCATATTGGGAATCGGAAAAAATCTTTCTGGAAAAAAGCCGAGACTATATTTTGAACACAACTATAAATATTGAAACAATAGAAACAGAAGAGCCTCCCTCCAACGGTCCTTGTTTAAGTAGAGTGACCGATTGCTTTTACAAGATAAGACACTGCACATGTATACGATAGCATATCACAAAACATACACATGATTTAAACCTTGTATACAGCCTCGTCAAGGCCAATAGAAAGCAAAAGGTGTTAAATTCCATTTATAGGCATACCCACTTAACCAGATATAAAAACACAGAAAGTACAGACCAAACAGTAACAAACAAATATATAAATTATAAAAAATAACATGTTAAATAGTAACATAATCGAGTGGTAGGCATTACACAACATATGTATAGAACTACTAATATAATTAAAACAATTCTCACGAAGGTGAAGGTCCAACAAGCATTGTGTCATAACCCGCAACGCCTTTACAGCAATTATAAAGAGCCAATAACTCGCGAATGTCTGGACTACTCGCAACGAGAAACCATATGTTAATATGAAAACTATAATACCAGTACCTCCGAGTGGTATGTTTATTATTCCAGGAATGGTTGAGCCTCGTTCTGGAAAAACTGGGCGTTCTGCATGTGCTCACAGGCTTAGCATGGACGACACATTCCGCCTTGACTGGAATTTGACTTGACTGAAATTTGACTTGACTGGAATTTGACTTGACTGGAATTTCGCTGAGAAGAGACTTCTTTAACTACCATAAAAGCGGAATGTTTCGTCCATGCAGACTTCGCAAGCTAAACGGTGATGACAGGTAACGCACATTCATGTCGTCCATGCAGACTTCGCAAGCTAAACGGTGATGACAGGTAACGCACATTCATGTCGGCCACTGTTCCCAGAGCGCGGCTCTTTATCGCACGTGTAGTTAGATTTTCTGAGTCAACTATATTATATTGTTAAATTTGAAATTATCTGACGTTTATACTTGATAGTTTAAAATAAGAAACTGTCAAATAGAAAAACAATCACTTGTGAAATAAAAACTTCTAATCGCGATGTACACACTTCTCATAATCATTCAAACCAACAAAGTTTTTCTACGCATCTGAAAATGTTTCATGTGAGCGTTTTCTCGATCATCTAGATGATTGACTATGACATCTCGATCATCTAGATAATTGAATATGACATCTCGATCATCTAGATGATTGACTACGACATCTCGATCATCTAGATAATTGAATATGACATCTCGATCATCTAGATGATTGACTGTGACATCACGATCATCTAGTTGATCGACTATGACATCTCGATTATCCTGATGACTGACTATGACATCTCTATCATCAAGATGATTCAATATGACATCTTGATTATCTAGATCCTTGACTATGACTTCTTGATCATCTAGATGATTAAATAAGACATCTCGATTATCTAGATGATTAACTATGACATCTCAATCATTTAGATAATTGACAATGACATCTCGATTATCTAGATGATTAACAATGACTTCTCGATCATCAAGACGAATGACTATAACATCTCGATTAACTAAATGTTTGACTATGACATCTCGATCATCTAGATGATTGACTATGACTTCTCGATCATCACGACGAATGACTATAACATCTCGATTCTCTAAATGCTTGATTATGACATCTCGATTATCTAGATGATTACCTATGAAAACTCGATTATCTAGATGATTGACTATGACATCTCGATTATCTAGATGATTTACTATGACATCTCGATTATTTAGATGCTTGACTATAACATCTCGATTATTTAAATGATTGTCTATGACTTATCGATTATCTAGATGATTGACTATTACATCTCGATTATCTAGATGATTGACTATGCTTTGTCGATTATCTAGATGATTGACTATGACATCTCGATTATCTAGATGATTGACTATGATTTTTCGCTCATCCGGACGATCGATTATGAGACTTACGCATCATCATCTCTGCTGATATCTGAACAGTGCAGCTATATCGAATATCAAAGTGGACTCTACCTTGTAATATTAAGATCACCAATACGGAGCAGTTCATTATATCGTCCATAGGTAGGCGCCGGACACAATTTCCGGTCGTGTCATGTTAGCTTCCCCGAAGCAAGGATATAAGATTAGTGGAGGAACGCCGGTCTCTGAAAGTAAATAGACACAATTGAGACACAGCTCCCTGAAATGTCGAGTTAAAGGGGCCTTTTCACAGATTTTGGCATTTTTTAACTTATTCATTAAATGCTTTATATCGATAAATGTAAACATTGGATCGTAAAAGCTCCAGTAAAAAATCAAGAATAAAATTTAAAAAAGGAAAAGAATATTGCCCGGAACAGGTTTCGAACCAGTGACCCCTGGAGTCCTGCCAGAGTCCTGAAGTAAAAACGCTCTAGCCTACTGAGCTATTCCGCCGAGTACACGTACTGGACGTATTTTATACCTTATATAAGCAATCTTCGTAGTTTCACAAAATTTAACGACAAAAACAGAACTCTCCAAATTATTCAATCGTTTCGCGTTGCAACGCTTTATAATTTTTAGGTTTTAAAATCGTCAAAAGATGCATATAATGGCTATATTAGACCATGGTAAATGTTCAGTATTACTGTTTCCTCACAATTATCATAACTAAAACGAAAATTTGCGAATTTGAAACAACTTTTTTCAATTTTGTCAATTTACCAAAGCGTGAAAAGATCCCTTTAATATCGCGTGGAGAGAAGCGTCTGTCACGCTCAGAGCATTATATTGTCGGATAGTGTCCTGATTTTGGATGAGGGCTACTGAAGCGTAAAAGCTTTGAAAAGGATTGATATCAGATTGCTTATTCTAATTTATATTATCCATTTAGGTCAATAAAATGTGAGGGAAAATGAAATGCATCTCACAATCCTCAACAAAGTACGGCAATTGTATTTAAATTGCACACTTAATGCAAACCATATTCAAGGAGAGAAATCTGGAGCCAGGATCTAAGCCCGCGATTTCAAATTGATCCTAGTGTTGTACAGAACACTGTCAGAAATCAAATACTTTCTTTTAAAAAACGTTCACAAGTCAATTATGTGCATATTCAAATTAACCAACAGCAGCATGTAGTTTGTTGATTTGTTATTAACCATCGTTTAATGAAGTAATTTTGGAATGATAAACATGTGTTCATATTATTGTTTACTAGGAAATTTCTCCCGCCATAAATTCAAGACATTTTTTAATTCACGGTGGCTTCAGAGTAATGATTTTCAGACTCTTTGTATAGGTCTTTTAGACTATGATTTGATTTATTAAGTTATTTACTATTTACTTAAATGTTTATAAATGATTGCACCACTAAAACGTGTACAGTTTTGACCCCAATTGCATGATTTGAATACACTTTGTACAGGACTTGTATCTTTATAATAATATGTTTCATACCAAAAAGCAATTCTCTGAGATTTGTGGTATCAGAAATAAACATTTTAAAAGTAATTTGCTTTCCATTATCTACTATATAAGTCTATATTATTAATTCGATAACCCATGGGTGGTTGCTAGGTTTGTAACCCATGTTAATGATTTGAACAAACTTAGTATACAGCACGTATACAATTCCACAAACGAATGCTTTAATCCCTGACCCTTGCGACTTATAAACATAACACAATCAAGTGTTTACTTTAATCGTGTATATATTAACATGATTTGACAACACTAGCGTCGCTAGTTTTAATCAAAGGGGCATAATTTGAACTCTTTATTCAGCTCATGATCAGGTGAGCTAAAACGCGTATAAAAGTTTTGAGTTCATGATGTCTTTCTATCAATTCTTATATATCGTTGTATAATTAAGGGTTTTACCAAATAACCACGAACAGCTCCGAAAGTCGTCCGATTTAAATAATTCTAAACTATTTCTCAGATGCAAGTCAACTAATCGCCTACTAAAGCCGTTGATTACCGATATAGGATTTTATGCAAAAACACAACACCTAACAAAGCTGCTGGGTATTGTACTTTAATCGTGTGTTTTATCTTTTCAAATTGTTGAACTTTCTTCAAAGGTAAATGCATCCGAAATAAAGGATCTCAAAGTGATATTAAACCACTCAGTTTTCCATCGATCACGTCTTCTTCTATCCGGAATTGTTGCGAAGTAGATAACGACATACCCACCGAGACTAGTTTCATTGTTTACAAAAAATTGCAACGGCGAAAATAGCACATCGGTTTTGAAAATAGGAGATTGAACGCTGTGTGGCTTTTTAGCCAGTACAAGAACACAAATCATATGGTATCAGTGTCATGAGCTTTTTAAAAGACCATTAAGTGATGTAGTGGTTTATTTTCTAGAAAACTCTCGAAACTTGCTAAACCATGATGAAATAAGTTTGTTTGGAATTAATTACAATTACCTACATTTTCTTAAATTGAGTTGTATGTATTTACGTTGAAATGTTCTTTTAAAGACAATTCATCGGACCTTATTTACCTAAACTCATAACTGGTGTCAAAGAATTACTGTATGATAGACGACACGGTGCGCTTTTTCGTAATGGCGATAATTTCCAACTTGAGTAAGCGTGATTAATCTCGATATATAGATATTTCATTAGTGGAAGTACTATGCAAAATGATTGCATCAGACGCATTCTTTGTGCCGTTATTCTACGAATATTTACGAATGTCTCCGATCTCACTGTGAAAAGGTCTGCAGTGCGTTGGGCATTGTTGAAAAGGTGAATCATTATGTAAGTACTACTCTCTGTATCACTATGTATGTGCTACTCTATGTATCACTATGTATGTGTTACTTTGTGTATCAATATGTATATGTTACTCTGTGTATCACTATGTATGTGTTACTTTGTGTATCAATATGTATATTTTACTCTATGTATCACTATGTATGTGTTACTTTGTGTATCAATATGTATATGTTACTCTGTGTATCACTATGTATGTGTTACTTTGTGTATCAATATGTATATGTTACTCTGTGTATCACTATGTATGTGTTACTCTGTGTATCACTATGTATGTGTTACTCTGTGTATCACTATGTATGTGTTACTATGTGTATCACTATGTATGTGCTACTCTGTATATCAATATGTATGTGCTACTCTGTGTATCACTATGTATGTGTTACTCTGTGTATCACTATGTATGTGTTACTCTGTGTATCAATATGTATGTGCTACTCTGTGTATCACTATGTATGTGCTACTCTGTGTATCACTATGTATGTGCTACTCTATGTATCAATATGTATGTGATACTCTGTGTATCACTTTATATATGCTACTCTGTGTATCACTATGTATGTGCTACTCTATGTATCAATATGTATGTGCTACTCTGTGTATCACTTTGTATGTGCTACTCTGTGTATCACTATGTATGTGCTTCTCTGTGTATCACTATGTGTGTACTACTCTGTGTATCACTATGCATGTGCTACCCTGTGTATCACTATGCATGTGCTACTCTGTGTATCACTATGTATGTGCTACTCTGTGTATCAGTATGTATGTACTACTCTATATATCACTATATATGTGCCACTCTATGTATCACTATATATGTGCTACTCTATGTATTACTGTGTATGTGCAACTCTTTGTATCAGTATGTAAGTGCTACTCTGTGTATCACTATATTTTTGCTACTCTGTGTATCAATATGAATTTACTACTTTATGTATCACAATATATGTGCTACTCTATGTATCACTGTGTATGTGCAACTCTTTGTATGATTATGTATGTGCTACTCTGTGTATCGCTATGTATGTGCTACTCTGTGTATCACGATGTATATGCTACTCTGTGTATCAATATGTATGTACTACTCTATGTATCACTATATATGTGCTACTCTATGTATTACTGTGTATGTGCAACTCTTTGTATCAGTATGTAAGTGCTACTCTGTGTATCAATATGTTTGTGCTACTCTGTGTATCAATATGTATGTACTACTCTATGTATCACTATATATGTGCTACTCTATGTATCACTGTGTATGTGCAACTCTTTGTATCATTATGTATGTGCTACTCTGTGTATCGCTATGTATGTTCTACTCTGTGTATCACTATGTTTGTGCTACTCTTTGTATCACGATGTATATGCTACTCTGTGTATCACTGTGTATGTGCTACTCTGTGTATCACTATGTATGTGCTACTCTGTGTTTTTAACAATACAGTAGAATTGCAATAACTCGAGCTGGCGATTTTTCGAAAACTGGCAATTATTCGATGACACTTTCTCGTCTGGTCAGTGCTAAAAATATTCGAGTTGTGAAAACAGCGCTATAAAGGAGACAAAAAACGCTTAATTAGGTGTAAAGAAAGTCGCAGTTTGAGAAACACTGCAAATTGTCAGCCTTTGAGATGCAGATAAAGGCTTACAGTTTTAATGATAATTAAATAATTACCAGCAATCGATAATTATGAAAAAGTATGAATGTAATTTAAATACAAACTGTGTAGTGATCATGTTTTTTTTCGTGTTTTTTTCATGTGTATGTGCGTACCTTGCGTGCTATTTTAAATATGCTACATGTACATTGAATATTGTTTGAATATTTTTGATTATATACGTGTTATGTGTGTATGTTAATTAAATTAAATGAATGAACGATCATTCTTATTGTTAGTTTAGTACACTGTAACCTTAAGCGATTTTTACAAAGCCTTTTCTTTTCCAAGCACCGTCTTACATGTAAATAAAGCGTTTGCGGTCAGAAGTTAAGCATCACCAACCAAAATTGTGAAAACAAGAAATACCATGGATAACTCGAAACCTGCGATTACTCGAGCATCGAGGTCAGTCCCGTGCTACATCGAGTTATCGCAGTTTTACTGTATTTCAGAAATTGATCTCCATTTTATTTAATCGGAATTCTACTTGTCTTGTCCTTTCATGACAATCACTCCAATATGGATATGGATACTCATATTTTTACAAGAACTTTTTCATAGGTGCATGCGCAATAATATCTGCCACCTCGATCATCTTTGCATCCTAAAAAACACAATAAACATGTCGTGCATCTAAGTATGTTTTATCAATATAACTTAGAAGATACAATTTGAAGGAACGCAATGTGTGCAGTATTCCCTTCGGTTTACAGCAACATAACTTGGAAATATCTGTAAGAATATCTTACCAATGACGTAAGAGTAACACGCTGTTGAACGCCACTGTCAAAAACATCGATGTCTGCTTAATCGAATCAACAGACATCCCGAAGGCATATGTAAATAATCATACATTCAGCACGGGTGTACACTATCTAAGTGACGCCTATCTTTAAAATCAAACACGACCTTGACTTTTCCGGTTTAATATAGAATAGAGATAGGGCGAAGGTTGTCTTAACTTATGTATATTATATAAGTGCTCATGATTTCTTTTCAAATTATGGCCTCCTTTTGATGGATGTTTTTAATATAAATTTAATTTCTGAAAAAGTGATTTCTTCTCCTGCTGTTCGCAATGCATTTAAATATACGTTTAAGCCAAGCCTAGGTGTTGGAAATGAGTTAAGAAGAGTAAAATACAACTAATAATCGAATTAATTCAGTGCTTTATTCGGAATGGTTAATTTAACACGCATAGCTTGTCCACGGACTCTAGACGCTCCGTGGCTTGTCCAATCAATTAAATATAACGAAAGAGAAGCATCAGCGAGCTGTTTCCACACAACAGTATTCAGCATAATTCGTTCATTTATTAAATACTTTAATATTATAGTATATTAAACCATAAGCCATAAATATCAATTAAATAGTTTTAAAAATCCTATGAAAAAACTGTTAAGTATAATTTAAATTAGCAGATCAGAACAGAACATATCACAACAGAACATAACAGAACAGAACATAACAGAACAGAACATAACAGAACATAACAGAGCAATTACTTAAAAGGCTTCAGCAATTACAGCTGATCGTCGTTCATATTAATAGACATTCATACATGCGTGAAACAATGAGTAATTAAGATATTAATGCGCAAGAAATGTGTGTGTTCATATAAATAATGAATTGACAACACGTTTACAAAACTCAGCGGAAACATCCAAAAATACAAAGTACATTCATTTCATAATAAACTACACATGTTTACAGAAATCAAAGTTAACAGACAGAAACAAAATTCCTAACCTGCTAATAGTCCATTTATTATTACCGTTTAAAAGTTTCAAAAATTTATGAATACTTGGTCTAAACGTTGGTTTCAGATATTGCGTCATTTATTCGATTTTAGTTTGTCTTCAGAACATTAAAAGTATGTATGTATAGGGGCACTGAAATATACGACCAGCAAGTTATTTTTGATCGGACACCGGTCAAAGCATTGAATAAATCTGTTGTTCTTTGCGTTCAAATAATAATAACTTATCTTGGTATTTTAATGTCACTATGATATGTGCGACGACAGATCTTAAGCAAACACCTGTATCAAACATAGTTTGTCAACTGAAGTGGTAGCTAGTATGGAAATTATGGAAATTATTCTTCGTGTTCAATAACTGGATTGGAGTCGCTTTCTGAGAAAAAGGGCTTTGATACATATGCGTAAATTATCATCCCAGATTAGCATACACAGTCAACACAGGCAAATCGGGGGCTACACTTTCCGCTTTTATGGAATTGTGCGTCTAAAAGATGTCTCTTCTGAACGAAACTAAGGTTTCATGGGAAAGATTCGTCCCTGATTACTCTTTGAGTAGTGCACAGAATAATCTGGACGTATACTTTACGCTCATGCAATAAGCACGTTTACCCAAAGCGTGTCTCATTTTCTAATGCAATTACCACCTTCATTTTCAACTGAGCGTTTTCTTTTCGCAGAAAGCCAATAAAGCATCAGACGAACAGGAGTCACAGCACCGGAACACGCAAGGTCACAAAGCAACATGTGTTTGTAACATCCACACACTGGTGCACGATTTCAAAACTACACCTCGAGACCGCGAATACCATCATGTCTGTAAAATCCATCAATGAGCCAATGACTTCCAAACCGCAGATAATGCGTTATTATTGGCGTCGCACTGAAGTGCGGTGACTCGTATGTAATACGTTTTTTTTTCGCTTATGGGAGGAGAAGTTATTTTACGGATCAATGTATATATTTTTGTTGTCAGAATATCTTGCATAGTGGTGATTTTTTGTGTAAATTAGTGTAAATAAGTACTGCATTTGTGCCTATTACATTTACTACATTTATTGCAATAATGCAAAGCTAATTCTTTTATTTAATAACTGATCACAGGGACTGGGCAATAATAAAAGATCACAGGGACTGGGCAAAAACGCGAACCGGTGAAACTTTCTGGTTTTGTATAAAAACAAAACATAATCTAGATATATTTATTTTGCGGTTGTAATAATAGCGCAGAATTTTGCTTTTCGAGTTTTGGTTAACGCGTATTTTCTTCAATTTTACAAGACGACAGCGATTACACGGTTTATTGCTTTATTGATAACTGTTACACTACAGTCACTAATTAATATCTTGGTTAGAAGGTGATTTTTCAAGCGGTTCCGTAGTGTAGTTGTTACACGCTCGCATCACATGTGACAACCTACACAGTTCTGTTCCATTAATGAAAACTGCACACGTGTGCCAGTAAAAAAAAAGGAAACCAATGTAAATAAAATGAACTATGAAATATTTGGGGGTTACAACACAAAATCATAGATAATGGTTATTTGGGGATTATAACACAACATCATAGATAATGGTTATTTGGGGGTTATAGCACAAAATCATAGATAATGGTTATACCAGTATCTTTTTCTATTTTGTTTAAAATAATCGGCCAATATATTAATATTTACAGAAGAAAAAAAATCGTTCCTTGTAACTTCATTGAGTGTCTTTTCACTGAAATTCCCGACGCCCTTTGTTCTTTGCATCAATAGTGATCTTGTGTAATCATGTTTTGAATTCAATTAACGGAAACAGTGTGAATAAGAAAGTGCTCAGTCACATTCATTTGAACCGCATTATGGGTAAACGGGGTTTAAAGGGGCCTTTTCACAGATTTGGGCATATTTTGAAGTTTGTCGTTAAATGCTTTATATTGATAAATGAAAACATTGGATCTTAAAAGCTCCAGTAAAAAATCAAGAATAAAATTAAACAAAGGAAAAAAGTAGCCGGTACCAGGGCTCGAACCAGTGACCCCCGGAGTCCTAGAGTTAGTCTGAAGTAAGTTAGAAGTTAGTCTCGGCTATTCCGCCTGGTATACACAATTGTAGTATTTTATACCTTATATAAGCAATCTTCGTAGTTTCGTAAATTTAAACGACAACAACAGAACTCTCCAAATTATTCAATCGTTTCGCGTTGCAACGCTTTATAATTTTTAGGTTTTCAAATCGTCAAAAGATACATATAATGGCTATATTGGACTATGGTAAATGTTCAGTAATACTGTTTCCTCACCAGAAAGTTTTAGCTAAAAAGTCAAAACTATGGTGTGTTTTTATTGACTACCAGAGGGCCTTCGATTCTGTAAATAGGGATGCATTATGGACTAAATTGCTTCAATCTGGAATAAGCTGTAAAATGACAAATATGATAAAATGTATATACTTAGACGTCCAAGCATGTGTAAAAATATCAAGTTCTATGAAAATGTCTGACTTTTTCAATGTAACATTAGGCTTGAAACAAGGAGAGCCGTTATCGCCTCTACTTTTTATTCTGTTCGTGAATGATATTGTTGAAAATTTGAACTTTGATGCATTAACTGAAAAGGATTTTGAACTTTTGTCTATGTATATGATCTTATTTGCGGATGATATTGTTTTGTTTACCACAGATCCAAATAGTCTTCAGTCACAAATAGATGCTGTACATCATTATTCTGTTAAATGGGGTTTAAAAATTAATATTAGTAAAACCAAAATATGTGTTTTTGAAAAAAAGAAGCAAAATGTATATCCTGACTTTTATATAGATAATGAAAAAATCGAAATTGTTGACAATTTTGTTTATCTTGGAATTAAATTTACATATACTGGTAATATGCAAAATGCAGTAAGAGCACTAAATGAACAAGCCCTTAGAGCTTATAATAACCTTTTGAATGTCTTTGATAAGGTCAGTTTTGATATTAGTACAAAGTTATCTCTGTTTGACTCTATGATTGTGCCTATATTAACATATGGTTGTGAAGTATGGGGTGTTTATAATTATAAAGAGGTAGACAAATTGCATATACGTTTTTGTAAGTATTTACTGGGTGTTAAGAAGCAAACTCCTACATATGCAGTGTATGGTGAACTTGGTCGAGTACCTCTATCTGTTATTTGTAAAGAAAGAGCTGTTAAATTTTGGTTGAAAATAATGAAAAATAACGAATTACCTATATATCACATCTATAATGATCTATGCGATAATGTCAATACGCCTTGTTGGGCAAGTAGAATAAACTCCATTGTCGATCATCTAGGCTATGCACATATCAGATTATTTTTCGATCATAACGTGTATTATTATAGTTTGTTGAAATCAAGAATAAGAGATCAATTTGTTCAGGAATGGCATGATAGTATTAATGCAATGTCAAAACTTGATAGTTATTGCAAATATAAAACCGAATTTTGTTTTGAAAAATACTTAGATGTTATAACTAATGACAAGTTACGAAAATTATTGACAAGTATACGATTATGTTCCCATAGTCTAGAGATAGAAGTAGGAAGATATTATAACATAGAAAGAGATAATAGATTGTGCAAATTATGTAATCAAAATGCTGTAGAATCAGAATATCATTTCATTTTATGTTGCTCAAAGTATAGATGTATAAGATCAAAATATATTGGAAATTGTTCATGGCCTACTGTTCAAAAATTCATTTTATTAATGTCAACAAATAGTAAAAAATGTATGTATAATCTTGCAAAATATATTAAAGAATCTCTATGTATAAGACAAGAAGCTCTTGAAAACCTAACTATTCTCTGATCGTTATGTAAAACTCTGTTGTGTTCTTTGTTATATGTATATGGAATTAGTTTATATAGAAATTGTATTTGTATATATGTATATGATTGTCTTTGCCATAAGTTTTTATATTTGTAAATGGCCAAAGGCAAATATTTTGCCGATTGCTAATAAACTGAAACTGAAACATTATAACTTAAACGAAAATTTGCGAATCTGAAACAACTTTTTTCAATTTTGTCAATTTACCAAACCGTGAAAAGATCCCGTTAATACATGCGTTAGGTCTCGTTTCTTTATAGCATATCTTGTCGCACATGCTAATCAGGGACGACACCTTCTGTTTTATGGTATTTGTTTTCTTAAACGGAAGTTTAATCTAAGCGAAATTTAAATCATTCGGACATTGGTGTCGTTGATCAGCCTGTGCTAAGTGCAAAGGCTAATATGTGACGACAATTTACGGATATTTATTAAGCCCCGTTTTCTTAGAACGCGAAGCATGAATGTAATTCTGAAAATTAATTATAAAATACATTTAAATAAAGGCTGCGTATTGTAAAGTATATTTATATTTTATGTATATTATGTATCTTATATAGTATATGTATGGTTTTCGCACATATACTACAATTACGAAGGAAAAGCACGTAAGTCGTTGTCCAAAATATTGCTGCGTGCGTATTGTTGTAGTGGTGGTGGTTGTGGATTTGTTTTAGTAAGCACAATATCCGATTCAGTTTTCCTTTGTTATTTTCAACATTCAAATACGATCCGAATAACGATACACATTTGGACTACTCGGTAATTTATTGTTTCTCAGCCACGTTAACGTATTGATTCACCCCTGAAAGCACGTATAGCTGGTAAAAGCAAATAACTTCTTATGACAATTCAAGAACAAACAAAGACGGACATGGTTATCAAATTATGTGTCAACATAATATAACGACGTCGATATAAACCTTATTTGTTCATTGTGATTAAAGTGCCATAAATAGGTCTTGTTGACGTTAAAGGTTTTTTTAATACAGCTGTTATGTGTTTACAATACATGCATGTTTATTGAAAGCGTTATCAGACGCGAATGAACCAGCCTATATATATACAATACGATGACAATGTACTAGCGAATTGAACTCACATTACACTCACATGTGTATCCGCCTTTTTGGACTAGTTGGCTTAATGCACGCGCGCAGTTTTGTTCCAATTAGCCTGTGAAGACTGCATATGCTTATCAGGGAGGACACTTTCCGTGTGTATGGTACTTTTCTTTAAAATAAGTCTCTCAGCGAAAACCCATTGAAAGGTCATAATACACTAAATAATTTCCCTATATAATTCAATGTAAAAGCGACAACTTTGAGCGAAAATAAATGCAACATTTTGCACATAGAGACCCCCATAACCATACCTTTTCTTAAAGGACATTCTAAGCGGAATCGATTTATGCAATAAAAAAGATATGTCATGTACATTGCAAGAAAGAACTTGACACAAATCAAAATCGACTGTTTTTGCTACTTTTTTTTTCGGCCGTTTCTTAGTGGAATGTAACCTTTTCTAGTGCAATGGTTTACTATAGTCTTCACGTGTATCATATTTAAGGGATTCAGTAGTGAACACCTATTCATGCCCTACCATTATCACCGCAAGATAACACCCGAATAATGGTCAAAAGTGTAAAACATGCCTTCCTGTCAACTATGATATTTTTTTAGAGAGTACATTTAGTGTATTGTAACCTTGAAGTCGGAAAGTATCGTCCAGATTGGTCACAACGGACTTCACAGGTAAATCTGGGACAACATTCTACGCACAAGGATGGCCCGAATTTCCCAGTGCGAGGCTCAAATGAAAGCACTTCGAGGCCTCATTCCTAGTTCAAAAAAACGAAAGGCAAACAAAAAACATCAAATACCACTCTGCCCCATAAAGGAAGCGAGTGAATGAGAGTCTTTAATGTTTTAGTATAAATAAGAATGATCCTAAGACATAACATTTGACACTAATTTAATTGTTTGCTGTGTTGGTTATATTGAATAAATTTACGTAACGAGAGGGCTGTAAAAGGTATACGCAGGGCAAACACGATCATATTACCGATATTTCATATCTAAACATAATCCGATCGCGCTACTTCAGCTAAACTTAATGGCGTTCACATTCACTATTTGATAAATCAAATTAATCAACGCATCATCGAACGATTCGAAAAATGAATAAAAGTAACTAACCGTAGCACATAATTCGAACAATTACAATATCGATAACCTCTGAATTGTAGATTCGATAGCTTATACAAGCTTATATTTTAGATTATAAAATTGTCATCCAACAAAACTTTAAAAAAAAAACGTTACCTCAATGACAACTTTAATCCAATTCAATGACATTTAATTACAACAAAGCACACTTTACTTTTCTATTCTTTCATCAATTAATCATAGTTTTATTAAAGCATACTGTTTTGGAAACGTTTTTGTGGAATGCTCACAATGTAGAAGTATTGTATTGAACGCCTCATTCATACTCGTACAATTGGACAGAAAAATACCATCGGGGTTATTATAATAACGTTCATGTAATCGTTGTAAATACAACACGTACGCATTCATTGTCGAGTTATTGCAAAATAACTTCCATAATAAATTACATCGTGTTGAAAGTTTCGGTTGTAGTGGCGGATAATTTTAATTTCGAATGCAACAAAACGTGATCATTGGCGGCACATAATTCAACTCTCAACTATCAAAACCAGTGACATAATTCTGAATCAACGATAGGGCAATAAACCAAACGGTCACCATCGTTTACTACACAAGCAACATTTCTATGGCACAGAAAATTCTCCCATTTTCGTATGTACCAACCCATACACTATGTACGAACTGCTAAAACGCAAATACCTTCATGTGAGAGTCAATATGTATACCAGGAACAAACAGCTGACCAACCGGAAACAGCGAAAGACAAAGCGGACATTGATACACTAAAATCTATATCTCACGTACACTCAATACGTCATTGTTTCCTATCACGGAATTGTAAATCTCATATAAGTCTTGCCCAGGACAAAAAACGGGTTTGATGCAAGAGCGTAAAGAGTTTGATGCAAGAGCGTAAAGAGTTTGATGCAAGAGCGTAAAGAGTTTGATGCAAGAGCGTAAAGAGTTTGATGCAAGAACGTAAAGAGTTTGATGCAAGAGCGTAAAGAGTTTGATGCAAAAGCGTAAAGAGTTTGATGCAAGAGCGTAAAGAGTTTGATGCAAGAGCGTAAAGAGTTTGATGCAAGAACGTAAAGAGTTTGATGCAAGAGCGTAAAGAGTTTGATGCAAGAGCGTAAAGAGTTTGATGCAAGAGCGTAAAGAGTTTGATGCAAGAGCGTAAAGAGTTTGATGCAAGAACGTTAAGAGTTTGATGCAAGAGCGTAAAGAGTTTGAACAAGAGCGTAAAGAGTTTGATGCAAGAGCGTAAAGAGTTTGATGCAAGAGCGTAAAGAGTTTGATGCAAGAGCGTAAAGAGTTTGATGCAAGAGCGTAAAGAGTTTGATGCAAGAGCGTAAAGAGTTTGATGCAAGAGCGTAAAGAGTTTGATGCAAGAGCGTAAAGAGTTTGATGCAAGAGCGTAAAGAGTTTGATGCAAGAGCGTAAAGAGTTTGATGCAAGAGCGTAAAGAGTTTGATGCAAGAGCGTAAAGAGTTTGATGCAAGAGCGTAAAGAGTTTGATGCAAGAGCGTAAAGAGTTTGATGCAAGAACGTAAAGAGTTTGATGCAAGAACGTAAAGAGTTTGATGCAAGAGCGTAAAGAGTTTGATGCAAGAACGTAAAGAGTTTGATGCAAGAGCGTTAAGAGTTTGATGCAAGAGCGTAAAGAGTTTGATGCAAGAGCGTAAAGAGTTTGATGCAAGAACGTAAAGAGTTTGATGCAAGAGCGTAAAGAGTTTGATGCAAGAGCGTAAAGAGTTTGATGCAAGAGCGTAAAGAGTTTGATGCAAGAGCGTAAAGAGTTTGATGCAAGAGCGTAAAGAGTTTGATGCAAGAGCGTAAAGAGTTTGATGCAAGAGCGTAAGAGTTTGATGCAAGAGCGTAAAGAGTTTGATGCAAGAGCGTAAAGAGTTTGATGCAAGAGCGTAAAGAGTTTGATGCAAGAGCGTAAAGAGTTTGATGCAAGAGCGTAAAGAGTTTGATGCAAGAGCGTAAAGAGTTTGATGCAAGAGCGTAAAGAGTTTGATGCAAGAACGTAAAGAGTTTGATGCAAGAACGTAAAGAGTTTGATGCAAGAGCGTAAAGAGTTTGATGCAAGAACGTAAAGAGTTTGATGCAAGAGCGTTAAGAGTTTGATGCAAGAACGTAAAGAGTTTGCAAACAGCAAAGGCTAATCTTGGGAGACACTTTAAGCACATTCATGCCTAGCGTCTAGAAAAAAGGCCTTGGCATGATGCGGCGTCTCATCAGGGTCTGCGCTGTTTGCTTAAAGGAACTTTTGAAAGAAACATTCTAAATATAGAATTAAATATACTAGACATCCCTAATTTTGGAAATAAATTGATCCAATTTTAAAGGATGGGAGAGTCTACTAGGCATAAATTGGTTATGCACATGCATAAAGCCCCGTTTTTCAGAGCGCGTCTCAATTGAATTCCTGTATGACGTATATAATCAAGCGATTAATTCAATCAACGATGCGATTTTAAGATAACGCGGAGATAAAAACAAGGCAAGTGACTGAATTTACTTACTATCTTGAACATTTGTGCAGGTTGCTCGTGACATATTCGAAATGTAAGCCCATACACGTTAAGAGGTTACGAAAATCTACGATGATGTAAATTTGCAATTAGTCGGGGCTTGTCATATAAAGCGAAATACCCGACCAGGCTAATAGGAAAAAGTTTTTGCAAAGATTACCATACAACATGCATTTTGTGTTGAATGATTGCGTATCCCGTTAGCAAGAACGCAGTTTATGACACACAAATGCATTATCAACTGGTGTCTTAAATTCGACAACCGCAGTTGACTCGTTTATTTTATTTACAATTCAAACCGCATCTCGCTTAAAATGAATGAAAAAAAAGCAACAACATTACAAAAAACAATGACATGTACCGTGACAATACAGTATATTTTTTTCAAAGAAAAGGTAAATGATGTAGGCGACTGGCGGATGTGTTTTTTTGTGTTACTAATGAAGGAAGTTAGCAAACTTATTGGTGAGACAAAAGTAATTGTATTGATAAGAAAATAATAAATGTTAACCTATTTATGCCTCCTGGATCTCCCATCCTTCTAAATTGGATCAATTTATTTCCAAAATGAGGTATGTCTAGTATACTAATTTCTATATTTAGAATATTTCTTACAGAAATTCCTTTAAGCGAACAGCGCAGACCCAGATGAGACGCCGCATCATGCGGCGTCTCATCTGGGTCAACGCTTTTTGCCAAGGCCTTTTTAGTAGGCGCTAGGAATAAATGGACTAAGAACACATTTTATATAACTGCATTAAAAAAACAAGACAAACGCAATATTTATTATAAACAACATTGCGTACATGTTTCGTATAACATGTGTTAACCAAAAACGCCGCGCCCAATATCAACACTATCCTCCTTTAGAATACAAGTTGACACTTTCCCCACCAGACGTATGAAAACACGGTTTGCATCATTTAATACGTCATTTATTAACGACAGATATTGGAATTACTATCGCGAAATGTTCTTTAAACTAACTGCATAATAGCATGCTATAAACAGTGTGTTGCTTTCGGTCGGCGAAATATCGATTTTGTATTTCACTCATAGAAAAAGACTAAGCAACACATATATGAGTCACGCCGTGGAAAAACCGGGCTTAATGCATGTGCGTGAAGTGTCGTCCCTGATTAGCCTATTCAGTCAGTACAAGATACTCATGGACGACACTTGACGCCTTCAGTGGATTGTATCTCAGACAAAAAAGTGTCG
Organism: Dreissena polymorpha; assembly: GCF_020536995.1. Classification (NCBI taxonomy): domain Eukaryota; kingdom Metazoa; phylum Mollusca; class Bivalvia; order Myida; family Dreissenidae; genus Dreissena; species Dreissena polymorpha. The sequence continues at coordinate 83,609,777 of NC_068364.1, forward strand.
TCCCTGACAAGCTTAGGCAGACTGCACAGATTGACCTTGGACGACTAGGCAGACTGCACAAGCTGACCTTGGACGACTAGGCAGACTACACAGTCTGACCTGGGACGACTAGTCAGACTGCACAAGCTGACCTGGGACGACTAGTCAGACTGCACAGGCCGACCTGGGACGACTAGTCAGACTGCACAGGCTGACCTGGGACGACTAGTCAGACTTCACAAGCCGACCTGGGACGACTAGTCAGACTACACAAGCCGACCTGGGACGACTAGTCAGACTGCACAAGCTGACCTGGGACGACTAGTCAGACTGCACAAGCCGACCTGGGACGACTAGTCAGACTGCAACAGCCGACCTGGGACGACTAGTCAGACTGCACAAGCCGACCTGGGACGACTTGTCAGACTGCAAAGGCCGACCTGGGACGACTAGTCAGACTGCACAAGCTGACCTGGGACGACTAGTCAGACTGCACAGGCCGACCTGGGACGACTAGTCAGACTGCACAAGCCGACCTGGGACGTATAGTCAGACTGCACAGGCTGACCTGGGACGACTACTCAATCTGCATAAGCTGACCTGGGACGACTAGTCAGACTGCACAGGCTGACCTGGGACGACTAGTCAGACTTCACAGGCTGACCTGGGACGACTACTCAATCTTCACAGGCTGACCTGGGACGACTTGTCAGACTGCACAAGCCGACCTGGGACGACTAGTCAGACTTCACAGGCTGACCTGGGACGACTAGTCAGACTTCACAGGCTGACCTGGGACGACTACTCAATCTGCACAAGCTGACCTGGGACGACTAGTCAGACTGCACAAGCTGACCTGGGATGACTAGTCAGACTGCACAGGCCGACCTGGGACGACTTGTCAGACTGCACAAGCTAACCTGGGACGACAGGTCAGACTGCACAGGCTGACCTGGGACGACTTGTCAGACTGCACAAGCCGACCTGGGACGACTAGTCAGACTTCACAGGCTGACCTGGGACGACTAGTCAGACTTCACAGGCCGACCTGGGACGACTACTCAATCTGCACAAGCTGACCTAGGACGACTATTCAGACTTCACAGGCTGACTTGGGACGACTAGTCAGACTGCACAAGCTGAACTGGGACGACTAGTCAGACTGCACAAGCCGACCTGAGACGACTAGTCAGACTGCACAGGCTGACCTGGGACGATTAGTCAGACTTCACAGGCTGACCTGGGACGACTAGTGAGACTTCACAGGCTGACCTGGGACGATTAGTCAGACTTCACAAGCTGACCTGGGACGATTAGTCAGACTTCACAGGCTGACCTGGGACGATTAGTCAGACTGCACAGGCTGACCTGGGACGATTAGTCAGACTTCACAAGCTGACCTGGGACGATTAGTCAGACTTCACAGGCTGACCTGGGACGATTAGTCAGACTTCACAGGCTGACCTGGGACGATTAGTCAGACTTCACAGGCTGACCTGGGACGATTAGTCAGACTTCACAGGCTGACCTGGGACGACTAGTGAGACTGCACAGGCTGACCTGGGACGATTAGTCAGACTTCACAAGCTGACCTGGGACGATTAGTCAGACTTCACAGGCTGACCTGGGACGATTAGTCAGACTTCACAGGCTGACCTGGGACGACTAGTGAGACTGCACAGGCTGACCTGGGACGATTAGTCAGACTGCACAGGCTGACCTGGGACGATTAGTCAGACTTCACAGGCTGACCTGGGACGACTAGTCAGACTGCACAAGCTGACCTGGGACGACTAGTCAGACTGCACAGGCTGACCTGGGACGATTAGTCAGACTTCACAGGCTGACCTGGGACGACTAGTCAGACTGCACAGGCTGACCTGGGACGATTAGTCAGACTTCACAGGCTGACCTGGGACGACTAGTGAGACTGCACAGGCTGACCTGGGACGATTAGTCAGACTTCACAAGCTGACCTGGGACGATTAGTCAGACTGCACAGGCTGACCTGGGACGACTAGTGAGACTGCACAGGCTGACCTGGGACGATTAGTCAGACTGCACAAGCTGACCTGGGACGATTAGTCAGACTGCACAGGCTGACCTGGGACGACTAGTGAGACTGCACAGGCTGACCTGGGACGATTAGTCAGACTTCACAAGCTGACCTGGGACGATTAGTCAGACTGCACAGGCTGACCTGGGACGACTAGTGAGACTGCACAGGCTGACCTGGGACGATTAGTCAGACTGCACAGGCTGACCTGGGACGATTAGTCAGACTTCACAAGCTGACCTGGGAAGACTAGTGAGACTTCACAGGCTGACCTGGGACGACTAGTCAGACTTCACAGGCTGACCTGGGACGACTAGTGAGACTTCACAGGCTGACCTGGGACGATTAGTCAGACTTCACAGGCTGACCTGGGACGACTAGTCAGACTGCACAAGCTGACCTGGGACGACTAGGCAGACTGCACAGGCTGACCTGGGACGACGCTTTACGAACGTAAATTAAGCCCCATTTTCTCAGAGCGAGGGTTCATTTTCTAGGTATTTTTCACTTATGTTAATTAGGCTTTGACAATATTGCAAGACAACGTTTGCCCATTTCACGCTTAGGTTCGGCGAATTAACCCATTTATGCCTAGTGGACTCTCCCATCCTGCAAAACTTATTTCCAAAATAAGGGATTTCTAGTATATTTATTTATATATTTAAAATTTTTCTTGCATAAATTACTTTAAGCAAACAGCTCAGACCCAGATGAGACGCCGCATCATGAATCTGTGAAGATTCATGATCACATCTCAGGTACTCATTTAGTTAACAAAATATTGAGTTTCTATTACGTCGCTTTCTATGAAGGGACCTATACTGCTTACAACGTGGGTATACGACGTCAACTACATTTCTGCTGACGTATGTAATTTGAACACGTCAAACAAAGCAAGAATACACGATCTTGTTTCCAAACAGATAAAACGATCGATTTACGGAATAAGTGTGTTATACACAATCTCCATGCAGAGTTGTCGTTCCATGCTCTTACATAATAAGTGAATATTATGTAACCGTCGTGCAAAAGCTGAGTCGCGTTCTGAGAAAACTTGGCTTAATTCATTTGCGTAAAGTGTCGTACCAGATTAGCCTGTGCAGTCACCACAGGCTAATCAGGGACGACGCTTTCCTCTTTTATGGTATTTTTAGTTTTAAGGCAGTCCCTCCTTACCGAAAATCAAGTTTAGGCGGAAAGTGTCGTCTCTGATTAACCTGTGCGGACATTTATGTTTGAACTATTCACCGGATCGTGATTTCGAACTTCGCATAAGGTGCTCTATATAGATTTAATTTAATAATCAATTATTTCAAATGATACTACCATAAAACACTTCAATAAAAACGAATATCAGACAAAAGACATGTCTATGTATTGAAAGCTGTGTTGATGTATTGCAAACAACGAATATACGTATTTATTTACCTTTTTTCAGTTGGCATTCAACAAAAAATATTACTTAGATAGCATGATCGTCTGTTGATTGGCTGATAGTTCTATTGATGTGTTTTCTCGTATCATATTGAATGACGTGCTGATAGTACTATTGATGTGTTTTCTCGTATCATATTGAATGGCGTGCTGAGGATAGCAGAGAAGGTCGTTTATAACTTCTATCTTTTGAATCGTTCCGTTTCTGTGCGAGTTGATTTAAAAGAATACAGAATTATTAGTTTGTTGTTCCTTGTGTCTTAGAGGCATTTTAAAGGGGCCGTCCAACAGATTTTGGCATGTATTGAAGCATGTCATTAAATGCTTTATATTGATAAATTAAAACATTTTACCTAAAAATTTCCATAAAAAAACAAGAATACAATTTAAAAAAAGGAAACAAGTAACCCTCAACATGGCTCGAACCACTGACCCCTAGAGTCCTGGATCAAAACGTCTCCCGCCTAGACCACTCGACCATCCATGCTCATGCTTAGAACGGATGTAATTTTTACCTTTATAGCAATCCTCGCAGTTTCCCAAAATATATGTACAATCGCATAACTTTCCAAATTATTCAATCGTTTCGCGTCGAACGACGCTTAATAATTTTTAGGCTTTCAAATCGTTAAAAGAGGCATATAATGGATATTTAAGAGCATGGTAAATGGTCAGTATTACTTTTTCCTCATAAATATCATAACAAAAACGAAAATTTGCGAATCTGAAACAACTTTTTTTTTAATTTTGTCAATTTACCAATCTGTTGGACGGCGCCTTTAAGTGCAGTTTTTGGTTTGAGGTTTAGAGTGTCTCGTTACCAAATAATTGTATGTTTTGACAAATAACATTATACATGTTTTACTAACAATTCTATTATGTTTTCAATAGTCTAAACCTATTACAATTACAAGATGAACAAGTTTAAAAACAAGTACTGCCTTCCCAGGATTTGTCTGGATAGGCAAAAGCAAGAGTAGTACCACTGCGCCACGCATGTTATAATATTATTTAGCGCATACTACAAGCTAGGTTTGTATTACATTATATTTTTTAATCCATTTATGCCTAGCGTCAAGAAAGAAGGTCTTGGCAAACAGCGAAGACCCATATGAGACGCCGCATGATGCGGCGTCTCATCCGGGTCTGCGCTGTTTGCTTAAAGATATTTTTGCAAGAAATATTCTAAATATGGGAATAAATATACTAGACATCCCTTATTTTGGAAATAAATTGATCCAATTAAGAAGGATGGGAGAGTCCACTAGGCATACATGGGTTAAATTATACAGAGAAAACGCATTACAAACGCTTTATTATTACACCGTTTTCGAATGATGATTGTCCATTAACAGAAGTGCTTTAGTTTTATTTTGCTGTTTTTTTAAACAATAATTTTCTGTATTTGTAGAGTAAATATTGGAAAGAAGTACTGGGAAATCGTTTAATGTGACGAATTTCGCATTTCCGTTTGACTCCCAGTTTAACTCCGAGACTTCGATGCGCGGCCTTCGGTTATTTTGGACAGTTTAAAATGAGTCATGTTCTGAGAAAACTGGGCATAATGCATGTGAATAAATTGTCGTCCCAGATTAGCCTGTGCAGTCCACACAGGCTAATCTGGGACGATACTTTCCGCCTTAACTTGATTTTCGGTAAGGAGGGACTTCCTTCAAACTAAAAATACCATAAAAGCGGAAAGTGTCGTCCCTGATTAGCCTGTGCGGACTGCACAGGCTAATCTGGGACGACACTTTACGCACATGCATTAAGCCCAGTTTTCTCAGAACGCGGCTCATGTGTGTTCTGAACAATATTTTGTTCTTGTTTTGTAATAACATTCCTTATTATCGAATGTGATCTACCCATATACGAAACAGTGCGTTTTAGACAAGATACATTAATTCGTGCATACAACGTAAAGATAATTCGTTGAACATTTATTCAATTATATTGGTAATGGCTAAATGGGATATAAACTGTTGCATTTCCGTTATTTGACCGTCGGCAATTTAGGAAATAATGGCTCGCTTAAAACGTAGCCATTAAGGCATCAATAAGCCATCTCTATATTAAATGAAGCAAATAATGTCATCTCCAAATACAAGTATAAAAACCGTGTACTCTTAAAATTGAACTAATCAAGTAAAATCATGTATGTGTTAGAACGATTTAGAAATGTTCTAGAAACATAACAGCAAGGAAAGCAGACATTAATATGACAGACATGAAACGGATGACAATTTTGTCTGACGTAATCATGTCTCATTATTGTCTTCAGAAATGGGATCAGAGATTTCAAATTAATCATAACGTTGCGTACGAAATCGAAGTTCGAGTTAATGTGAGTATAGTATAATGAGGGCAACATGACGAATACAAATAATAATAAGACGAATTCATCATCATCATTATCATCATCATCATCATCATCATCATCATCATCATCATCATCATCATCATCATCATCATCATCATCATCATCATCATCATCATCATCATCATCATCATCATCATCATCATCATCATCATCATCATCACCATCATCATCATCATCACCACCACCACCACCATCATCATCATCATCATCCTCATCATCCTCATCATCCTCATCATCATCATCATCATCGTCATCTTCATCACCATCATCATAATCGTCTACGTCGTCGTCATCGTTGTCATCGTCATCATCATCATCACCATCATCATAAAATGTGTCTTGGAAATTAAAGCACATGTAAGGCCCGGCTTCCAAGGAGAGGGTCGAATTAAAGTCAGGAATTGAACCAAGCCTGAAAAACAACTGTGTAACCAGACCGACTCTCGACGAGGCAGAAAACATCCACTTTGGGGCGGATTTCGAACCGTTTACCAATTTCTGATGTGTTTTTCAATATTCTTTGATCTTGTTTGCCACAGAAACCAATAGCGTGAAACAAATCGCCAACACTCGCGCTGTAATCCCTTCTGCCGAATCTCCAATACTGACTCTACAGCTCCATCGGACTTTTAGCAAGACGCACCGCTGGCGTAACATATTTAACCCATTTATGCCTAGTGGACTTTCCCACCCTTCTTAATTTGATCAATTTATTTCCAAAATTAGGGATGTTAAGTATATTAATTTATTTATTTAGAACATTTCTTACAGAAATTCCTTTCAGCAAACAGCGCAGTAATCTTAAAGTTATAAAGCATTGTTGTATATACTATTTCTTTTCGTGATGTATTGTTTGGAATAAAAGTCAATTGCGGAAACAATCTGCAAATGTTAGTACAAACATGTCTTTGGGAGTAAATTCTAAAAGCAATTAAACAACGAACGACATAATGTTAGTTTTTTTTAATGATTATTATTCCGTCTTATCTACAATTCCACATTTGCTTAATTTAAATTACATTGTGGTAATGTGATATTTTATTTATCTCTAAATTAACTAAGTTTGGCGTCGTCTTGTGCTGTCGTAATAGATAAGCCTGTGCAGTCCTCAGGGACGACACTTCCTGTTTAAACTGGATTTTCGCTTTGAAGAGAACTCCTTACATGAAAAGTTCCATATGAAAGGAAAGTGTCGCCCCATATCAGCATGTGCGGGTTTCACAGGTTACTCTGGGACGATATTTTAACGCGCATGCATTAAGCCCAATTTTATAAGAGCTAGAGTCATATATTCTTGATTTGTATGTCTCTTTTCACAACAGTTTATCAAGCCCATGTCGTCTTTCGGAGTGTCTTGCACCATTAGAATAAGCACTCTCATTTCGTCCATTTGCATGCATTAAGTGAAATTTTCAACTTCCGAACAGTGACATTTTGAGGAAGCGTTTTAATAAAATCCTACATTATGAAATGGGCCAACTGTGTGCAGCAGCATTAAATCTTTAAACCAGGTTTGATGAACGTTTTTGTTGTCAGTCAGTCTGCATTTAGAAACACATATATCGAGCATTGTGGAAGTCGAAAATTACCGCAATAAAACGTTCAGAGCTTTCATCATAGTATTTTATAATCCAATAATTGAATCGGCCGATGTATGTATGTATTTTAGAGGTCCTTCCGTGCCTACGACTGCATTATGTCAGGTGTTTCCCAGCATTACAACCTAAATTACAGTACTACCAGCAAAAGCTGGGATAAAGTTTAAATTTTAATCTCAAATCTTTATTTGAATTTAATTATCTTTTATCATATCTTTTATCACTATCATTTTCAATTCCGATAAATCAGATACATATCCGGGTAAACATTAATCGAAGCATCATTTTAAAGGTAGCACTGTTTTGATCGCTTCTTTGAACGCTTGTCGTGTGTTGTCTTTGATCATGAATTCATTTACGATTGCTACTAAGTGACTTTTCATTGACATATAGCATGGAAGACGATGGCTCCACCCACTTAATCACGTGGCCTAGCGGTGAGAAAGCCTTGACAAGCTAAGTAAACACCAATTTGGCGTCTATGCCTATAGATTACGCGATATTCCTCATGTTTTTAACGGCCTGTGTTCATCCCCTATTACACTGTTTGGAGGCATACGTATACGGGAGCTTACCGGGTTCAAGTGAGGTAAGTTGGAACTTACTTTCAAGATGGCGTCGTTTTAGTGTTTTTTCGTGAAGAAGTAGCGGATATTTTCACCCGGTAACCCACTTTGCATTTATATTTACTTTAAATGAATACGCCCTTTCGGCTCTACGGTGTTTGTGCTTTTCTGGTTTTAAGGTCGTAGATGTTCAATAGTTGGGATAAAATAGTTATTGAAAGAAAACCGTCCACAAATCTGTGGTCTGCTTTGGTGATGTTCGAGAAATTAGATGTACAAATATCATTTTCACTTATAATACACAGTATTGGCGCTACGCTAAATATCCGCTACTCCTTGATGCAAAACACAAAATCGACGCCGGCTTGAACGTAAGTTCCAACTAACCTCATTTAAGCTACCGTATACGCATCCATCCCCTACTGGTAAAAGTGTTATGTGTCATTTATGAATGATGTAAATGGGAAAAAAAAGAAGTTTTTATACATAACATAGCACTAGTTTTATATAACGGATATTTTCTTAAAGTAACAGACTATTGCGTGCATTCCGAAATCCCTCATGTAACTACATGTAGTTGTACTGGTGGTATAAGAAATAAATAACACGTTTGCAATAGTATTCACCGACTTCAGTTTAGAAAATATTTACAAAACATTGTGTCCACGTGTATTTGACACGAAATAGCGTTTTATAATTTGGATTTCGTTTAAGTTAGAAACGCTATCCGACGCCGAGCGGGTCGAGAAATCCCCAATGTTATATTTTATAAAAGTGATATTAATACTACTAAATATTACTAATTGGCCTTTATCAATCATTATAATTGAACGTGCAAACCAATAAATCAGTTTGGTCATTTTCTGAAATAAATGAACGTTCTATATGATCGTGGGATTCGGTAAGGCGATTCAATGGCAATGCTAGTATTAGACGCCCCCACGGTTACCGACGTCCATAAAGTTCCCACGTCTATTGGTGACATGCGTAACAAACAACACTTCTACTATGGCACTTATCTATACGTTTTATAAAAATATTAACTTAACATTGTTTTCATTTGTTTCTGACACAAAATAGCGATTTATAAGAGGGATTTCGTTAATTTTCACTAATTTACCGAAATGCCCTATCATTTATAAAAAAAACGTGATATAAGTCATATGTATTATAACTAATTTGTCATTCATCATTCTTTATTATAAAAAGTTCTACACAAACAATAAGTTATGTCCTTTTCTAAAATGTATTCACGTTCTTAAACGGGAACTTCGTTTATTCTACAAATCAAAGTTTTCAGTCGCATTCTTCAAGACAACGTATCGGCTTTGGATATTGAATAAATTCAATGCCTCCTCAGAGCTCCAGATATAGAGGATATTTGTTGGATTCGGTGGATTATCGATTTTAATTCACGAGTGATCATAGAAAATAATATTTTCACGAGTGGCGCAGCCACGAGTGAAAATATATATTTTCTATGATCACGAGTGAATTAAAATCGATAATCCATCGAATCCAACAAATTTTCTTTTTATTTTATGCTTTATTTCACAGTTTATATACATTGTTAAAGAGTTTAACTAAAGAATTTCGTTGGGAACATGACGTCATTTCGTCAAAAAAATGACGTCATTTAACATAATCGATAATTTTCACTGATAATTTTCATTGTTTGAAACAGTGAAATTATCAGTTTTAATTCACTGATATTTCTCTATAAACCACCGGAAAGCATAAAATAAAAGGGTCGTATTTTCGTAATTACGAATTATTTTCAAGTCTGTTACGTATTTATTTCAAAATCTTGTCGTACCATTAAGAATTACAAAATCAAGTTACGAATATTATTTTTACATCGGTTCGTATCGATTTTTATTGAGTTCTTTTCGCGTATTAAAGATCTTTGCGGTGCTTATATAGAATGGTTATCGGGTTTGTTTAACAAAGCGCATTTTTTCCAATAAAAGCGGCGTATACAGTCTATCTGTCAAAAACAATGGCGGCGCCCAGAGAGCGTCTTTAAAAACTGCAAAGTGTCCAAAAACACGCTTTTAACATATTGTACGCAAAGTGAGCCGAAGTTAAATGTTTAGAAAGACATTATAGAAAATATCTTATACGATGGTGTATGTTCAGTTGCCGACAAAGTCGGAAAAGCTAAACAAAAACGCGACACGACGGGTCCAAACTTAAACACAAAAAAAACATTGAACGAGTGGAAGGGACAAGTCCCGTGGCTAATCGTTGAAAAGATTGAAGGGGAGACCCGTTTTAATTGTGACATATGTAAAAATTCATCTAAGGCATGCAATCTAAGCACAGTTTGGGCATATGAAGGTATTTGAAAACTAAAATTGTATAATACTGAAAAGAAACTGTTGAACTCGTATAAATAAAGTTGCTAGTATGTTTATTTTATTTATTTTTTTGCATGAAAATAACCATTATTATTTATTTTTAGGTCATTTAGAAAAAATAAGAATTATTTTCCAAAACTTAGTAGTAACGTTAAGAATAAAATTTCAGATTTAAGAATTCTTTTTGAAAATCTGGTAGTAATTTAAGAATTTCACAAAACCTTATCTGGAGCTCTGCTCCTCATGGACGACTTGTTTCGCATATGCATTAGGCCCCGTTTTCCAAGAGCAAGATTCATTTGAAAGAAGACATCACCAGACGCACCATTCCGTTCATGTATGGTACAACGGCAATTCCTATTACTATTTGTTTGGTGCTGCTTTGTTCCAAGGCAAGATTATGTGTTTCCTGTCCAAACTTGCGAATATAAATGCAATGGTATTCTTTCTATTCATTCTTCTTGAACTATTTATAAAACGAACACTCAATTTCGACTGCTATTGACAGTCAAATACAGCGGAACAATTAACCTTAGACATGCAAGCTTTCTTTCCCTGCTATTTCAGGGAACTTAAACAAGGCATAGATTGCTATTTTATAGATTACATCTAAGGATGATTTCACATAGTCTATCGTCTAGACAGCTTCTGAAATAATTAGCAGATTTCAAAGCGAAAACACGTTTTTTTTACCAGTTTGTCCGTCAATATCTGACACCCTCGACTTTGCAAATACAAAAGATAGTATTACATTTCAGCGGAAGATCGAAAATGCTTTATAATTGACACATATATATATATATATATATATATATATATATATATATATATATATATATATATATATATATATATATATATATATATATATATATATATCACTCCATTAACGAGAGAAAAACATTAATTTTGTACAAATGACACCAAATACAAAAAGTTCAGTAAATTCGGAGGCACGTATTCAAAGTAATTGTAAAAACGAGACACTAAATGATTGTGTATACGCGTTTAAATCAAACACATACAACTTTGATTCATAGAATTACACATGGTTGCCTAAGAAAAAAAATGAATACAAAAACGATATGCAATTGGGGTCTTTTTTCAGATAAAAACTGGAAAAAAATATGAAAATATACTTTTTATAAGAGCACGCAGCTTGAAAAAACATGCAAATACTGAATGCTGTGGATGATTATGCGTTTCCTTCATATTAAAGCAGAGGTAGATGCAACATGCGAGCTGCACAAGCTAATGTGGGGCCATACTTCACACGCATGCATTTAGCACCGTTTTCCCATAGCGAGGCGCATATGTAAATTTACTTCATCCATAAAATTTTAAACTATATACTAGTATCAAATTGAAAAAACAGGGCATGCATATCTGCAAGTAGATATTAAGCCGGAAAATAAAGATATAATGGTACTGGAACGCATAACTAGACTGCGTGTGTATGATACAAACATGAAACATGAAAAAATGCACAGACTTTAGTTAAATATCCTCTTAGATTAATCAAACGTCCCAATATTTCGAATACAACAAAATCTAGTCCGCCTCCATCGAATAATATATAATTAAGTGTTTAATCTGCATGCACACGTAATTTTCTACAAAAGTGGTCATAGTTCGAAATGATATTTATCCCACTTTTACAGCGAAATCGGTTGATTAAAGCCCCGTTTATTAAATTTCATCTATAATCAACGGCAAGGCTATAATCAATGGCACGAAATGACGTCATCAACTGCCGAACCGGGACTACTTTTTCCCACGCACCTCGTCACCTGTGTTTGCCAAGTGCATCAATAATAAAAACAATCTCAAATGTTTGTCAATCTTAATGCCCTTAAAACAAAGGAAAGTAGCAAAAAAAACGTGTTTTTTTTGTCATTTATTTTTATTAAAACCTCAAGTATTAGGTAAATTTAACACTATGCAAATAGGTTCTGTTGTTGTTGCTCCCCTTTGAAGAAGTCAGTGCGAGTTCCTCCCCAAACAATCGTCTGGACCAAGAAATCCTGTGTAAATTTACAAGCTGTACTCGGATATGCATCCATCTGATTTTTCTTCAAAGCATCTTTTCTACCTGGCAATACGCACAAATGACACTGCATCCCGGTGATTCTTGCGTCAACAATTGGGTGTCAACAAGACTCCGGCTTTCTCAAGCACAAGAGAATAACGAACCACTCAGTTCGCAAATTCCTGGTCCAAAAATTTCGAAATACAAATATCCACCCACTGAAACCATGGCAATAACAGGGCACAAAAATGTCCAGTCCTTAACCAATTATTCCAACATATCTGTTGAACAGCTGCAAACGTGTTCATTCTTGCTCAGTCCAGTAAATGTAACAATCCAACAGTTCCTCTTGTACACCTTCACGCACCGAAACTATGGCCGAAATGCAGCCTAGACAACCACTGTCTACCGTCGAACAAGTTGATCTTGATGTTCGCCCCACCCAGTCACTTCACGGTTCACCAGCGTTCGAACAACTTTGCCTCACAATTCTTTGGTGCCACTTTCAACATTCAAAATGTTAATGTATATAATTAGCTTAAATCCAAGTAATCTTTGTTATTTCGTCACGAAATAACCACATATTATAACAAAGAAGCAAATAATGTGCACCTCATGATTGACTCGATCGTTTGATATCGAAAGTGAATTGTGTGTGGTGTTAGGCTTCGTTGTAAACAAATGTAGTTCCTTGTATATAACAACTTAATGTCATATTGATATCATAAAACTTAAAGATTTGCGATTCAATATGATTAAAATTGTAATTAATAACGCTCGACACTTTGTTACAGAACGATATTCTGATTTAAAAAAATGATTATTTGATCAGCGGTTATTTTTGGAACGCGGAGTAATACACTGACCTTGGTTACACTACAGTCATTATCAAAGTACGACAAACACTTGTGCAAACTTATTTTGTTTAAATAAAAAAAGTTTACTGAATAAAAAGTGGGATAAATAGAATAATAGGTCAGTGTTGATTATAGATCAGGTTTATCATGCTCGGCACGAAAACGAAAAAGCACTCGCCAAGGCTCGTGCTTTTTGTTTTCTAAGCCTCGCATGATAAACCTGATCTATAATCAACACTAACCTATTATTCTCTATATATGCATTTAGTTTCTTTTTCTGAATTATAATTTCTTTGAAATATTTATGTATGTTCAATAGTAAAATTGCATGGTTAATATCGCATTATATCTGGCAGTGTTTATATATACATCACTTTTAAGTTAATGTTCGTAAAAGCGAATACGTTCCCCGCTTAACTGGACTTTAATCGACTAAATAAGTTACAATAGACCTTACAAACTGCATACTGTCGTGAGTACGTATAGGGTAACTCGCCCTTGAGTCGATTTTGCCCTTGAGTCGGAGATTTTATCTCTGTAGTTTTCAAAGATCAGTTTTGTTTAGCATGATTTGTGACGTTATAACGAACAATTTACCCTTCATATTTATCGTGTAAGTACCTATTATCGAACAGAACCTAATATCGGACGGTTTGTTTTGATTCTATATGCGCATGCGCAAAAGTGCGCATGACGTCACATCCATAAACAAATGGTCATTTATGAAGTCCGTGACCTACTTGTCCACTAAGCTTGCAACAAATGCGCCGAAAACAGGTAAAAAAAATGCATTTATTGTTATTTACACGGTTTTATGTGTTTTTTGCTATTACTTTTTGAATGCATTTATCAAAACGTGCATTTACACACCAAGAAGCGTATTTCCATTTGCAATTTTGGTTGCAGCAGACGTAGATTTTTTCGTCAAGTCCGGGTCACGTGACAGTCATGTGATAGTCATGTGACTTTGTTTTATTATCGCTCTTAGAGCTACAGCACAGTTCCGAAAAAATATTCCAGCTTTTCTTTCTTGACAATTGATCATCATAAAGTTAATTTTGTTTTTCTTTTTTTTCAGTCTAAACCTAAGAAGATAATTAAACACAGAGGTCTTTACTCACCAACAGCTCTTCACAATGCATACCTTAAAGTAAAAGACAGTGGCTTGCCAGTAAGAACTGTTGCAAAACAGTATGGTGTTCCTCATACTACACTATGGGACCGTGTGAAAGGGGTTATTGACCCTGAATGCCTCAAACCCGGACCAGCTCCACTCTTCTCTCAGGAAGAAGAGGTCAAACTAGTTGACCATGTCAAGACAATGGCTGCCCTTGGGTATGGTTATACTATCAGTGAAGTTGTAGCAAGTGCTACAAACTATGCAGTGTTCCTTGGTAAAAGGCCAAATGATAAACCTTTGTCTGTGAAATGGTTTAAGGGTTTCCAGCAGCGATGGCCTGAGTTGCGAGTTGTTCGTCCGAGGGTACTGTCCAACTACAGAGCTGAAGCCACATCAGAGGCCAATGTTCATGAATATTTCAACAATTTGATGAGCGTTGTTGAAAAACATGACCTCCACAACAAACCTGAGTGTGTCTATAACATTGACGAAAAAGGTATCCAAACAGAGCATACCCCACCATTCATAATAAGTGGCACATTGAAGGCACCAGCAGTTACTTCGTCAAGGTCCTGCGTTACAACAATAATTGGATGTGGCAACGCATTAGGCACACAGCTTCCACCATTCTTTGTTTTCAAAGGGAAACGCCTGAATGCAGATCTGTTACAAGGGTCTACACAAGGGTCATCAGGGTGTATGTCTGACAGTGGCTGGTCAAATTCAGCTGTGTTTTTACACTACATGGACACCCATTTCCTCAGATATGTGCAAAGAGTGGACAAGTCACAGCCTATCCTTGTTCTGCTTGATGGCCATAAAAGCCACATAAATGTTCCAGTGCTGGATTGGGCAAAGAAGAATAACATTATTCTATTCATCTTACCGGCCCACACAAGCCATGTCCTTCAACCCCTTGATGTGGGTTGTTTTGGACCCCTTCAAAAAATCTACAACTCCATGTGTCACAGATTTATCAGAGAAAATCCCTCTACAAAAATAACAAGGTACAATGTTGCTCCTCTTGGATCTGCTGCATACGTAGCAGCATTGTCTGTGGAAAATCTTCGATCTGCCTTCAAGAAATCAGGTGTTTTTCCTGCTGACGAGTCAGCTGTTAGCAAGGAGCATTTTACCACTTCGCTACCATATGTTGCTGAACCATCTGTTCCTGAAATCAACAAAAACATGCATGAAAGAAATCCTGATGTTTTCTTCTATGAAGCAGAAGTTATCATTAACAAAAAGAAAGAATTCAACAATGGAAAGAAAAAGAATAACATTCTTGAATTTACATCTGGCAAAGAAATAACAGATCCGGTAATTGAACAGAAACTAAGGGAAAGAGCTGAAACAACAAATGAACAGAAAAACAAGCAACAAACTGAACAATCCAACAAACATTCAAAGCTTATGCCCACAAAAGAAACAGTTTCACAAACAAGGAACAAACAACTGAAAAAAAACAATCAACAAAACAACACACTTACCCAGAGCCTGGACCCTCCCATCTGAACACTGATGTTGAATTCTCTGAAGATGAAGATGATGATGAAACTTGTTGTGTATGCAGCCTCTTTCAGCCAAAAGAACTTGCTAACTGCGTATCATTGATGTTTGTAAAGTGGGCCAAGTGTGACTTTGATAACTGTAGCCACTGGGTGCACTTGCAGTTTTGCACAGCCACAAATGTTGTCAGGAGAAATGACCCGTTCTATTGTCCTTGCCACAATATTGCAGAGGAATAGACTTGTTTTTTGTGTTCAAAGCTACATGCTTTTCTAATTTTGTTAATTTTCATGTTTCAAAAAAAATTGTTCAGTTTCATGTTTGTTTATATTCACTGGAGTAGTATTTATGAACTGTTCGGTAATAGGTCATGTTTACATCGGCCGCCATTTTGTTTTGTCTGCTAGGTGACAATAAACAAGGAATCATTGTTATGAATTCTTGACGGATATTTGCTTGACAACTTTACAGATAAGTTATTTAATGATTGAACTGTTAGTTATTTGTTAAAACAAATTGTTTTTGTTATTTTAAGTGTTTGCAAATTTAACTTAATTTCTTAGGTGTTCGATAACTGGTTCGTCCACCATAAAATAAATAAAATTTTGAAATGAAGTTATCAAGTATTATCTCACGGTGAATTTGGATTCGTTTAAGTTTTAATTACTTCTGGTGACGAAAAAGTCATAAATTTCAATTATCGAGTATCTTTATACCATCGGCATTTTGGTCAGATACGTTTGAAAGCATTCACAAATAACTTTATATTGAATACATGATCTTATTCTATAATAATGAAATGTAATTTTCATTGGTTTCCTCTATTGTATAGGTATTACAGAAAAAAATGAATAACGACTCAATTTGCCCTTGAGGCGAACGCAATACGCCCTTATGGCGAACAGTAGTTTATGTAATGGCAGAGGCAAACGGACGAGAATTAACCACATATTTATTCCAATAAACATGACTCAGTCTATAAAGAATCCAATAGCTCACAAACAGCAAGAATCACACAATTATTTATTATGTTTATGTCTGTACTTTTCTTTGTCACCCCAGTGCTACAAGTAGTTCCGCTGCTGTAAAGGTCGGATAGACACTACAAGTGACCATGCAATTTTTTCTCTTTTTATGACTTATTTTCGTCAACATGATGACAACAGAATAAACTTATAAAATCAACACATGGCTGTTACTGTGCAATTTGAATTTTTATAAATATAGGAAATACAAAACCAAATATATGCTAAATACAAATCTGTGTCCGTGTTAAGGGCGAATGTGTCAGACTCATGGGCGAATTCAGTGGGTAGTGTTATTCAACTATTTTTTCAAGCTGGGAATCAAATAATTATTTGTAAAATAGATTCATATGAATTGATAGTTAAAGCCTGCACAAGCTGAGTCCCGGCTTTGATCACAAAGCTTTTTATTATAGACTTATGCCGCTAACCCGCCCGACTCAAGGGCGAGTTGCCCTATGTATATAACTAACATAAAATACAAGCACGCATTACAAAAGATGACTTTGCATAATATACAACTTCTCGTAGTTTTGTTTCATTTAGACCGGTAATACATCACTCACTATAATCACATTCACATTCATTTTGAGCGTATTAAAATATCGTATATTTGAAAACACTGCTTGACAATTTTAATTAAATGCATGTACAATATTTAATTTGTATTTTGGGAAAAATTAATATATTTCATAAACTCTATAAATGAGAAAATGACATCTTTAAAATAAGTTGTATCGTATACAGATAATACACAATTTCTGTTTAGAATTGCTACGGCAGAACGAATTCTCTGTCAATCAATCGACACAATCGAGCTCTCTTGTCTGTGAGTCAACCAGGCCGAGCTCTCTTGTCTGTGAGTCAACCAGGCCGAGCTCTCTTGTCTGTGAGTCAACCAGGCCGAGCTCTCTTGTCTGTGAGTCAACCAGGCCGCACTGAGCAAGCTCTCTTGTCAGTGAGTCAACCAGGCCGCACTGAGCGAGCTCTCTTGTCTGTGAGTCAACCAGGCCGCACTGAGTCGAGCTCTCTTGTCTGTGAGTCAACCAGGCCCACTGAGCGAGCTCTCTTGTCTGTGAGTCAACCAGGCCGCACTGAGCGAGCTCTCTTGTCTGTGAGTCAACCAGGCCGCACTGAGTCGAGCTCTCTTGTCTGTGAGTCAACCAGGCCGCACTGAGCGAGCTCTCTTGTCTGTGAGTCAACCAGGCCGCACTGAGCGAGCTCTCTTGTCTGTGAGTCAACCAGGCCGCACTGAGTCGAGCTCTCTTGTCTGTGAGTCAACCAGGCCGCACTGAGCGAGCTCTCTTGTCTGGTCTGTGAGTCAACCAGGCCGCACTGAGCGAGCTCTCTTGTCTGTGAGTCAACCAGGCCGCACTGAGTCGAGCTCTCTTGTCTGTGAGTCAACCAGGCCGCACTGAGACGCTGCAGCAAAGAAAACACGAGTGACAGCTTTTCTTGCCAAGCAGACAGAACAAATACAGAAATATTATTGTTGCCAATATCTTGCTAGCGGTAAAATATTTTCATACATTTCAATGTCTGGTTTTGAGCCTATCTACAATGCATTATTAAAGGGATCTTTTCACGCTTTGGTAAATTGACAAAATTGAAAAAAGTTGTTTCAGATTCGCACATTTTCGTTTTAGTTATGATATTTGTGAGGAAACAGTAATACTGAACATTTACCATGGTCTAATATAGCCATTATATGCATCTTTTGACGATTTTAAAACCTAAAAATTATAAAGCGTTGCAACGCGAAACGATTGAATAATTTGGAGAGTTCTATTTTTGTCGTTAAATTTTGTAAAACTACGAAGATTGCTTATATAAGGTATAAAATACGTCATGTATGTGTACTCGGCGGAATAGCTCAGTAGACTAAAGCATTTTTACTTCAGGACTCTGGCAGGACTCCAGGGGTCACTGGTTCGAAACCTGCTCCGGGCAATGTTCTTTTCCTTTCTTTAATTTTATTCTTGACTTTTTACTGGAGCTTTTACGATCCAATGTTTACATTTATCAATATAAAGCATTTAATGAATAAGTTAAAAAATGCCAAAATCTGTGAAAAGGCCCCTTTAAATAAGACAAGTGCGTTCATCATTTGGGATTTTATTGTCCGACACTTACTACTCTCCGAATAAATGCATCACTTCAATCGACGAGACGACTGTTTCATTTGATTTTGTTTTCAGAATATAATGCAGACATTCTATTCTGGATCTATAACGTTCTAAAAAAAAATCATCTTGCCAAACTATAAACACGACCCTTCAAACAAAGAGACATTAAAACAAAGGATTTTTTCGGAAAATAACTATTTCATGATTGGAGAAGCCGCGTGAATAAATTGGTGTTCAATGATTACGAATGGATAAAATGCATACATCTATAACAGCAAACACATTTGTTCATGCTTATTCGCTCTACGATTACATTTTAAAATTTAAAACTTGATAACTTTGCGAGAAAAATAACGCCGTGACGTCAAAATAAAGAGGTATTTTCCATTTAAAATAATGAACACTATCGAGTGCTTTCACTGTTATTTTTCACCTTTCGACGCATTGAAATACCAGTTTCAAATAAACGTTTTCATATACAGGTGGGCTTTAGATTGAATGCAACAATCAACTTAACGTGATACAAAAACTTAGCAAACCAACTCATGGTCTTAAAACACACTACGCTGCTTTAAAAGACACAATCACAACATCTGTTTGATAGCAGGAACGTGTCTAACATGCCAGGAACCAATATCTGTTTGATAGCAGGAACGTGTCTTACATGCCAGGAACCAATATCTGTTTGATAGCAGGAACGTGTCTTACATGCCAGGAACCAATATCTGTTTGATAGCAGGAACGTGTTTTACATGCCAGGAACCAATATCTGTTTGATAGCAGGAACGTGTCTTACATGCCAGGAACCAATATCTGTTTGATAGCAGGAACGTGTCTTACATGCCAGGAACCAATATCTGTTTGATAGCAGGAACGTGTCTTACATGCCAGGAACCAATATCTGTTTGATAGCAGGAACGTGTCTTACATGCCAGGAACCAACATCTGTTTGATAGCAGGAACGTGTCTTACATGCCAGGAACCAATATCTGTTTGATAGCAGGAACGTGTCTTACATGCCAGGAACCAATATCTGTTTGATAGCAGAAACGTGTCTTACATGCCAGGAACCAATATCTGTTTGATAGCAGGAACGTGTCTTACATGCCAGGAACCAATATCTGTTTGATAGCAGGAACGTGTGTTACATGCCAGGAACCAATATCTGTTTGATAGCAGGAACGTGTCTTACATGCCAGGAACCAACATCTGTTTGATAGCAGGAACGTGTCTTACATGCCAGGAACCAATATCTGTTTGATAGCAGGAACGTGTGTTACATGCCAGGAACCAACATCTGTTTGATAGCAGAAACGTGTCTTACATGCCAGGAACATTGTGATAAGAAGGCAATTTGGCGAATATACACGGCGCTTCTCCAAAACGGATAACATTTGGAAACAAATGAAAGATAACGGCTGAAAATGGAAGCGGAAGCGAACCAGAACATAAACATTGTGAAATACGTAACGAACTGAGTGTTCCGGGTCAAGTTGGGGCGATACCTCCAAAAACAAATATTATACACGGACTATTCGGCACTTAAGTTTATCATCTACGTTAACATTTGATATGTAAAAAAGATAATAAGATAATAAGAAAAAGATTACATCAGCGCCAAGGAAAACAAAGGTAAAGAGTTGTGAAAGAGCATACGAATATTGTTTATTTTGCCAACTGTGAAAAAAAAACATATTCACTACTACTGTTTTCTCGTTTAGAAACATTCATATGTATAACGAAGATGTTAGCAAACAAAGGCGCTGTCGTCACGTGACAATTTGCACCGGATAATAACAAAACTATCAAATAATGGCTCGGAAAAAAAAACGGCATGGATAACATAACCAGATTGATAATTATTCAGACTGAGCGATGTTTATACCACCACAGACATGGATGCACTAAGCAGTGCACTGGTCATTCAGTCCGCTGAATGAACCTAATGTTCCGTTTGTCGTTGAGAAAAGACTTTTGACTGCGACAAATGTTTGGCTGAAGTCCATTCACGCCTATTTCATAAATCCGATGCCAGTATTTGACACATAAAGGACTCGTTGTCCTACAATATTCATTATGACATTGACGTCACAAGAGTTTGGCTGCAGCTTTCAACAGGTACCTAGATCGGCATTATGCATTATATTGGTAATATGGACATAAATCTCCATTTTACTACATTTACTGAGACTTTGAACATAAACTTATCAACAACATAGGTAACCACTTTTAGATGACATTTATACTGCTGATAACGAGCATCAAATGACTGAGTTTAAGTCTTAGCTGTTTATTGGAATAAAGTTTTCGTTATAACTATAAACATTCGGTACAAAATTGTGAAACTAAAACGGCGCATTGTAAACATATTTAAAAATGTTTGGCATCATCCGTAGCCATTCCTAGTATTAGCCGGTATGCAATATGCGTTCAGTTGTTATCCTTTTTAGTTTGGTTAAGCTTCGTGAGTTACCGACGTAAGAATTTCAAATCGTAGCACTAGGTTCCTGAATGCGCTTCCAGAATTAATATTAAATTGAGCCTTTCTCTTAGAAAACGGGGCATGAAGCGCGTGTGTAAAGTGATCATCATAGATTTGCCTATTCATTCCGAACAGGCTTATCAAGGACGCCACTGTTCGCATTATTTGGATTTTCACTAAAAGTATGCTTCCCTCTCACAAAAAATACCATAAAAATGGAATGTGTCGTACCTGATTTGCATGTTCGTCTGCAAGCCTATTCTGGGCCGACACTTTACAAGCAGGCATTTTGTCCCGTTTTAACATAACGAGGCGCATTATTTAAGAAGTAAGTGATCTAGACCCGATAAATGCAAGAAGGTTAGGTCTTGTTTAATGCAGAACAGCCAGGCGACCAGGCCGAAGAACAGCCGCTTGACGGGCACGTAGATGCCTTTGTGGTAAATGTTCACCGTGAGCACCGTCATGGCCGTGGCCGAGGACACGATGGTGATAGTGACACCATAGTAGAGGCCTGCAGTACAGCGAGTTGTTGTTGCGATAATAGTAATATACACACAGACATCGCATTTAAATCAAACGCCGTATATGTTTAAGTTACATTAGGTTTGGAATCGATGTCGCTGCAACACTGTCCACAAAACAATACAAACAAAATTGGTTATGACCAATATCTATATGCCCATGATGTGAATGTAATGACGATCATAATATATAAATAAGTTATGCATAGAATCTTTGAGGAAACATCTCTATATGAGAGCATTTCAATGTAATGCACAATTAAACCTCGATTTGTGAAAACTGGATTTAATGCGTGTGCGTAGAGTGTCATTGCAGCCAGTGCAGTCCGTAATGCTAATCAGGGACGACACTTTATGCCTACATTTGATATTCGCTATGTACACATCCTTTAACGAAATACCATTAACATGGAAACTGTCGTCTCAGATTAGCCTGTGTGAAGGACACTTTACGTATATGCATTAAGACCAGTTTTCTGACATGATGAGGAACGAGACCAAAGATAACAGCGTCGTGATACTCATCGAGACCTGTATATGTACCATACAGTATTATATAAGACATTATGAGGAACACGGAATAGACAACAGCGTCGTTATACCCATCGACACCTAAATATGAACCATATTCAGTTATATTAGACATCATGAGGAACACGACGATATACAACAACGTCGTGATACCCATCGACACCTGAATATGTACCATACAGAGTTATATTAGACATCATGAGGAACACGACGATAGACGACTACGTCGTGATAGCCATCGACACCTGAATAGGTACCATACATAGTAATAAAAACAACATGAGGAACACGACGATTGACAGCAGCGCTGGGTACCCATCAAAATCTGAATTTGTAACATACAGAGTTATATAAGACATCATGAGGAACACGACGATAGACAGCAGCGTCGTTATAGCCATCGACACCTGAATATGTACCATACAGAGTTATGTAAGATATCATGAAGAACACGACGATTGACAACTACGTCGTGATACCTATCCACACCTGAATATGTACCATACAGAGATATGTAAGACATCATGAAGAACACGACGATAGACAGCAGCGTCGTGATATCCATCCACGCCTAAATAAGTACCATATAGAGTTATGTAAGACAATATGAAGAACACGACGATAGACAGCAGCGTCGTTATAGCCATCGAAACCTGAATATGTACCATATACATTATAGAAGACATCTCTCCGCCTTTGGTGGAATTAAAAAACAACAACTGCAGAGCCACCAGTTTGATATGCACGCAAGGCCTCACCATATTGAACAGGTAGAACAGC
Source organism: Dreissena polymorpha (assembly GCF_020536995.1). Lineage (NCBI taxonomy): Eukaryota > Metazoa > Mollusca > Bivalvia > Myida > Dreissenidae > Dreissena > Dreissena polymorpha. Next base: position 83,633,133 of record NC_068364.1, read on the forward strand.
GGGCGCTACTTGATGATGATGTCGTACTTCATGAAAAGCACAAGGTCCGGGCAGCACGAGAACTTATCCAACTGTCGACGCGAGCGGTACTTCACGAGCACCCATTCGGAGCTGGGCAAATAGATGTTGGAGAGTCCCTTCTCGTCCGATTGACTGAGGATGTTTAGATGGTCCATGCCGATCGACCAAGAAGCAAAGCGCTTTGTGCTGCTTTGAACGGCATACTTGAAGTATTTGACGTCGAAAGTGCACAAGGACCGGAAGATGGACACGCAAAGCCACGTCACGTTGCCGTAGTAAATGTACTTGATTACAACATTCGAGCTGATGGACGTTAACGTCGTCGTGGATACTGCGCTGAAATGTAATATAACACTGCTGTGAAATGTGAGAACACATGCTGCTGTGAAATGTAAGAACATTAGCTGCTGTGAAATGTGAGATAACACATTGCTGTGGAATGTGATTTCAAGCTGCTGTGAAATTTGAGAACACATCCTGCTGTGAAATGTAAGAACAAATCCTGCTGTGAAATGTAAGAACATCTGCTGCTGTGAAAGCAAACATTGTGTGTAATGTCAATAAACACTTATGTGAAATTTGAGTAAAAACAGATGTGAAATATGGGTACACACATCTGTAAAACGTGTGTACATGTGAAATGTGGGTACACACTGCTGTGAAATGGAAGTACACACCGATTTAAAATGTAAGTACCCACTGATGTGAAATGTGAGTACATTCTGCTGTGAAACACGAGTTTACGCTCATGTGAATCGTGAGCACACGCTGATGTGAAAAATGAGTACAAATTTCTATGAAACGTGAGTAAACACGGCTTCGAGATCTTTTTGAAACTCGTGCTGCTAAATCATAGAAATGCTCAATAATATAATGTATCCGTATTTTATAATAAACGGTCTATTTCAAAATAAATAGTGAATACGACCACAGTATTGTTTCATTCACTTTTTGTGAAATGACGACGTTGTTAGCTTGTATTCGTCAAGTCGGAAATTATGACATTTTTTATCGTGATGGTAGAAGGTTTACTGTTGAAAAAACAGTGTAACAAGAACAGGAACGGTTTTGTTAATAAATTGTTTAAGGCATTGCCTTTATATCAAGAACTGTCTTTAGAAATGATATTGTAGCTAATAATGATAAAAAAGTCTGAAATGAAAATATACTGATTGATTTGTGTTTTCATTGTGTATGCATTTATGTAAAAACAATATGTGTTTGTGAAACTCTATGTCCGCCATATATTTGACCTTTGACCTTGAAGGATGACCTTGACCTATCACCACTCAAAATGTGCAGCTCCATGAGATGCACATGCATGCCAAATATTAAGTTGCTATCTTCAATATTGCAAAAGTTATTACAAATGTTAAAGTTTGACGAATTTGACACATATATTTGACCTTTGACCTTGAAGGATGACCTTGACATTGACCATTCACCACTCAAAATATGCAACTCCATGAGATACACATGCATTCCAAATATGAAGTTGCTATCTTCAATATTTCAAATGTTATGGCAAATGTTAAAGTTTGACGCAAACAAACCAACAAACAAACAAACAGACAAGGGCACAAACAATATGTTTATAGACTTGGGTACATAAAAAGTATGTTTTAGCAAAAAAAAAGCCGAATTTTAGAATTCAATGATTAAATCGACTTATATTTAAACAAACATATGGCCAGAATACACAAACAATTTCCGCACTAAAGTTAGTGAGATAAATACAAAAATAGCAATGTTCTGCTCTGAAAACGCTGAAAAATAAAATAATTTGAATTTGCGTTCGTCTCCATCAGCTACTACAGCATCAGTTTAAGAAATTAGGACAGCGATTTTATCACCAATTATATTTGGACCCTCCGCCATTGTTTACAGAGCCCAAATATATATCTTATAGTGAAGACGGACACAAGTTTCATTACATCAGAGCTAATTTACTAGACCATTGCCACATATGGGTACAATATTGTGTTGATTTAATATGTCGCCCAATATAGGTACGATATTCTATTGTGTGAACATATAAAGGTATAATATTGTGTTGTGTGGACATTTAACATAATAAAGGTTCGATTGTTAGTTGTGCGAACATGTCCTCCAGTAACAGTACGATATTGCGTTGTGTGAACATGTGGCCCAATATAGGTACGATATTTACTTGTGAGAATACGTCGCCCGATATAGGAACGATATTTAGTTGTGTGAACATGTCGTCTAATATAGGAACGATATTTAGTTGTGTGAACATGTCGTCCAATATAGGAACGATATTTAGTTATGTGAACATGTCGCTCAATATAGGTACGACACGGTGTTGTGTGAAAATGTGGCCTAATATAAGTACGATATTGTGTTGTGTGAACATGTTGCACAATACAGGTTCGATATTGTGTTTTATGAAAATGTGGCCCAATAAAGGTTCGATATTGTGTTGTGTTAACATGTCGCCCAATATAGGTACGATATTGTATTGTGGGAACATGTCGCAAAATATTTCCCCAAATAATATAGCAGAAGAAGTCAAAATTGCGCTAACCTATTCCAATAAATATCGATCATACCAATCAGAACAAGGCAATTTCTGTTCGCAGTGGGTTTGAATAAGAAAATGCATGGATCATTTAAAAGGTCACCTAATAAATGAAAATGTAAATTTATATTGACATTTTCTTGCTTGAAGAAACCTTCGTCACCGTGAATATTTGATATACAACATGTCTGGAGGCACCCGTAAATACATCATTATCATTCAAGAAGAGATATTTTAGGAAATTGTTTTGTTAAAGCGGAGCCATAGGGAATCTACTGCAGTATGATAATTGCGTCTAAATCTTTTCATTAACCCATTTATGCCTAGTGGACTCTCCCATCCTTCTAAGTTTGATCAATTTATTTCCAAAATTAAGGATGTCTAGTACCGTATATTTATTCTATATTTAGAATATTTCTTACAGAAATTCTTAAAAGCAAATGGCGCAGACCCTGATGAGACGCCGCATCATGCGGCGTCTCATCAGGGTCTGCGCTGTTTGCTGATGCCTTTTTTTCTAGACGCTAGCTATAAATATATACATTAATACATTATTGGCTGCTTTTATCGCATAGATTAAGCGAGTAAATGGATTTTAACAAGCGAATCCATCTGCTCAACAATTTAATGAAGTGTCACTAAACACAACATTATACCACAGCATACTTAATGCACACTTTTAATTCCACTATACTAATACTACGACATGTGCACGTGAAAGACGAACTTTTTAAAAAGGACGACGCGTGTACGTGATATACGTACATGTTATAGAGAACAACATGTGCATTTTATAGACCTACTAGTTAAAAGAGGACGGCATGTGCAAGTAATAATCGTACTTGTAATAGCGACGACAAGTGATAGACGTACTTTTTATAGACGACGACACGTTATAGACGTGCTTGTTATAGACGACACGTGATAGACGAACTTGTTTTGGAGGACAACATGTGCACGTGATAAACGTTTATGTGCTTGCTATATAATACGACATGTGATAAACTTTTTTATAGAGGACATGTGCACGTGCTAGACATACTTTCTATAGAAAACGACAGTTGCGTGTGATAAACATACTTGTTATAGAGGACGACATGTGCACTTGATAACGCAATTGCTATAGAAGACGACACGTGCGCGTGATTAACGTGCTTGTTAAAAAAACACCATTTACACGTGATGACGTACTTGTTGATGACGGCGATACGGGCACGTTATAGACCTTCCTTTTATAGAGGACGTCGTGAGCACATGATGGCGTAGAACACGTAATATACGTTATTATTATGGATGAGGAAATGTACACATGAGGACTTTTTTGTTATAGATAAGAAAATGCACACGTGATAACGTTCTTGTCATAGAGGATGAAATGTACACGTGATGACGTTCTTGTTATAGAGGAGGAAATGTACACTAATGACGTTCTTGTTATAGAGGATGAAGTGTACAAGTGATGAAGTTCTTGTTATAGAGGAGGAAATGTACACGTGGTGACGTTCTTGTTATAGAGGAGGAAATGTACACGAATGACGTTCTTGTTATAGAGGATGAAGTGTACACGTGATGAAGTTCTTGTTATAGAGGAGGAAATGTACAAGTGATGACGTTCTTGTTATAGAGGAGAAAATGTACACGTGGTGGCGTTCTTGTTATAGATAAGAAAATGCACACGTAATAACGTTCTTGTCATAGAGGATGAAATGTACACGTGGTGGCGTTCTTGTTATAGAGGAGGAAATGTACACGTGGTGGCGTTCTTGTTATAGAGGACAACGTCAGGCCTGCACACTATGACGGTGATGTTTCCGTACTTGTGGGTCTCCTAGCGTTGCTTCGGGTCTCGCCAGTTTTGATTGACCCAGCAGTTCGTCGTGATGATTTGATTCTTCTCTTCCTCGTAGAAGAAAACAGTTAAAGAGCAACACATAAATGATTATTCACACACGATATGTATCATAATGTTGAAAATATATGATAATACACACAAAATAGCTATCAAAAGAAAAACAATCAATGGCAAACGATAGCAGATTTGTTCCACTCACTTGAACTTCGTTTTTCTGACTCAAATAAACAATATGACAAGAACAGAACAGGCAGTTTATTAAGACTTTTCAAGTTCGTCCGATTTATTTTCTGTCATTTGTGCATTGTTTTCATGATTTGTATGTCTATAATTTAGATGTTTTTTGTTTTATCGTAATCATTAATATATCATGGTATGATCTAAAATGGTTCGTTTCCTTTCGTGAATTCAAGAAGCACGGTAATTACCTCAATGGTGCCCTCAATACAAATTACGCGATTTGTAAAGCGCTATCAAATTCGTGAATCATAATTCATCCTATCAACAATAGCTGCCATTGATTGATTGCTTTCTTTATGTCTTATCTCGACCATTGCTTTATCGCCAGTTATCAGACACCGAGGCCAGCTGTCAGCGAACTGTATTGACGGATATAACGACATATTTTCAAAGATGCAGCGCGCACAATAGGACACAAGATCGACGTGAACGAAACAGGAATCATACTATATAACGATATTTATTTATGAACGGTATTCAGTATTGAAATAATGATCTCTGCAGCAGGTTTGGCAAATATCGTAGATTACTACTACGTCAATTAATAGCTTGTACTGGACAAGACCGCGCATTTTTTATAATGCATATTGGGAAACGGACAATAAATCTTTCTGAAAAAAAGCCGAGACTATATTGTGAACACAATTATAAATATTGGAACAATAGAAACAGAAGAGCCTCGCTCCAACGGTCCTTGTTTAAGTAAAGTGACTGATTGCTTTTACAAGATAAGACACTGCACATGTGTACGATAGCATATCACAAAATATACGCATGATTTAAACCTTGTATACAGCATCGTAAAGGCCAATAGAAAGCAAAAGGGGTTAAATTCCATTTATAGGCATACCCACTTAACCAGATATAAAAAACACAGAAAGTACAGACCAAACAGTGACAAACAAATATATAAATTATAAAAAATAACATGTTAAATAGTAACATAATCGAGTGGTAGGTATTACTGACCATATGTATAGAACTACTAATATAATTAAAACAATTCTCACGAAGGTGACGGTCCAACAAGCGTTGTGTCATAACCCGCAACGCCTTTACAGCAATTATAAAGAGCCAATAACTCGCGAATGTCTGGACAACGCGCAACGAGAAAAGTGTTCTACACATCTAAACATCATTGTGATGACACTTTTGAAGTCTCAATTTAATCGGATGAATCGTGACAGACGTTCACACCAAAACGTGAACATTTGAGCCGTTCTGGAAAAAGTTGGCCACGTGCATTCACGTTCTCTAGAGCGCATCTTAAATTCGATACCAAGTTCAAATAATGTCATCAATTTAAACATCATTGTGATGACACGTTTGAAGTCTCAGTTTAATCGGTTGAAAATTGTGAAAGACGTTCACTCCACAACGTTAACATTTGACAATATGACATCTCGATTATCTAGATGATTAACTATGACATCTCAATCATCTAGATAATTTACAATGACATCCCGATTATCTAGATGATTTACGATGGTTTCTCGATCATCAAGACGAATGACTATAACATCTCGATTAACTAAATGATAAATTATGACATCTCGATTATCTAGATGATTGACTATGAAAACTCGATTATCTAGATGATTGACTATAACATCTCGATTATCTAGATGATTGACTTTGATTTGTCGATTATCTAGATGATTGACTATGACTTGTCGATTATCTAGATGATTGTCTATGACTTCTCGATTATCTAGATGATTGACTATGATTTGTCGATTATCTAGATGATTGACTATGACTTGTCGATTATCTTGATTATTGACTATGACTTGTCGATTTTCTAGATGATTGACTATGACTTGTCGATTATCTAGATGATTGACTATGATTTGTCGATGATCTAGATGATTGACTATGATTTGTCGATTATCTAGATGATTGACTATGACATCTCTATTATCTAGATGATTGACTATGATTCGTCGATTATCTAGATGATTGACTATGACTTGTCGATTATCTAGATGATTGACTATGACATCTCGATTATCTAGATGATTGACTATGACATCTCGATTATCTAGATGATTGACTATGATTTGTCGATTATCTCGATGATTGACTATGACATCTCGATTATCTAGATGATTGACTATAATTTGTCGATTATTTAGATGATTGACTATGACATCTCGATTATCTAGATGATTGACTATGATTTTTCGCTCATCCGGACGATCGATTATGAGACTTACGCATCATCATCTCTGCTGATATCTGAACAGTGCAGCTATATCGAATATCAAAGTGGACTCTACCTTGTAATATTAAGATCACCAATACGGAGCAGTCCATTATATCTTCCATAGGTAGGCGCCGGTCAATCAATTTCCGGTCGTGTCATGTTAGCTTTCCAGAAGCAAGGATATCAGATTAGTGGAAGAACGCCGGTCTCTGAAAGTAAACAGACAAAATTGAGACGCAGCTCTCTGAAATGTCGAGTTAATATCGCGTGGAGAGAAGCGTCTGTCACGCTCAGAGCATTATATTGTCTGATAGTGTCCTGATTTGGATGAGCGCTACTGAAGCGTAAAAGCTTGGAAAAGGATTGAGATCAGATTGCAGATTCTAATTTATATTATCCATTTAGGTCACGGAAATGTAAGAAAAAGTGACATACATCTCACAATCCTCAACAAAATATAGCAATTGTATTTAAATTACACACTTTATGAAAACCATAATTAAGGAGAAAAATCTGGTGCCAAGATTGAAGCCCGCGATTTCAAATTGATCCTAGTCACTAGTACATCGTACGCACAAAATTGCGGAAAAAGCTCTCGCTTAATGACGAAAATCAAGGTATTCTCATATTTTATAATATCAAAATAAATGATAACTATGCGCAGAGTACCCGCTTAGTCGCCTTATGTACTCTGGTAATTGTCGTTTTTCTAGATTTCTGTAGTTTTCTCAAACATTCAGGAACAATAAACAATGAAAATTGTAAATCGTTTGAACATACTTTATTTTGACGTGTTTACTATTCAAGATGACAAACAACGAAGTAAATATGTACAACATTGCTTGCTTTATAACGTGCTTAGAATATGTCGTACAAGGTTTTGCACGTTGTTTAAGCTTTTTTAGATCTGTGGCGAGGAATTTGGAAAATAGTACATCGTCTGAACGTTTTTTGTTTGAGTACATCGTCTGAACGGTTTTAAGTACATCATCTGAACTGCTAATGTTTTTATTTTTAATGCGGTGTTTATCATTATAAAATTGTCATGACATCTGTGATCATCCAAGCGATTTTTCGTCCAAATGACGTTCCGTTCTATGATCAGAAAACATAAAATCCTGTGTTATTTTACATGTTTACATTGTGTTTAATTTTATTAAATTAAATTAATTAAATTCAAGTGATATTATGGGCAACTTACAGCATATAGGTGTCTATCGCAACCGTTGTTTATTGTTGGTGTTTTCATTTCATATACACTTATATTTGTTAATGCAGTATCAACATACTAAAACAAATCCCGGAAAGAGAAAAAAAATGCATTTGAATATCAACCGTACTTTCGTTTTTACAACTGACGACAGAAATGATTCGACTTACAATGTGAATCTAAATCTAGTTTTAGTGCAGATTCGTTCATACGACACAAATACACTATTTTGTTTTACGGATCATTTCGGCTTAGAGGACTGTGTGAAACACGTAAAATATTTAATATAATATATATTTTTTATGAACAACTGGTAGCAAGATGAGTTGCAGATAATTGATCAGTAACCACATTTTAACTAACTCTTTTGACCTGTTCATTTTTTTTTCAGCTCAATTCAACAGAGAAAAATGCCCATAATATCACTTTAAATACAAGTCACGCTCGAAAAGGTTGTTATTTATATACACACATATATATATATATGTATATATATATATATATATATATATATATATATATATATATATATATATATATATATATATATATATATATATATATATATATATATATATATATATATATATATAAAGGCATGGAAATAATGTAATACGAGGTATGTCATTTGGACGAAAGATCCTTGGCTTTTCACATATTTATATTTAAAAAGACTTAATGTAGTTTGCAGTAAAACTAAACTGAACTTAGCATTTTTTTTACATACTTAGCGCATGTGAGTACTTATTAAATGTATGTTATATATAGCTGTTTTGTAATTTCAGAATGCGCCAAAAGTCAAGTATATCTCTTCATGGTTTGAAGAGAAAGCGCTTGAAAACATCGCAAACAATACGATTAATTAAACCAAAATGCATTTCGTCAACTGCATGTCACACTGGAGTTTGTCTGCAACAAATTACACCTGTGCTAACGCCAATTAAGACACTATTTCGTTCACCAGTGTATAAAGTATCTCCACCCAAAAAGCGAGCAAAGAAAAGCATTTCTGCAAGAGCTCTTTTTGAGCAGCAGCCATCTTGGGAAAAAATATGCCGTAGCATTCATTACGCTACTGAATCAGATTATCTTCTGAACATTAACAATGGATCATTCAAAACAAAAAGCGAACAGTAAAGTGGAATCGATATCGTGTGAATCTCAAAGCTAGGAGAATACATAAAATAGTTTGTACTAATGTATGTAAGATATGAAATAGTTGAATACCTACATCTCATATATTAACTCTTCTCAGATTCTACCACCTCCTTTTAATACCAATTTTATAAATTGTTATAGACTTGCCGAATGCTTTAAGAATGCTTTGTGCTTTTTAATGCCAAATACAAATTATGTTAATGTTATGTCATGACATAAAATTTAATGTTAATAAAGAAGTCATTATGACCTAGTGTTATATTTTATTTGAAACATCATATAGAGGCCCTCGAATACATGCATGTGTTATGTAATCTTGACTGGGGTCAGAAGTGGCCACACGCAGGAAGTCAAATATTTTATTGACTCGAATAGCTAAATAACTAATAAAATAACTTTCTACCGGACATGTGCCCAATTTGATGGGGGGGGGGATATAAGACATTAGTAAAAAACATCAAACACACTTTACACAAATTATGATTCTTCAAGAGGAATTAACTGGATTAAAAAAATTTGAGGACTTTTACAAGTTCCAATAGACAACATCAGTGCAGCAAGATTTTTTTTATATAAATGATAGTGTTAACAAGGTTTTGCTATAGCCATACACGGTAAACTGCCCCGCTCCCTAGTGGCCATGCTTTTCAACGGACCGTAACAATTTTCGAATTCAGCCGATGTATCATAACAACAAATGTTCGGACCAAGTTTCATGAAGATTGAAGTATAAATGTGACTTCTAGAGTGCTTAAAAGGTTTTATTATAGCCATGTGAGCAAATATGCCCCACCTGGCGGCCATCTTTTTCAACGAACCTGAACCATTTTCAAAGAAAGCTGATATATCATTCAGACATACGTTTTGACCAAGTTTCAGGAAGATTGAACTATAAATGTGAATTATAGTTTTAACAATATTTTACTTCATTTTGACCAAATGACCTAGGTTTTGACCTGGTGTGACCCATTATCGAACACGACAAAGATATCATTGGGACAACTTTTCTTACCAAGTTTCAAGACAATCAAGCAATAAATGTTACCTATAGAGAGTTAACAAGGACAAATTTTGACGACGCATTAAGGACAAATGGTGATCCTAAAAGCACACCATGAGCACCTTGTGCTCAAATGAGCTAAAAATAAGAAACTTAACGTTATATGTTTTATGACACAAATGTAATTTTATTTGTACTAAATTTCCAGTAATTAGTATTGGTTATGTCATAGTCAGAGAGGTAAAGATTATGCACATATACAGTACATAGATTGGGATGTTCACAAATTTAAGTATATGACTGTTAGATTAAATAAATTCTTTATCACAGTCATTCTCAAGATTTATTAAAGTCATATCACGGTGATAATTTTCTCATCAATCCCTTGACCGGTTCGGATGTTGGGGAGAAATTAGGGACAACAATACAGAAATCCTCCTCCAGTCAGTCATATTGTGTGCTGCTTAGAGTAATTCATCCATGGAAAGGGATGTCCACTCTTACATTATCCATCCAGCATTTCTTCTGACGGCCTCGGCGTCTACTTCCCTCTAACGTGCCCTGGAGATCAGTCCTGCACAGAGATTTGTGCCTGGTGACGTGTCCAAACCAAGCCAGCTGTACCTTAGCACAACTAGTCGTGGTCATGGTAGTGCATTTATAAAATTGCCCTTACTGAAGCTTGTTCCATTTTGTTCACTGTTGTTTATTTCTCAATATGAAACAATCAAAAGCAATCCAGTGTAATTTGTCCACTTCATAGGCTTAATTTATTTGCCCATCGATATGTAGAGAGAACATTACCGGATTCGATTTGCTGTTGGCATATATGGGTAAGTCTTCTAGGACCTTTTGTAGTACAATCTTATCTCAGTTCTGAAATTTTAAGATATACTAGCATACAGTTGACAATATAATGTACATTTTTTTAACACATTGAATAAACACACATTCACATATGGGCATGAGGGATTTCTTTGCCTATTAATGTTTGTAGTAAATTTTAAAGAATTCTAGCATCATAAATAAAGTTATTGTCCGATCACATATGTTGTTACAATTTTATTATGATAAGCATCGCATTTAAAGTAAAAACAGAAGAAGTTCAGATGATGTACTCAAAACCGTTCCGACGATGTACTCAAACAAAAACCGTTCAGACGATGTACTATTTTCCAAATTCCTCGCCACAGATCTAAAAAAAAAAGCTTAAATAACTTGCACAACCTTGTACAACATATTCTCAGCATGTTATTAAGCGAAAAGTGTTGTATTTATTTCGTTGTTTGTCGTCTTGAATAGCAAACACGTCAAAATAAAGTTTGTTCAGACGATGTACAATTTTCATTGTTAATTGTTCCTAAATGTTTGAGAAAACTACAGAAATCTAAGAAAAACGACAATTACCAGAGTACATAAGGCGACTAAGCGGGTACTCTGCGCATAGTTATCATTTATTTTGATATTATAAAATATGAGAATACCTTGATTTTCGTCTTTAAGCGAGAGCTTTTTCCGCCAATTTTGTGCCTACGATGTACTTTTGTGATCACGTGATTCCCCGCAGTGCTAGTGTACTACAGAATACCGTCAGAAATCAAATACTTTCTTGAAAAACGTTCACAAGTCATTTATGTACATATTCAAATGAACCAACAGCGGTATGTAGTTTCTTGATTTGTAATGAATGCATTAATATCGATTAATGAAGTAATGTTTGAATTATAAACATGTGTTCATATTATTGTTTACTAAGAAATTTCTCCCGCCATAAATTCAAGCAGTTCAAGTACACGGAGACTTCAAAGTAATGATTTAAAGTATCTTCGTAGAGGTCTTTTAAACTATGCTTTAATGTATATACATCAAAATGTGTATAGTTTTGACCCCAAGTGCATGATTTAAATACACCTTGTACAGGACTTGTATCTTTATAATAATATGTTTCATATCAAATATCAATGCTCTGAGATTTGCGGTATCAGAAATAAACATTTTAAAAGAAATTTGCTTTAAATTATCTTCTATATAAGTCTATATTATTAATCCGATGACCCATGGGCGGTTTATAGGTTTTTAACCCATGTTCATGATTTGAACAAACTTAGTAGACAGCACGTATACAATTCTTTAGACGAATGTTTTAATCACTGACTCTTGCGACTTCTAAACATAAAACAATCAATTGTTAAGTTTAAATATGTATATCTTAACATGATTTGAAAACACTGACGTCGCTAGTTTGAATCCAAGGGGCATGAATTGAACTCTGTCTACTGCTTTTGCAGCGCATGATTAGGTGAGCTACCACGCGTATAAAAGATTTGAGTTAAGGGTTTTACCAAAAAACTACGAACAGCCCCGAAAGTCGTCTGATTTATATATATCTAAACTATTTCTCAGATGCAAGTCAACTAATCGCCTACTAAAGCCGTTGATTACCGATATGAGATTTTATGCAAAAACACAACACCTAACAAAGCTGCTGGGTATCGCAGTTAAATCATGTGTAGTTTTGTTTTCAAATTGTTAAACTTTCTTCAAAAGTAAATGCATTCGAAATAAAGGATCTCAAGGTGATATTAAACCACTCAGTTTTCCATCGATCACGTCTTCTTCTACCCGAAATTGTTGCAAAGTAGATAACGACATATTCACCGAGACTAGTTTCATCGTTAACTAAAAAATGCAACGGCGAACATAGCACATAGGTTATAAAAAAATTGACAGATTAACGCTTGGTGGATTTTTAGCCACTAGAAGACCACACATCATATCGCATTAGTATAATGAGCTTTTGTTAAAGATCATTAAGTGATATTGTTATTTATTTTATAGAAAACTCTCAAAACTTGCTAAACCATGATCAAATAAGTTTGTTTGGAATTAATGACAAGTACCTACATTTTCTTACATTGAGCAGTATGTATTCACGTTGAAATGTCCTTTTAAAGACAATTCATCGGACCATATTTACCTAAATTCATAATCGTTGTCAAAGAATTACTGTATGATAGACGATACAGTGCGCTTTTTAGTGATGGCGATATTTTCCAAATCGAGTAAGCGTGATTAATCTCGATATACCGATATTTCGACAGGACTATTAGTGGAAGTACTGTGCAAAAATATTGAATCAGACGCATTCTTTGTGCCGTTATTCTACGAATATTAACAAATATCTCCGATCTCACTGTGCATGTGCTACTCTATGTATCACTATGTATATGCTACTCTGGGTATAACTATGCATGTGCTACTCTATGTATAACTATGTATGTGCTACTATGTGTATCACTATGTATGTGCTACTCTGTGTATAACTATGCATGTGCTACTCTATGTATCACTATGTATGTGCTACTATGTGTATCACTATGTATGTGCTACTATGTGTATCACTATGCATGTGCTACTCTATGTATCACTATGCATGTGCTACTCTGTGTATCAGTATGTATGTGCTACTCTGTGTATCAATATGTATGTGTTACTCTGTGTATCACTATGTATGTGCTACTCTGTTTATCACTATGCATGTGCTAGTCTTTGTACCACTATGTATGTGCTATTCTCTGTATCACTATGTATATGCTACTCTGTGTATCACTATGTATGTGCTACTCTGTGTATCACTATGTATATGCTCCTCTATGTATCAATATGTATGTCCTACTATGTGTATCAATATGTATGTGCTACTTTGTGTATCACTATTTATTGGCTACTCTGTGTATCAATATGTATGTGCTACTCTGTGTATCAATATGTATGTGCTACTCTGTGTATCACAATGTATGTGCTACTCTGTGTATCACTATGTATGTGCTACTCTGTGTAAAAATATGTATGTGCTACTCTGTATATTACTATGTATGTGTTACTATGTGTGTCACTATGTATGTGCTTCTCTGTGTATCATTATGTATGTGCTACTTTGTGTATCAATATGTATGTGCTACTCTGTGTATAACTATGTTTGTGCTACTCTCTGTATCAATATGTAAGTGCTATTGTGTTTATCACTATGTATGTGCTTTTCTGTATACCACTTTATATGTGCTACAATGTGTGTCACTATGGATATGCTTATCTGTGTATCACAATGTATGTTTTACTCTGTGTATCAATATGTATGACTATGTGCTACTCTGTGTATCAATATGTATGTGCTACTCTGTGTATCAATATTATGTGCTACTCTGTGTATCACTATGTTTTTGCTACTCTGCGTATAACTATGCATGTGCTACTCTGTGTATCAATATGTATGTGCTACTCTGTGTATCATTATGTATGTGCTACTCTGTGTATCACTATGTATGTGCTACTATGTGTATCACTATGTATGTGCTACCCTGTGTATCACTATGTAAATGCTACTCTGTGTATCAATATGTATGTGCTACTCTGTGTATCACTATGTATGTGCTACTCTGTGTATCACTATGTATGTGCTTCTCTGTGTATCAATATGTATGTGCTACTCTGTGTATCAATATGTATGTGCTACTCTTTGTATCACTATGTATGTGCTACTCTGTGTATCAATATGTTTGTGCTAATCTGTGTATCACTATGTATGTGCTACTCTGTGTATCAATATGTATGTGCTACTCTGTGTATCACTATGTATGTGCTACTCTGTGTATCACTATGTATGTGCTACTCTGTGTATCAATATGTATGTGCTACTCTGTGTATCACTATATATGTGCTACTCTGTGTATCACTATGTATGTGCTACTCTGTGTATCACTATGTATGTGCTTCTCTGTGTATCACTATGTATGTGCTACTCTGTGTATCACTATGTATGTGCTACTCTGTGTATCACTATCACTATGTATGTGCTACTATGTGTATCATTATGTATGTGCTACTCTGTGTATCACTATGTATGTGCTACTCTGTGTATCAATATGTATGTGCTACTCTGTTTATCACTATGTATATGCTGCTCTGTGTATCACTATGTATGTGCTACTCTGTGTATCACTATGTATGTGCTACCCTGTGTATCACTATGTAAATGCTACTCTGTGTATCAATATGTATGTGCTACTCTGTGTATCAATATGTATGTGCTACTCTTTGTATCACTATGTATGTGCTACTCTGTGTATCAATATGTTTGTGCTACTCTGTGTATCAATATGTATGTGCTACTCTTTGTATCACTATGTATGTGCTACTCTGTGTATCAATATGTTTGTGCTAATCTGTGTATCACTATGTATGTGCTACTCTGTGTATCAATATGTATGTGCTACTCTGTGTATCACTATGTATGTGCTACTCTGTGTATCACTATGTATGTGCTACTCTGTGTATCAATATGTATGTGCTACTCTGTGTATCACTATATATGTGCTACTCTGTGTATCACTATGTATGTGCTACTCTGTGTATCACTATGTATGTGCTTCTCTGTGTATCACTGTGTATGTGCTACTCTGTGTATCACTATGTATGTGCTACTCTGTGTATCACTATCACTATGTATGTGCTACTATGTGTATCATTATGTATGTGCTACTCTGTGTATCACTATGTATGTGCTACTCTGTGTATCAATATGTATGTGCTACTCTGTTTATCACTATGTATATGCTACTCTGTGTATCACTATGTATGTGCTACTCTGTGTATCACTATGTATGTGCTACTCTCTGTATCACTATGTATGTGCTACTCTGTGTATCACTATGTATGTGCTTCTCTGTGTATCACTATGTATGAGCTACTCTGTGTATCACTATGTATGTGCTACTCTGTGTATCACTATGTATGTGCTACTCTGTGTATCACTATGTATGTGCTACTCTGTGTATCACTATGTATGTGCTACTCTGTATATCACTATGTATGTGCTACTCTGTGTATCACTATGTATGTGCTACTCTGTGTATCACTATGTATGTGCTACTCTGTGTATCACTATGTATGTGCTACTCTGTATATTACTATGTATGTTCTCCTCTGTTTTTTTTTAAACAATATTTCAGAAATTGATTTCCATTTTATTTTAGCGGAATTCTACTTGTCTTGGCCTTTCATGACAATCACTACAATTTGGATTTGGAAACTCATATTTTTACAAGAGCTTTTCATATGTGCATCCTAAATAATATCTGCCTCCTCGATCATCTTTGCATCCTAAAATAAAACACTATAAACATGTTGTTCATCTAAGTATGTTTTATCGTTATCAATTATAAGATACAATTTGAAGGCACGCAATGGTTGCAGAATTCCCTTCGGTCTATAGCAACGTAACTTCATAATATCTGTCAGAATATCTTACCAGTGACGTCGTAAGAGTCACACTATGTCTTGTGCCACTATTAAACAACTGTCAAAAACATCGATGGCTGCTTAATCGAATCAACAGACATCCCGTAGGCATATGTAAATTATCAGAAATTCAGCATGAGTGTACACTATCTAAGTGACGCCTATTATTGAAATAAAAAACGACATTGACTTTTCAGGTTTTAATATAACATAGAGCCTTGCGTTAGGGTGCCTCGCATTATTATATGTTAACTTAAAGTCGAGATAGTTATGTGATATAAGTGCTCCCAATATTGCAACAAATTCTTTCCTCTGTTTGATGGATTTTTTTATATATAAATTAACTTTCTGGTCAAGTGATTATTTCTCCTGCTGTTCTAAATGCATTTGAATATACGTTAAAGCCAAGGCTAGATGTTGTAAATGACTAAAAAAGAGTAAACTAACTATTGAATTAATTCAGTGCTTTATTCGCAATGGTAAATTTAACATGCATAGCTTGTTAAATCAATTAAATATTACTAAAGAGAAGCCTTGGGGAGCTGTTTCCACCCTACGGTAT
Source organism: Dreissena polymorpha (assembly GCF_020536995.1). Lineage (NCBI taxonomy): Eukaryota > Metazoa > Mollusca > Bivalvia > Myida > Dreissenidae > Dreissena > Dreissena polymorpha. Next base: position 83,650,221 of record NC_068364.1, read on the forward strand.
TCAGCATAATTCGTTCATATATTGAATTCTGCAATATCAGAGCATACTTAACCATAAGCCATATACACCAATTAAATAGTTTTTAAATTCCGATGAAAAAAAAAACACAAGTTAAATATAATTGTTATTACCAGAACAGAAAAGAAACTCACACAACTAATATTGTATTCACTTCAGCACATTACAACTCGCCAAAAAACGATTTACATTCATGTCATAATAAGCTGCACATATTTGTAGAAATCATAGTTAAAAGACAAACACAAAGTATATTCATTTCATAATAAACGGTACATACATGACAATAACAATCGTTGAGTTAAAGCAAAATACAATAATATATTTTCTTAAAGCATGTTATACAGTAAAAAGCTAACTTTCTAAGGTCAATATATTACAACTATTTAAAAGTTAAAAAATGTATGCTTACTTACGTTGTTTGGTTACAGATATTGCGTGATTTATTCGAGTTGTTTACGGTGACGAACATTAAGAGTATGTATGTATAGGGGCACTCAATTGTACGGCAAGCACTTCGTTTTTGTGATTGGGCACCGGTCAAAACATTGACAGAAAATGTTGGTCTTTGCGTTCAAATGATAATGTAACTTATCTTGCTATTTAATGCCACTTTTATTACTAATGTTATATTATTATTATTATTATTATTATTATTATTATTATAATTATTATTATTATTATAGTTATGTTGCTTGTGTAATTATTTTAAGGCTGATTGCAGTATGCTAGACATTGTTGAGTTATATTTACATATACTGTGTTTTTGAAGACCACATTGTAAAAAAGAAATGTTATTTCTTAATGTGTTATCTTCGTGAAATAAAGTTATTATTATTATTATTATTATTATTATTATTATTATTATTATTATTATTATTATTATTATTATTATTATTTTTTTTTTATTTTTTATTATTATTATTATTATTAGTAGTAGTAGTAGTAGTAGTAGTAGTAGTAGTAGTAGTAGTAGTAGTAGTAGTATTATTATTAGTAGTAGTATTGCTATTATTAATATTATTATTATACATGTGTGTGCGAAGAAAGATCTTATGCAAAAACTTTTATCAAACATTGTTTGTCAACTGAAATGGTAGCTAGCATTACTACTCATGGAAATCAGTCTTCTTTCTCGATTGATTGATTTGAGTCGCTTTCTGTAAAGACATGGCTTTGATAAACGTGCGTAATTATCGTCCCATATTAGACTGCACAGTCAACACAGGCTAATTGGGGGCGACACTTTCCGCTTTTATGGAATGGTGCGTCTAAAAGATGTCTCTTCTGAACGAAACTACGGTTTCATGGGAAAGATTCGTCCCTGATTATACTTTACGTAGTGCACAGAATAATCTGGACATATACTTTACGCTCATGCAATAAGCACGTTTTACCCAAAGCGTGTCTCATTTTCTAATGCAGTTACCAACTTTATTTTCAGCTATCAACTGAGCGTTTTTTATTTGCAGAAAGCCAATTAAGTATCAGAGGAACAAGAGTCGCAGCACCGGAACACACAAGGTCACAAACAACATGTGTTTTGAACATCCATCCTGCAAAAAATGAAAGCACAAGATTAACAAGCCTGATGCGTTCACCGGTGCACGGTTTCAAAACTACACCTTGAGGCCGCGAATACAGTTATGTCTGTAAAAGTCATTAAAAACAAATACCTTACATAAAAAACAGAAAGTGCAGATGATGCTTTATCATTTTATCATGTTGGTTAAGTTAAATAAATGAAAACAGTGAAAATAATTAAGTGCTCAGTAACATTCATTTGAGCCAAGCTATGGGTAAACGGGGTTTAATGCATGTCTCGTGTTAGCCTGTCTTGTCACACAGGCTAATCAGGGACGACACCTTCTGTTTTCATGGTATTTGTTTTATTTAACGAAAGTCTTAGCGAAAAATTAAGTCAAGACACAAATTGTTGTTCCTGATCAGCCTGTGCTAACTGCGCAGGCTAATATGTGACAACAATTTTCGCAAATGTATAAAGCACCGTTTCCTCAGGACGCGACTGATTAATATAATTCTGAAAATTGATTATGAAATACATTTTAACAAAGGCTGAGTATTCTGAAGTATGTTTAAAATAATGTTCATGAATATGAACAATTTATATAGTATCTCTATTGTTTTTGCACATATACTGCAATTACGAAAGAAAAGAGCGTAAGTCATTATTAAAAATATTGCTGCGTGCTTGTTGTTGTTGTGGATGTTGTTGTGGTGGTTTTCTTTTAAATAAGATCCGAATAACGATACGCATTTGGGCTACTCGGTAATTTATTGTTTCTCAGCCACGTTACTGTATTGATTCACCCCACGGGAGTACATATCTTGTAAATGCAAGTAACTTCTTATGACGATTCAAGAACAAGAAAAAGACGAACAAGTGTTTGAAATTATGTGTAAACATAATATAACGAGGTTGATATAAACCTTTTTTGTGCATTTTGATCAAATTGCCATTCACATGTTGTGTTGTCGTTAAAGTTTTTTTTTATACAGATGTTATGTGTTAAATATGCATATATGTTTATTTAAAGCGTTATCACGATGACGCGAATAAACCAGGCATTTATACAATATGTTCACAACGTACTCGCACAACACCCACAAAACACCCATAAAACACTCACTCAACACTCGCACAAAACTAGCACAACATTCACACAACACTCGTACAACACTCACACAACACTCACACAACACTCGCACAACACTCACACAACACTCACACAACACTCGCACCACACTCGCACCACACTCGCACCACACTCGCACCACACTCGCACAGTAGTCGCACATCACTCGCACAACACTCGCACATCACTCGCACAACACTCGCACATCACTCGCACATCACTCGCACAACACCAGCACAACACTTGCACAACACTCGCACAACAATCGTACAACACTCACACAACGCTCGCACCACACTCGCACCACACTCGCACCACACTCGCACATCACTCGCACAGCAGTCGCACATCAGTCGCACATCACTCGCAGATCACTCGCACAACACTCGCACAGCACTCGCAGAGCACTCATACAACAGTCGCACAACACTCGCACAACACTCGCACAACATTCGCACAACACTCCCACAACACTCGCACAACACTCGCACAACACTCACTCCACACTCTCACGACTCTGTCCGTATGTGTGATGCTTTTCTTTAGAAGTCTCTTCTAAACGTAAATCAAGATAAGGCGGAAAGTATAGTTCAAATTGGTCACAACGGACTTCACAGATTAAACTGGGACGACATTCTACGCACATGCATGGCCAAGTTTTTCCAGTACGAGGCTCAAATGAACGCACTTCGAGGCCTCATTCCTAGTTACAAAAGAACGAAAGGCAAACAAAAGACATCAAACACTAATCTGCCCCAAAAAGGAAGCGAGTGAAGAAGATGATTTAATGTTTTAGTATGTATTTGAAATCTAAAATAAGATATTTTCGTCACGACGCCATTTGATAAACGACTCTAAATAAAAATGACACCAAGACATAACATTTGACACTAATTTAATTGTTCTCTTTGGTGGTTATATTGCATATCGTTACCAGAAATAGTAACAAATTTACGTCACGAGAGGGCTGTAAAAAGTAAACGCAGGGCAAATACGATCATATTACCGATATTTCATATCTGAACAGAATCTGATCGCACGACCTAAGCTAAACTAAATGGCGTCCACATTTAGTATTAGATAAATCAAATTAAGCCACGCATCATCGAAAGATTCGAAAAATTAATACAAATAACTTCAAGTAGCACACAATTCGAACATTTACAATATCGATAACATCTGAATTGCAAATCAGATAGCTTATACTAGTTTATATTTAAGATTATAAAATTGTAAACAATCAAAACTTAGTAAACAAAACGGTTACCTCAGTGACAACTTTAATCAAATTATTTAAATATTTAATTACCACGAAACACACTTTACTTTTCTATTCTTCCATCAGTTAATCATGGTTTTATTAAAGCATACTGTTTTGGGAGCGTTTGTATCGAATGCTACCTAGGGCCGTGTGAACCTCCGACCAAACTGTTTTGTTTATTATTGTCAAAATACAAAATATCAACATACAACTAATTTTCGCCCAGCCTAAACATCGTAGAAGAGAATACAGATGCTCGTATAGATTTTTTATTCCACCATTGTGGCAGCGAGTGTGTACGTCTGAATGAGTTACTGCCGTGGAAGTCTTATACTATTGAAGTGTTTGTAGTCGTGATCTGATAAAACTAGACATAATGCATGTGCGTAAAGTGTCGTCCCTGATTAGCCTGTGCGGACTGCACAGACACTT